>NC_056739.1:731600698-731748198 GCF_019279795.1 Protopterus annectens
ATTTTGTTTCATTGTTTACTGGAAAAATGTTCAAAACAAATTTAAAACACCCTCTACAACTGTACTATATTGTACAAGGAATATAATTTAATACAATCAGAAAGGTGTATCAAAGACCACGTGTATGTTTCGTGTGCAAGGGGCCTATGATTTGAAAACAGCCCAAAGTTAATCTTTATCTGCCACTGGCAAAATGCATTTTCTTTGAATGTGGGTTTCAATGCTGTTTCAATGAATGTGAGTTTCAAGGGCAAATAAGTTTTAATGCTAAGTCTGTTTTCATTGTGAGATTGCATTGTTTTGCTTAGCAGATGTCTTAGTGTTTGTGCTGTAAAATGCAAAATAAAACCTTCAAACGAAGTCTAAATCATCGTAGAAGTAAAGCAGTATGCACTTTAGTGTTTATGGTAAATGGGGTGAAATAGCCAAGTAATGGTTTATTGGAATGGCTGCAGGAGGAGGCTTCATTTGACCATGATTTTGTGAGGGGGAAGGGCGGCATACTCAAAGACAGCCCCGGCTGAACTATACCTCTCAACTGTCCAGATTTTCAAAGAATGAATAGATTTCTGCTTCTTATTTTTGGTTTGTTCCTCATAAAATGAGTGGTTTTCTGGCAAATAATTTAGGAATTAAGTCACTAAATAATGACAGACACTGAGTTTCAGACTTCATAAACTTTAGAAAGATGCATGCTAAAGCAAGACCTGTTATTCTATTAACTGTCTCGGTTTATACAACAATTTTTAGTACTGTTTATATGTTCCCCCAGTATATTTGGCCTTGTCCAGATTTCCTGCATTAACAGGTTGACTGGTAAGTGCAAATAAATTGCTTTAAAGAATTAGTCATATCCACACCTCTCAACTGTCCCTGATTTTGGCTCAAAATGTTGCTAATAATCCTGCCGCAAAATAGCAATTTTGGAAGAAAATGTGGAGGGTTTACAATTAAGAAATAACTGTAATAATCAGAGTTACAGATTACTTTTATTTCAGAAATGCATGTAGATTATTTTATTTTGTCAGCTGCTCAAGTTAGCAGTACTTATATTTAAAAAGTGTCCCTTCTTTGATAGGTTCCCAGCTGTATTGTGTGGCTATTTTAAATTTTTGTATCACATTTTTGGTCCATTTTTCATAAAATTGTATTTTTTGGCAAATTAGTTGGAAATAATTAAAGATTGAAGTTAAAAAAATAATGACAGACATTTGAGTTTCAGATTTCATACCCTTCAGAAAATGTATACTAATGCAAGACCTACTACTATTCTATTATCTTTCTAAGCTTATAAGAGCAATATTTAAAAATTGTCCTTATTTTTGGGCCTTTGTCCCACTTCTGTGTATGGTTTTGTCCAGATTTCTTGCTCTAAGGTTGAGACGTATGACAAATGTGTCAGGGCCATCACAGTCAGCCAGAGACATTTCAAATTGTGGCATACTTGTTGCACCCCACTTCCCCATGTAGTGTGACTCTGGATGTGTCCAAGCAAGGCAAGGAGCAGTTATGCAGTGTAAATGTGCAGAGTATCCCCCCATCCAAAGTAGACACAAGTACTACTTTTATTCTGTCCTTGATTTTGTAGAATGTTCTGGTTTCTGTCATATTTTTATACTGCTGATTTAAGCTAATTATTATTCAGAAAGTGCCTGTTGCTCTGTGTTTAAGTAGCAATACTTTAATGACCATCAGGTAAGCTTGTCTGAGATTGTAAGATGCAAGTACATTTTAATAAGCATACTGTTAAAGAATTGCCAACATTGAAAGCCTTTCTGTTGTTGCCATGCAGAGAATACTTGCATAACTAGATAATGTATAAGCCTTGGATATTGAAATGCATACAACAGTATTTGTAATAAAGGGCAAGATTACATTATTTTAAGAATCTCATTACATTTGTTGGAGACTTGCAGACATCTTTGCAGGTTTTACCTGTAAACCAAACAGAATGACAGTCTATCATGTGTGGTCCATTACCTGTACAGTAATCCTTTAAGCAATGTATCTTGAGCTTGTTTCTTGTTTGCTTTTCATTTTTTACTTTGATCATGTTTTCCCCATGAAACAAGTAGATAGTTGTTGTCAGGCAGCAGGTCTTTTTTGGATTGCCACTTTCAGCATGTTACTTGGTACTTTAATAAAGCTGAATATAAATTATAATTAGATCTGCAGTGCAAGGAGAAGTGGTTTGAGTTGAGTGCTGCTTGTTTTTCTTATACTTGATTTTGACTGGCATTCCAGTAATGTATTTAAAAAGTAATTTATTTTTTCATGCCTCACAACCTTTTTGTTTCCATCTAGATATTAAGTAAGCTGTCATGCAGCCAATGCATTGAAATATTTTTTTTCTTCTACACTTCATTTTGTCTTGATTGGACTCGCATAATGACGGTTTGGCACCTAGGGCAGCATATTTAATTAAAGTTACAGTTTTTGTAGTTTTGACCATAGCTCCTCCCCTTTCTAGTTGGCCGCACCCCATCCCATTGAACCCACCCATTCAACTGTCTCCTGCAGCCTCACTTTGATTTGAAGTCACCAGCCGCCACTGTCTGTGGCATTCATTTCTCACATATCTCACTGACCTTCAGTAATGCCTTTCCATACTGTATAGCATGATTCAAATTACAGCTGATTCCTGCTGCCAAATGTTTCCATTCCACAGTCCTGCTTAACATACCTCCATTAAACTAGATACTTTCCATGGGCCTCCCTGGAAACTGAATAGCTTCGCACTTTTTACATTAAATGATGCAGCCTATCATTTCTCAGCACCTGACATCACTTGTCTTTCTAGAGAAACATCACATCCCCTTCTCTGCTGACAAATCTCTGTATTGTTTGCATACAAGCTAATCTTGCTTTCCAGCCTCATTAGGATATCTGATATAAATATACTAAAAAGACTAAAAACTTCAGAAAAAAAAACAGGTCCCACCTCTGAGAACCTTGATGCTCTGCTGCTTAGTCAGTTTTCTCCTGATAGTTCCCATGGTAACAACCACCCTCAGCTGCTAATGGCATACCCACCTTCACGTCCATTCCACCATTTTAGTATATAGCTCTACACTATTTCAAATTCCTTTTAATTTCCTACAAGGTACAATGTTGTCTTCCTGATAATACTGATGAGGACTTATGCATATTTTACTGGCATGGCTATTCTTTGAGTCTATATTCAAAAATGTACAAATCAATGAATCTGAACAACTGACAGGCACAACATCAAAAGCACTGATCTCAGATACAATGAAACTCAGTCTCACTCAAAAAATGCATACAAAATTGTAAGTGTGCACTGCATGGAGGAAAAAAGAGAGATAGATATACATACACACCCAGAGACATTATGAACACACACACACCCACGCATGCATACACACACACACACACACACACACACACACACACACACACACACACATACACTCATACATTTTATTTTATTTTTCATTTATTTTCCAAGGTAGAGCACTAATCTTCATGTGCATTTTTCCTACTCACCCTGGGAGTGGTGTCTGGGTAAGTGACTTGCTCAGAGTCACACTGTTGAAATGATGGCTGAGGGAATTGAACCTTGGACAACTTCATTCACACATAGTTCCTAATTCACATTATTTAAAACTGCAAATGAGTAAAAAGGCCTAGTTTTTATAATTATGAGATATAACTTACCCAAGGGATGGTATTGCTGCTCAAATAATTATAACTCTCTGATGCAGGGTTTGACATTGTTGAATTGAAGATGTCTTGAATAATGAAGGTAATATTAACCACAACTGCATCCAAGTTGATGATAGTAATATCTGCAACAGGCACATATTATTAATATAGTGTCATCAATGTAGCAGAACTTGTGTAATTTTATTTTTTAAAGAACAGCTACTTATATCCAACATTCCTTTAGGACCCAATTTCTATATCCTGTTTTATGATCAACGTACTGGTACTTAGTTTTAAAGCCTAGAGCAATGTATTTTTTCTAAACAGGTAAGAAATCACGTGGCAAAGACACTGCCTTTTGGAAATGGCCTGGATGCTCAAATCAGGTCGCAAATTTCCCTTAAACTATCACACAAGGTAATGGATCAGTGTAGTAATTATTCAAACACGTTATATATTAATTTACCAGACTAGACCTCTGATAACATATGACCAACTAGGATTGCAAAGGTAACAATCAACATTTTGTTACATTGAGGTTAAGAAGGTGGTACAATAAACAATATTTGTAAATATGTCTTTATTTACAGAAGGAAAACAGAGGAAACAGCTAAAAAGATGAGAAGTAGGATTATAACCAAAGTCAAGCGGTAGAAGATGAAGAGGTCAGAGAGGCAAACATGCAGAAAAAGAAGAGGAAGGAGCAGGTAAGGTGATGTAGAGAATAGCAAAAATCCATGAAAGTGAAAGATTATTAGATTCGCAGAAGGTAGTAACACAAGTTTTAGTAATATACAACTTGTAGGCAGATATTAGACCCAATACTGCCTGAATGAGGTCATTAATAGACTAAAGATCCAATCACACATGACAGATTGTGTAAGTTAATAGATATGAGAATAATAATGAATCATTTTGAATCAAGCATTGTAATGCTCATAGAATTTTACATTGGTCACATATTAGAAATATATACTTACTAGAGGACATTATACTGAACACATCCAAGTTGAGTGATCCAATTGTTTTGTTCTCTCCATATGCATTATTGTAAACGGTCTTAACAATCTCCGTGCTTGATGGGCTTACTGATTCATTTGCAAATAAAAGTTTAATCTGAGCAACAATAGATCCATTCCTAAATTTAGCAAAGAGAAAGAATTTATCATGTTTGTATTTTATGGAGAAAAAAAACACATTTTGATAGACCTAGATGATGTGATTACAATTTTTTTTTACAAAAATTGAGTAAACTGGAAGTCAGTTTTCAGGACTGCCTGGAAAGAGCTGCATTTAGAGACACTGCTAAGGTATTCTTTATTTTCAAAGTGTCTGAAGAATCAGGATATGTGTTTGTTAAGAAAAGTTCATGAGGTCTGTTGACTAAACATAACAACAAATAAGGTCAGTACTTGGATATGGCTCATATGTTCATAAGTGGTTACTAGGCTATCAACTGAAGATATGGTTAAAGCCTAACCAATCTTATCCCAAATTTACCAATATATTACTGACGTGTCAATACCCCATGGAATTTATCATTAACATAAAGGCTTATACACTTCAAGTGCTCACAAAATGCCCCTGTCCATTAGGGGCATAGGTGCCATATCAGTGGTAAATTTGGGATTTCCCAGCCATTGGTCCACCCAAAGGCCCTTGATATTTGCCTTGACTTCAGGAAGGTAGATACCAAAACACAGAGGCCTCAGCACTGATCCCTGTGGGACTCCAGCAGTGACTGGCCTTTTTCTGGAGGTGGATTCCCATATTCCTAACTTCTTGTGTCCTATCAGATAGTCAGCTGTTTATCCACTGGGTGGCATGTGGGCTTATGCCTAATTTTGTATGTTTCTCTACAATGCCAGAGTCAGGTATATTTTACCTTTTAAACTCAGTGGGTTTAAAAAAAAAAAAACAACACAAAGCAAACATCAAATGTAATACCTAAATAACCCTGTTTAAGGTAATTAACAATATAATTTCCCTTACAACAGTAGCCTCTTCACCAGTTACAATCCTTAACTAATAACTGGGATTCTGTAGTAGTTGTTGAGTTAGGAGTTTTCCTTTCACTACAGATTGAGCAACTGTGGAATTTGTTAAGTATAAGCAGACAAGTGGGGGGTGCAGTGGGATGAGCTATGGCTAATTAGCCATATGTTCACCACTGGAAATGGACAAACCACTCAACCAATACTGTGGGAGTAGAAAGTGGCCACCTATTTGCTTTTATATAAATTTTCAAGGGGTAGGTAAGTAGAAAGAAAGTGTGCAGGAGTTCTGTGTAAGTGTGTGCCTGTGTGCAGGCATGTCTGTATATATATATATATATATATATATATATATATATATATATATATGTGTGTGTGTGTGTGTGTGTGTGTGTGTGTATATATATATATATATATATATATATATATATATATATATATAAAAAAAATATATATATATATATATATATATATATATATATATATATATATATATATATGTATGTGTATGGAGGGGTGCCTTTGCTGATGCAATACATGCACTACTTGGGAGATTATGATCATAATTATATCTTCCAGTGCTAGTTTATGATTCAGAGACATGTTAATCAGCTGATAATGATGTCTTTCACAATGCAGGCATACCTGTCTCCGAATCACATATTCTCACCACAGTGCTAGGTGACCAGTCCACATTGAACAATTAAAGTGAGTGATAATGAATGTTTTTTTCAAATCCTAGGACATAACAGGACTGTAAAATCAATGACTATGTAAGCATTCAGAGACTCTTGAGCAAGTAATCCTGTTTTCTAAGAAAAGCAACATTTCTTCATATTATGACACATCTTTCAAATTATTTTATATATTGTCAGTAGTATATAATAATGTTTTCTCCGAGCAGTATCATTTACAAGAAGAAAACTTACATTTAGAACCAAGAAATAATGTCTGTAAGGAGAAAAATATATTATTGGGCTCATTTTATTGCATACACCAATATCTATATAAGAAAGTAACCATAGTTTCATTGCTTTCTCAGTAAAAATAAATAAATAAATAAATAAATAAATAAATAAATAAATAAGGGACTAAATTATACAAACAATACAGATAATCTAAAAGCCTTGACCCAGTTCTCAGTCACTGTACAGGCTACTGAGAGGTGTACCCTACCTAATTTATAGTGCTTCAACAAACGGTATTCTTTCACACCAATTACAGATTCACACATCCAATGGTTATCATAAACACTCACTCAAGGGATCTCAATTTCTTTTGCAAAATAAATACAACATATTGGAGTGATAAGTCTGTCTCACAACGAATACTGCTTCTGTAGAATTGCTTCAAATATAATTTGTACAAATGGATAGGTAATAACAAGTTCACCCCCAGGCTGTCCCTCATGGATAAGGGAAACATCTTAATGTCCAACATATCATTGGTGAGCCTACCTCTGAGTTATTTGTTTGTACAATATAAGGAATAAAATCTACCACAGGAATATAAGGCTAGTCTTTTTAGGATAAACATGAATCAATAGCTCATTAAGTATCTATGAATCTATAATATATTAATTTCCATTTATTTTTCAGTTTGAAGTACCATTTGCCATTGCCTTCATGTTGTCAGCTCCAAAAATATTACTTATATTTGCATTTCATTTCTACAATTATCAAAATTACCAGGGCAGAACTGTTATAGTATATGATTTTTTTGTGATATCACCTTGTTGGATTTTGAAACAATAGTGAAATAGTATCGGAGATGTCATATAAATAGCCACTTGCTTGTACTTTTGTCATATTGCCTTCATAACATTACCAATTGCAGGAGTGATGATAGGCTTTTGTTATTGTGGAGCAGTGTCTAATGTTTCCAAAGAGCTTTGGTGCTTTGGAGAAAAATGGAAGATGGCAGTGCAGGTATATGACAGACATGGGGATAATGATCTACTTAGAAAAAAACTGCTTTAAGAAATTGCTTTGCATTTGTAAGTAGTTTGATTGGAAATTCTCAGAATAGTTTGGTACTTGTACAGTAAGTGAAAACAAAAAAATATGAATATCACCCTTACTGTATCACTCAAACATTTGTTAGATTATTGTAAAGAATATGCCCTTGTAAAACAAAACCATTGTATATGTTTACTTCATAGATATCAATATTTTTAATGTTAAAATCAACTTACCTAAGGTTTTCCACTTCTATACCCTTAAACCTGTCGCCAAACTGTCGCTTGAACACTGGCCATAACTGCAAAAAAAAAAATGCCATCATTAGGCAAAATTATTTCTGTACTCATAGCTTACTTTATTCATCCTTACTGTGTAAACTTAAATTTGCAAGAAGTACGTGTCAAATGCTAAACTCTGGAAATATTTAGGACATTTTTAAAACAAAGAGGTGGAATAACATACCTTCCTTTTTTACCAGACCAGCTAACCCTTTTTGCCCTACTTATTAACATAATGAATTCCAAACAAAATCAACAGTTCCTTCTTTACATATATGCCTGTCTTTCATGCCTTTTCAACTTCCACTCTCCTACATACCTACTGAAATTTCCTCCCTTAATTTATCCTCATGATTTAATACATATCCATACCATTCTTAAACAATTGTCTACCACACTGTCCCTGCAGAATGATTTTGTCTGTCTTGGGCCTTCAGCTTTAGATTATTCTAAACCATTACTGTGACAAATTCAGTGTTAAGGCAATGGACTGCTAATGACATTCATCCTATAGTCCTGTGTTTGATACTCACAATCTCTACTTGTAGATTGCCCAATATAACATATACTTACCCAGACAGTGCTCACTGCTATCCTCTGAAAAGGTGCAAGCTTGTTTGTCATTAAAGGTATTCTCTCCCTCTTTCTTGCCTGATGACCACATCTTTATTTAATTCTATTCTACTTACATTTTGCAATCCTATTACTGTAGGGGATTATGACATTATGACAATGAACTGCTAATAAACTTTGTTTAAGTAGTCAATGATTTTATTCTATCAGCATCCATTTGCCTACTGTCTCATTAAACAAGTTATTTAAATAGATAAGTAAAAAGAAGTTTGTACCTAATGGAACAAAATAAATAAAATCTGTACCTTGTAACCTTGTGAATATTTCACATCTAACCATTCATGTATATTTTCTATTTCATTTTTAAGCCTCCTACAAGCTGTCTTTTCTGATCGGCTCTCCTTTAGAAATTGTTAAGCAGAGGTCTAAGCATTGTATCAAACTAATCTCCAGAGGCCTACACTTACAGTAGCCCACTGATCTTTTCTATACCACACATAAGACATCTTTTTGCTTCCTCAATCATGATTCATTGGCTTCATATATTCTGCAATGACAAAAATTGAGAAAAACATCCAATGACATTTATGTGTCCCTTTAAAACCAACATTAATCTACTCTCCACCCTCTATTGAAGCCATATATCTAACAGTATCCCTTAATGATTAGCTAATGTTCTTGTGCCAAGATTTTATTTATTTGTTGACATTTGTTTACCGGGAAAGTCTGATTGGTTACCTATTTTCAGTCCAGACCCAGGAATAAAGGCTCAAAGTGCATCACATTACATAAACAGTACATACAATAGTAATACCATAGTTTACATTATGAAATAATAAAATAAAAATACATAATTTGGAGAAATAAAGTGCAGGAAAAAAGTTTAGTGCTTGGCTACCCTGTATCCAACTTCATATGCCACAGTCTGAAAATGCACTCGGTTTATTTATTCAGTTAGTATTGCATTATGAGGATGAACAGGCTGGGAAAGTTTTAAGTACTGAGAAGTCCTACACCTAATACTTGCATATACAGAGATAGGTACTATATTACTTTACAGACTATCACTTCCTCACTAAAAGACATAATTTCTTAGTTTTATACTGTACATTGGCCTCCTGTCATCTCCATTTTGTTTACTTCAACCAACCCCTGTAAATATTCTTTGTTAAAATGACATCTGGTCCAAGTCTATTTACTTTAAGAGAGAACAAACTCAGCTTGGTTGAAAAGCTACTGTTGATGTACTGTAAGTGCAAACAATAGGATGCAGATCACTTGATGCCAGCATTACTACTAAGTAACAGCAAGAAAGATGTTTAACGGCTAGTAACTTCTAAGCTGAGTTAGTCACTGAACATTGACTTATCAACCCTGCCCACAGCCATTAGCCTCAGAATATAGTGATATAAATATCACATCTCTGTCTATTTTCTATAATAAAAATAAAACAAAAAAGCATTCCAATTTTCTGACGGCTACACTTTTTATTAAATTAAGCACTTTTGTTCCAACCAGTCCATGGAACACCATCGGAATCATTCCACTTCACTTCCTGCCACAAAAAAATACACATCAATGAATCACATGATTAAAAAATTGTATTTCTTATGTCTTATTGCTTATTTCAATTTTTTTTAGTTTTCAATCATGGTTTTTAGTCATGTGATTAATTGGGTCTATATTACCAGAGCAAAACTCCTTTTGAACGAATACCAAAACACCGACACGAATTGCGTGAACCGCGAGAATACCGAACGCAGTAAACCGCGGAGTTTAAAATCTCCAACTGTCATAGTCGGCCAACCCCACCACCTGCTACATACTACCTACCCAAACAAAATAAATAAACCACATACATACACTAACCAAACCCTACTTCTAGCACTAAAGTAAAGCACCAAATCCCTACTTCTAACCCTACACTAAACCCCACATACTCAACTATCTGCGCACTATCCTTAACCCCTCCCTAACCCTAAGGTCCATAACTACCGCACACTTCCCCTAAGAAGATATAAACAAACAAAATAAATACTCCACATACATACATTTACCAAAACCCTACACCTAACCCTATACTAAATCTTACACACATTAACTATGTATGCAATTACCTTAACCCACACCCTAACCCTAAGGTCTGTAACTATTGCACACTTACCTTATGGAGCTATACCAGAGACAGGCCAACCATGGTAATTCGACATTTCCAAATTCGTGGTTTTGGACGTTCGCTGTAATGCCAGTTCATGCAATATGTGTCGACATTTGTGGATGCACTTAAACAGACTTTCGCTCTCGTAATAGAGAACCGTTTAATTTAATAAAAAGTGTGTCCTTCTGAACAGAGCAACATTTTTTTCATTTTTGCAAGTAATTTTACATTGGAGGAGATATAGCTGATCTCTGAATATACTACCTTTGAAACTGCACAAGCTCAAAAGTGATGTAATAACATCCTTAAATATATTATAATGTTTGATGGTGTTTAGATAATGCACTTGCAATAAGATGGCCATTTAAAAGTATAAGCACTTTCACCCCTTGCAGAATACTTCTTCAGATATTTCACTTTCAAAAAGAGTTTGAATAAGTGTTATATGCAGGATGAAAGCACTTTCACACAGCAGTAAAAGTTCTACATTTTAAATGATTAGATTATTTTTTGGGTTTTTTCTATACAATTTTTAGATCAAGTACACAACCTGAGGAGATAGAGAGTGAGAAAGGAAGAGAAAGAGACTTATAGTCAAAAGATCATAATTTTAACAACGCATAATGAAAATTGTTTTTGACTGGGTGCATCTTGCTATTTTACTCCTAGTGGGTTTACTAGCTACTGACTTGTAGTGCAAGGTATGCGAATAGGAACAATAACAAAATTCTTAGTAGGCTGCTTTCTTGACTAAAGAATTTGAAAAAAGATACATTTTAATTCACTAGCAGAAGGCCAATATGATTGCATATGCAGCAAATTCCACCAATCAGCAAGTCTCTTTATTATTATTATTATTTTTTTTTTTTTTATTGACAATGCTGAACTGAACTCCAGCACCTTGTAGGTCAACCCAAATGTCAGGTCAAAGACAGAAGAACAATCAAACAAATTCGCCAGAGTCCATAGATCGTTAACAGTTCCACAGCTTGAAATCGGAGCCCAGACGTTCTTAGCAGAAATCATATACAGCTCAGCCCAATGCTGGTTCAATCATTAGAGTGAAGGAAGAAGAAATGTAAGACATAGGTGATACCACAGACAAATGATTTTTTAAAATCTTTAATTGAGTTGACTAGAGTTTTACTCAAGTACAAATAAATTCTGTATTTTTTTTTATTTTGTAGGATGACATTATTGACAACTTACCTTTTTGCCTTTACTGTCTTTAAATGAGCTATCTGCAGTTTTACTCCAGAACAGTTAAATGCTTTTAAACATGTTTTTTTTTTCACTTATGGTAATACTACATTAGAAAACTGAATTTGCAGTGGTTGATAAAGTAAAGCATTTACTTATTGCAGCTGGTTGATAATGTTTTGAGAAAGAAAAGTGCATTTAATCCACCATTGCCAAGCACATTTAGTGCATTTGAAAATGTATATGACAGGGATATCTGGTAAGTGTGTAGGACCATCCCACAGCATAAATATTATAACTTAACGATCAGGTGAGCATAAGGCTGTGACTGAAATTACAAATATGAGGAATGTAAGGTTCATGGCTGCTGACTAAGGAAAAAGAAGGGAAGTCCAACAACATCAGAAGTATTGCAAATGTATTAAATAACATGCCTTATATAGAAATGCAATAAAGTGATATTCATATAAAGTACAAGAACAGTGATATTTATTTAAATTATTTTATAATTATTTGATGAAAAAATGTATTATGTTGAGAAGCCTGGAATAGAAATTATTTTCAGAACTCCTGAGTTTCATAAATATTAACTACCTTTCTGACCCACTGTCTCAATTATTGATAATACGATCAAACCTGTTTTTCAGAAAAGTACATTTTTCATCATAGAGTCATGCCATGTTTAACAGGGACTTAGTAAAGTGTAAGTATCTGAGATTAAGGGGTGAGTTATGAATAGCCACGATATACATGACTGTATTATATACCTGTTCAATATTTAAAAGAAACAGAAAAATAGAGCAACAGAGGTGTTTATTTTTATTTATTTATTTATTTTATTTACAGTTGTTTAACCAGGATAGTCCATTGGGCCTGAAGAACCCGTTTTCAATGGAGTCCTGGGGAGAAAAGCTCCTCATACAGATTACACAAAGGTTAATATACAAACATAGATTACATGAAGATTACAGAGGTAGACAAACTAAGATTAATATACACACATAGAATGCATGAAGACTACAGAGGTAAAACAAACTGATCAAAAGTATTTCAATCAAAGTTAATAATAATATATATTTTTTTTTTTTTGGACAGGTAGTTGGATTCAGTAAGGAAAGGAATTGCTGGATACTAGTAAGGAGTTGTATAATAGAAGTAAGCAAGAATTTGTTACCTGGGATTTGAGAGAAGGACGGGAAAGAGTGTTGAAGTAAAGTGTAAGTTATGAGGGATGGGAGCAGGAGCATTCCCATGTGGAAGTTAGATGAGAGTGGAGTGATTTTTTTAAAGGATGGGAGGCTAGTAGTGGTACGAATGGAGGGGGGAAAGGAGTTCCATAGGCGTGCTAGAGAGTGTGAGAGGAGGTATTGTCCAGGGGGGTGGAGGGGTCTGTAAACTTCTATAAGGTTTTGATTGTTAGATCTGAGAAGCCTTTGTGTGTGGTGCATTTTAAAGGTAGTGGAGAGGGAGGGACAGAGGAATGGCTGAAAAATGAGTTTATGAGCATAGGTGAGCTGAGTGTAGGAGAGGTAGTTTGGTAGCTCTAGCCAGTATAGTTTGTGAAGAGATTCAGTGATGGGTTGATGATTTGTTGCTAGTGGCGAATCTGGCTATTTTATTGTAACAAGAGGACAGTTTGGTTTTGAGAGATAACTGTAGGTTTGTTAGAAGAGGGGCTCCATAGAGAAGGGAGGGTAAGAGAAAAGAAGTAGAGAGAGTAAGTTTAGTAGTTGAGGTGAGGAACCGATTGTGTCGGCAGAGCATGCCAAGTTTTTGGTGTTTTTTTTTTTTATGTTTAGTAGTAGATGGGAGTTAAATTTGAGCCTGTCATCTACTTGAACTCCTAGTAGTTTTGTTTCAGTTACCAGCTCAAGAGGTGTTGTATTTTGGCTGGTAATGGAGAATAAATTTCGATCAAAATTCTTAGTTTTAGATGAGGTAAAAATCATAAGTTTAGTTTTAGCAGCATTGAGTGCTAGATGGTTGTCTTTCATCCATTGTTCTGTGGTAGAGAAAGCATCCTGAGTTAGTTTTAAGAGAGTTGGTATGGATGGGGAGCACAGATGATTGTGGAATCATCTGCATATTGGATAACGTTAGCAAGAGGGATAGAGCGGTAAAAGTCATTAATGAAAATGTTGAAAAGGAGGGGGGCCCAGTATGGAACCTTGTGGGACACCTGTGGGGGTGATGAGGAAATATTTAGTATGTACTCTTCTGGAATTTATTTTTTACAGCAGTTTCTTTGTATTTCAAGGTAAGTATTATAATCACATCTCTCAACTGTACAGATTTTCACAGAATGTCCAGATTTCTGCCTCATATTTTTGGTATGTTCCTCATAAAATCTGTACTTTTCTAGCAAATAGCTGAGGATTTAAGTCATTAAATAATGAAAAACATTTTAGTTTAAGACTCCACATCCTTCATAAAATTCATGCTAATGCAAAAACTATTATTCTATCAACGTTATAGGTTTGAAAGAGCAATATTCAAAATCTGTCCCTATTTGTCCCCCCATCATTTTAGGCTTTGTCTAGATTTTTTGCTCTAAGAGGTTGAGAGTTATGATTATAATAAGTTATTTGGAGTGATGACTTGTGCCATTATGAGCCCTTATTTTGCAGATTTAATTTATGCTTAATAGAACACATCTAGTTTAATGCATTTTCAAAATTATTTTCTGTAAACAAATTGCTGATAGCATTTGGTTGCATGGAATGGGTATAGAAATGAACTGTTACAATCTGTAACTAATACAAATAGTTGTACTCATTTATTTTGAAATGTTCCTTGAATGTGTCTGAAGTAAGCATTTTCTTCCAAAATATTGAGATTAAGTTAGATAGAATCAAAAGCAAATCTGAAACTAAAGTATTCAGAGGATATACGTGTTTATACTTATTTGGCAGGTAACAGTTACCATCCTAGACATGTTGAAAATAATGTTTTCACAAGGAATTAGTCTGATTGTCTTGAATGCTTGTAGACAGACTGGAAATTTTTCAAGAGATTGTGGAAGATGCAGTGGAATACAAACACAAACACAAGACACATATTCCTGTTCTGTATGAAAAAAGGGACTGTGCACATGTAGATAAAGGAGAAAAGAGAAACTACACACATGCCATAAAACTAATGTATTGTTTGGGTACAAGTGAATTAGAAGAAGTGCACATAATAGATGGAAAACCATTCAGGCAAACACTCAGTTATTTGAGAGAAATTCTCAATGAAAGTCCTTCTCTTGTTAATACAAAAATGTGTAATTTTAAATTGATAGACTAGATTTCTAATGTCAAATATTATTACTTAATATGATGAATAATATTGTGTTTATATGTTTTATTTGATGGCTGAGTGTGTTTTTTTATAGTAACGTTTACTTAGTTATACCTCCCCCTCCACAGGTCACGACACCCACAAAGCCTACTTAACCAAATTGAAGACAATCCAAATTTTAACAAACACTCTGGTTTTGAGGAATTTCAATTATCCCATCGTCATCTGGGAGATCCACTCTAGCCAAAACTTACTAGCACAAAAGTTCCTTGACTTTGTGAATTCAAATTCCTTGGATCAAATTCTCCATTCCCTGACAAGAGGAACAAACATTCTAGATCTGGTCCTCACCAGGTGCTCTGCTGCAACTGTTGGACCCTCATTAGTTAAAACTGACCACAAATCAGTCACCTTCAAACTGACATGAACACCAGAACTCACAAAGGGTGAAATCAAACTAAAAAACTTCACCAAGGCAAACTATAGCCTCCTAGGTGAATCTATAAATGCATTCCAAGCTCCATTTCAAGCTGAAAGTGGTAACTGTGCCAAAGCTTAAACTAAAGCCTTGTACAATCACTTGTATAAGTGTATACACTTGGCTGTACCAGACAGATTCAAAGCCAGAGCCCCAAGTAAAATCAAGCTGCCATGGTGGACTTCCAGCATCAACAAACTCTACAATAAATGCAAAATGTTGCTGTCCAAGAAATCAAAGACAAGGACCCAACAATGGAAAAGCACCCTCCTCATCCTTAACAGGCAAATAAGACAACTTGTCAAATCCTCCAAGAGCTCCTTTGACAGAAGCCTAGCAAGTACTGCCAAGGACAGCCATAAGGCCTTTTACAGCTATGTACGTAACCTAAAGGGTAGGACCCAAGCATATGCAGAACTGGTGACCAATGATATCACACACACTGACCTGGCAGAGATAGTGAACCTGCTAGCGGATAGATTTGGTGAAAATTATACTCCTTAATCCCCTCCTAAATTACAACGAACCGTACCCAAAACTTCTTCCCACCGTACATATCTGAAGAGCAGTCAAAGCCCAGTTCAAGGCAAAGAACATGGCCTCTATGGGACCAGATGACATCCCCAGTCTGTCTTCTAAACAGGCTAAAACATGAACTAACATCACCACTAAGTACCTTTTCAATCATAGTCTAGCCACAGGCTTTGGTCCTGTGGAATGGAGAACAGCAACAGTTATTCCTCTCCACAAGGGTGGCCTAGCAACAGACCTGGGTAATTACAGACCCATAAGCCTGACCACCCTCAACTGTAAGGCCATGGAACATATTATTATGGACTTCATAAATAAAGACATAGGTGAACGCCAAATCTTGGCTCCTACCCAGTTCAGCTTCATGAAGGGTAGATCCTGCTTGTTAAATCTGGTGAATTTCTTTGAAAGTGTGACCAAGGCCATTGATGAGGGCAAATCTGTGCATACAGTATACCTCAACTCGGCAAAGGTTTTCAACAAAATCCCACATTCAGGCATTACCAATAAATGTAGCAAACTGAATGTAAACACCTTCATTGTAAGATGGGTTGCCAATTGGGTCACAAACCAGACACACAATATCAACGTGGGTGACTCCACATCAGCCAGCAGACCTGTTACCAACTGGGTGCCACAGAGGTTAGTGCTGGGCCCCCTACTGTTTGGTATATACTTCTCAGAAGTTCAGGTCAAAACTAAAGGGTTGTGGCTGACCAAGTTTGCAGATGACTGCAAACTACACTAGGTGCAATCCTTGAATCCCCAAATGATGTCAGTAAACTCCAACATGGTCTCACACCGACCAAAGACTAGTATATTAGTCACAGTCTTCAACTGAATGCAATGAAATGTATCATCATTCCCTTCGGCACAAACAATGTTCCTTCACACTATCAAATCAATAACAATACACTAAGTACCCATGAAGTGGTAAGGGACTTGGGGTTATAGGTAGACCACAACCTTAACTTTAACCATCACATGTCTACCATTGTAAGGAAAGCTTTCCATGTACCTCACTTGATTAGTAAAGGTATAACTTTGAGAGCAAAAGAAGTTATATCCCCCTATACTTGCCACTTATCCGACCCATAATTGAGTATAACGCCCCATTCGGTAAGTATCATACTAAGCAACTACAACAATTACAGAAACCTCAGAGGTTGCTAACAAAGAAGATCAAGGGCCTCTAGCATGTGCCTCACATGGACCAACTAAAATCCCTATCACTATGCACTGTATCATATAGACTTCTTAGAGGAGACTTATGCCTGGCCTACAGAGCAACCCCCAAGACCCAAACCTAGTGAACTTACTGCATATCTGTAAATCAAATGTGTCAAGGGTTACCCATTCCAAGGACTTAAATAGGACATTCTGGAGGGACAGATTTATCTTCCAGCAACTGCCACATATTTGGAATAGGCTACGAATTCATGTGAAATAGAGCACCTCTATGATACTGTTCAAGAGGAACCTGGATGAGTGGATGCGGCACCATAAATTATTACCAGGATAGTGCCCACAACCCTCCTGAACATGTGCAGTCATCACTAAATGCAGTCTTGGGTATTGACTAATACCTTTATGGTATTACATTGGGTTGAAATAGCTAGGCTTAAAATGACCTCCAGGTTGATAGCCTACTAATTTCCTATGATCCTGTGATCCATTGTTACTGCAAATTTGATCTGTACAGTAGGAAAAATGTATTTTGTTATATAATCTTATTATTTTTTTAATTTGCTGTTCTTGTATATGGAGACTTTATAAAGCTTGCTGTACTTATAAAGTTGTAATTGAAAAGAAATACTCAAATATTCTGAAGTAAATATGGCCCCAGGTGAGGCTGAAAATTTAGGGCATATGCAAATTCACTTTCAGGAGGTATTGCAAGCACATTTGCGTGGGTATGGACTTACACTTGTCTCATTTGGATACTTTTGGGACCAAGGGTCATTTCACTTGTAATACTACCAATGTGGTATACATAGTTTGATGCATTGGCTGTTACACCTTATATGTGAGTGAAACCACAATCAGGATATTGCAGTTTCTCTATAAACATCTTTTTGTATTAGAAACCAACAACTGAGAGCAATGGATTGTATAATTATAGTAAAAAGGCCAGTCAGGTTAAAAAAATAAGAGTGATGTTTCATTTTGGTTGCAAATGTGAGGTTGGGACCTAAGGGTGGTTACATGGACAATTTAATGTTAAAAAATGTGAAAGGGCTCAATATTCATGAAGAGATGGAAGAGGAATTGTGAGGACATACGAACATACAAGATAGTTAAAGCATCATAGCAGCATGTCAAAGAAAGTGAAGACTATTTTTTTTAGTGCAAATAGCTGAAGTGTGTATGCAAAGGAGTGATTCCACACTAGTAAATAAGACCATGCTAAGCTTAGACCAGCACTTGTTAAGTTATCCTTACCTGAGTTACTTTTACTTATATCAAAAGACCAAGTTAGGCCATGACTCAAGTATGCATTGTCACTAAACTACATTTAGGTATTTAAACAGCAAGATAGGAAAGGAAAGGAGAAAATTCTGTAATTTGTTTATATGTTTCTTAGCAGCAAGGATTGCTGATCATTTTTCAGCAGTTCCCATGAAATGTAGACTCACATCTGTTCTACAGTATGAGACAGTAAAATAGCATATGGAAAGGAGGTTTCCCCTATCCCTAGTGTAGACAGACAGTGAGAATATATGTTTAAAGAGGCCATGGTCTGGGGTATGCAGAGGTGGTTGCCCACCTGCAAAAATGTTTTTTTTTTTTTGTTTTGTTTTTAGATGACTATGTGCCACGTCAATTTTTTCCCCATGACATTACTTCTTACAGAACAGTAGACTCTATATTTAAGCAGAGATCAAAGATAAAACCTACAACAGTCACTCTTGTACACAGTCCATTTGAAATTGTTGGTTACTGGATGGGTGACTTGTCATTTCACTACCAAGGACACTCATCTCCCAATCCACCATTAGCACATCCACTATTACACAGTATAGGGGTAATTTTATAGAGCTTATTAAATGTCTACTTGAAATGCAATGCATATGACTATGGCAAGTACGTTTTCTCTCTTTCCTTATACTGTCACAACAGAGTTTGCAAAACAAATGATCTCACCAAATGGATACAAACTGGATATACATATAGTAAGGACACAGTTACAGAAGCACAGCAAATTAGAAGTGCTTACTTACCGAGTCATTAATTTTCTGTTCTATTTCCTTAAACAGAGGAGAGCTTTTATTGTCAAGACTTTTATCATAGTTTTCATTGGTAAATCTGAGCGTAAGATCCTTGAAGACTGGCCCAGATGCACTGGCAGTTGTAGTTAGTTGGACAGACATGGTTGTTAATGTACTGGTTGTAGCTGATACATTTACAGATGGTGAAGGAACATTTGTAGATTTTGATACCTCAGAACTGCTCATTTCCTGAGTTGCTGTAGACACATTTGTTAGAGTTCTAGATGTTGGTTGTGGTACTGTGGAATGATTTGACAAAGTTGTTGTCCCTGTGCTTCCATTTGTTTGTTGAGCAGTTGTGGGCACAATTGATATAGTTACTGTCACAGAAGTCCCATTAGATTGCTGAGGTGCCACAGACATACTTGATGTCACTGCTGTCCCAAATCTTACAGTGCTTTGCTGTGTGCTGGTCACATTTGATGCTGTTATTACCTCTGTACTTCCATTTGTTTGCTGAGCTGCTGTGGACATACTAAATGTTACTGCCCCAACACTTCCAGCAGCTTGCTGTGTTGTGGTCACATTTGATGTTGTTACTAACCCTGTACTTCCATTTGTTTGCTGTGCTGATGTGAACATACTTGTTGTTACTGTTCCTCCACTTCCAGTGGTTTGCTGTGCTGCTGTGGACATATTAGTTGTTGCTTCCCCAACACTTCCAGCAGTTTGCTGCGTTGTGGACACATTTGATGCTGTAACTACTGTATTTCCATTTGTTTGCTGTGTTGCTGTGGGCATACTTGCTGTCCCTGCCTCAGCACTTGCCACAGTTTGCTGTGTTGTGGACATATTTGATGCTGTTACTGCTGTACTTCCATTGGTTTGCTGTGCTACTGTGGGCATACTTGTTGCTATTGTTACTTGACTTCCATTTGTTTGCTGTGTTGTTGTGGACATAATTGTTGTTACTGTCCCTCCACTTCCACTGGTTTGATGTACTGCTGTGGACATACCAGTTGCCACTGCCCCAACACTTCCAGCAGTTTGCAGTGTTGTGGTCACATTTGATGCTGTTACTACCTCGGTACTTCCATTTGTTTGCTGTGCTGATGTGGACATACTTGTTGTTACTGTTCCTCCACTTCCAGTGGTTTGCTGTGCTGCTGTGGACATGCCAGCTGTAGCTGCCCCAACACTTCCAGTAGTTTTCTGCGTTGTGGACACATTTGATGCTGTTACTACTGTACTTCCATTTGTTTGCTGTGCTGCTGTGGGCATACTTGCTGTCCGTGCCTCAGCACTTGCCACAGTTTGCTTTGTTGTGGACTCATTTGATGCTGTTACTGCTGTACTTCCATTGGTTTGCTGTGCTGCTGTGGACATACCAGTTGCTACTGCCCCAACACTTCCAGCCGCTTGCTGTGTTGTGGTCACATTTGATGTTGTTACTACCCCTGTGCTTCCATTTGTTTGCTGTGTTGTTGTGGACATACTTGTTGTTACTGTCCCTCTACTTCCAGTGGTTTGCTGCGCTGCTGTGGACATGCCAGCTGTAGCTGCCCCAACACTTCCAGCAGTTTGCTGCATTGTGGACACATTTGATGCTGTAACTACTGTATTTCCATTTGTTTGCTGTGTTGCTGTGGGCATACTTGCTGTCCCCGCCTCAGCACTTGCCACAGTTTGCTGTGTTGTGGACACATTTGATGCTGTTACTGCTGTACTTCCATTGGTTTGCTGTGCTACTGTGGGCATACTTGTTGTTACTGTTCCTCCACTTCCATTTGTTTGCTGTGTTGTTGGGGACATACTTGTTGTTACTGTCTCTCCACTTCCACTGGTTTGATGTACTGCTGTGGACATACCAGTTTCTACTGCCGCTTGCTGTGTTGTGGTCACATTTGATGTTGTTACTACCCCTGTACTTCCATTTGTTTGCTGTGGTGTTGTGAACATACTTGTTGTTACTGTTCCTCCACTTCCAGTGGTTTCCTCTGCTGCTGTGGACATACTAGTTGTTGCTTCCCCAACACTTACAGCAGTTTGTGGTATTGTGGTCATATTTAATGCTGTTACTACCCTGGTACTTCCATTTGTTTGCTGTGTTGCTGTGGACATACTTGTTACTGTCCCTCCACTTCCACTGGTTTGCTGTGTTGCTGTGGACATACTAGTTGTTGCTGCCCCAACACTTCCAGCAGCTTGCTGTGTTGTGATCACATTTGATGCTGTTAATGCTGTACTCACATCTGTTTGCTGTGTTGCTGTGGCCATACTTGGTGTTACTGTTCCTCCACTTCCAGTGGTTTGCTCTGCTGCTGTGGACATACTAGCTGTTGCTGCCCCAACACTCACAGCAGTTTGTGGTATTGTGGTCATATTTAATGCTGTTACTACCCTGGTACTTCCATTTGTTTGCTGTGCTTCTGTGGGCATACTTGTTACTGTTCTTCCACTTCCAGTGGTTTGCTGTGCTGCTGTGGACATATTAGTTGTTGCTTCCCCAACACTTCCAGCAGTTTGCTGTGTTGTGGACACATTTGATGCTGTTACTGCTGTACTTCCAATTGTTTGCTGTGCTACTGTGGGCATACTTGTTGTTACTGTTCCTCCACTTCCATTTGTTTGCTGTGTTGCTGTGGACATACTTGTTACTGTCCCTCCACTTCCACTGGTTTGCTGTGTTGCTGTGGACATACTAGGTGTTACTGCCCCAACACTTCCAGCAGCTTGCTGTGTTGTGGTCACATTTGATGCTGTTACTGCTGTACTTACATTTGTTTGTTGTGTTGCTGTGGACATACTTGTTGTTACTATCCCTCCACTTCCACTGGTTTGCTGTGCTGCTGTGGACATACTAGTTGTTGCTGCCCCAACACTTCCAGCAGCTTGCTGTGTTGTGGTCACATTTGATGCTGTTACTAACCCTGTACTTCCCTTTGTTTGCTGTGTTTCTGTGGGCATACTTGTTGTTACTGCTCCAACACTTGCCACAATTTGTTGAGTTGTGGACACATTTGACCTTGTTATTGCTGTACTTCCATTTGTCTGCTGTGCTG
This sequence comes from Protopterus annectens, assembly GCF_019279795.1. Taxonomy (NCBI): domain Eukaryota; kingdom Metazoa; phylum Chordata; order Ceratodontiformes; family Protopteridae; genus Protopterus; species Protopterus annectens. The sequence continues at coordinate 731,623,091 of NC_056739.1, forward strand.
CTGTGAACATACTTGTTACTGTTCCTCCACTTCCAGTGGTTTTCTCTGCTGCTGTGGACATACTAGTTGTTGCTGCCCCGACACTTACAGGAGTTTCCAGTGTTGTGCTCACATTTGATGCCGTTACTACCTCAGCACTTCCATTTGTTTGCTGTGCTGCTGTGGGCATACTGGCTGTTATTACTGTCCCCACTCTTCCTGTGGTTTGCTGTGCTGCTGTGGACATACTGGCAGTTGCTGCCCCTACACTTCTAGCAGTTTGTGATGTTGTGGTCATATTTAATGCTGTTACTACCTCGGTACTTACATTAGTTTGCTGTGCTGCTGTGGACATACCACCTGTTACTGCCCCAACACTTACACCAGTTTGCTGTGTTGTTGTCACATTTGTTGCTGTTACTGCTGTACTTCCATTTGTTTGTTGAGCTGCTGTGGACATACTCAATGTTACTGTTCCTCCACTTCCAGTGGTTTGCTGTGCTGCTGTGGGCATACTTGCTGTTACTGCTCCTCCACTTCCATTTGTTTGCTGAGCTGCTATGGACATACCTGATGTTACTGATCCTCCACTTCCAGTGGTTTGCTGTGCTGCTGTGGGTGTACTTGCAGTTATTGTTCCTCCACTTCCATTTGTTTGCTGAGCTGCTGTGGACATACTTGATGTTTCTGTTCCTCCACTTCCAGTTGTTTGCTGTGCTGCTGTGGGTGTACTTGCTGTTACTGTTCCTCCACTTCCATTTGTTTGCTGAGCTGCTGTGGACATACTTGCTGTTACTGTTCCTCCACTGGTTTGCTGTGCTGATGAGGACATACCAGCTGTTGCTGCCCCAACAGTTCCAGCTGTTTGCAGTGTCGTGGTCACATTTGATGCTGTTATTACCTCGGTACTTCCATTTGTTTGATGTGCTGCTGTGGACATACTTGTTGTTACTGTTCCTCCACTTCCAGGGGTTTGCTGTACTGCTGTGGATATACCAGTTATTTCTGCCCCAACACTTCCAGCACTTTGTGCTGTTGTGATCACATTTGATGCTGTTTGTACTGTTGTGGACATACTGGCTGTTGTTTCCCCAACACTTGCAGCAGGTTGTGGTGTTGTGGTCACAGCTGATGCTGTTATTGCTGTACTTTCATTTGATTGCTGTGCTGCTGTGGACATACTTGTTGTTACTATTCCTCCACTTCCAGTGGTTTGCTGTGCTGTTGTGGACAAACTTGCTGTTACTGTTCCTCCACTGGTTTGCTGTGCTGATGAGGACATACCAGCGGTTGCTGCCCCAACAGTTTGCAGTGTTGTGGTCACATTTGATGCTGTTACTACCTCTGTACTTCCATTTGTTTGATGTGCTGCTGTCGACATACTTGTTGTTACTGTTCCTCCACTTCCAGTGGTTTGCTGTGCTGCTGTGGGCGTACTTGCTGTTACTGTTTCTCCACTTCCATTTGTTTGCTGAGCTGCTGTGGACATACTTGATGTTACTATTCCTCCACTTCCAGTGGTTTGCTGTGCTGCTGTGGGCATACTTGCTGTTACTGCTCCTCCACTTCCATTTGTTTGCTGAGCTGCTATGGACATACTTGATGTTACTGTTCCTCCACTTCCAGTGGTTTGCTGTGCTGCTGTGGATGTACTTGCTGTTACTGTTCCTCCACTTCCATTTGTTTGCTGAGCTGCTGTGGAAATACTTGCTGTTACTGTTCCTCCACTGGTTTGCTGTGCTGATGAGGACATACCAGCTGTTGCTGCCCCAACAGTTCCAGCAGTTTGCAGTGTTGTGGTCACATTTGATGCTGTTACTACCTCGGTACTTCCATTTGTTTGATGTGCTGCTGTGGACATACTTGTTATTACTGTTCCTCCACTTCCAGGGGTTTTCTGTACTGCTGTGGACATACCAGTTGTTTCTGCCCCAACACTTCCAGCACTTTGTGCTGTTGTGATCACATTTGATGCTGTTTGTACTGTTGTGGACATACTGGCTGTTGCTTCCTCAACACTTGCAGCAGTTTGTGGTGTTGTGGTCACAGCTGATGCTGTTATTGCTGTACTTCCATTTGATTGCTGGGCTGCTGTGGACATACTTGTTGTTACTATTCCTCCACTTCCAGTGGTTTGCTGTGCTGTTGTGGACATACCAGTTGTTGCTGCCCCAACACTTCCAGCAGTTTGTTGTGTTGTGGTCACATATGATAGTGTTACTGCTGTATTTCCATTTGTTTGCTGTGCAACTGTGGACATACTTGTTACTGTTCCTCCAGTTTCAGTGGTTTGCTGTGTTGATGTGGATGTATAAGATGCTGTTGCCTCAACACTTCCAGCAGTTTTCTGAGTTGTGGTCACCTTTGATGCTGTTATTACCTCTGTACTTCCAATTGTCTGCTGTGCTGCTGTGGGCATACTTGGTGTTACTGTTTCTCCACTTCCAGTGGTTTGCAGTGCTGATATGGATGTATTAGATGCTGTTGCCCCAGCACTTCCAGCAGTTTGCTGTGTTGTGGTCTCATTTGATATTGTTACTATCTCCCTACTTCCATTTGTTTGCTGTGCTGCTGTTGACATACTTGCTGTTGTTACTGCCTGTGCTCTCTCACTGGTTTCTTGTGTTGCTGCAGACATTTTTGTTGATGCTGCCCCTACACTTCCAACAGTTTGTTGTGTTGTGGTCTCATTTGATGCTGTTACTACCTCAATGGTAACATTTGTCTGCTGTGCTGCTGTAGACATTCTTGCTGTGGTTACTATCCCTACTCTACCAGTAGTTTCCTGTGGTGCTGAAGACATACTTGCTGTTTCTGCCCCAACATTTCCAGCAGTTTGCTGAGTTGTGGCCACATGTGATGGTGTTACTATCTCTGTACTTCCATTTGTCTGCTGTGCTGCTGTGATCACACTTGATATTGTAGTTAACTTGGTACTTTCCATTGATAATGTGGGAATAACTGTTGCTGCTGATGATAGATTACTTAACTCTGTTTGTTGAGTTACTGAAGGTATATGTGATGTTACTTTTATTGTCTCAGCACTTCCATTTGTTTGCCCTTTTGACGAGAGGACAATTGAGGTCACTTCTGTCTCAGTCAGTATGGATGCTGATCTTGTTGGCTCATTGGTTGACATTCCATGCAAATTTGATGTATTTGTCGGAATGGCTAATTCGCTGTAACTTATTGATACAACAGTTGCATTTGACTGTGGTTCATGTGATGGTGTTTGTGTTCCATTTTCATTTATTTGCTGGGTTGCTGTAGGCATCACTGATGATGCTGGTGTCTCAAAATGTACATTTGTTTGTGTTGTTGCAAGTGATTGTGACATAGCTGTCAGAATAGGAGAAACACTTGGGGTTTCTGTCCCTGCAATCTCACTTATGTGTGTAGTTGTTGTAGGCTCATGTGCAGTTGGCTCATTTGATATTACTGTTCTAGCACTTTCTTTTGATTCTGTCACTGTCACTAACATAGATATTCCATTACTACTATTCACTAATGATACTGTACCTACATTACTTGTGAATACTGGACTGGACAGATCACTTGCTGAAGTTTTTATATCTAAATGGATTGTCTGTTCTGCTGTAGATACATTTAGTGGTGTTACAGAAGAGACTGGCTCACTTGTCATATCTGTTATTGTTACCATAGAAGTCATATGTGTTTGCTTAGTTAAGGTAAATAAATTTGATGTGGCTATGGGAGTATCTGACTCACTGGTTGCTACTGTAACAATTGTGCTCATATGTAATGCAGCTGTAGATGCATTTCCTATTACTGACAGAGTAGTTGACTCATTTGCTGTTAATATGGCAGCACTTGCAAATGTTATTAAAGGTGTATTTGCCATGGCAGCTGTTGTGCCAAGCTCAGTTGTTGTTGCCGTTGTACCGACATGTCCTACTGTTTGGGATGCTGCTACTGCAGATATATTAGAAGAATGTGCTGCTGTGCTTATTGTCATTGGCACTGTTGTGTATATACTTGTGAGAACAGAAGGTGATTCATTTCCTTTTGTTGTCACAATGTTTGAAGTTGTTCGCCCAGATTCTGTAGACACATTCAGAGCAGATGCAATAGTTGTCTCGCTGGTTGTTGATGTGCCACCATTTACATCTGTTTTTGCTGCTGTTGTAGAATCAGCTACAATCGATGCTGTTGTAAGTGACTGAGAAGTTGTGGATTCAATGCCCATATTTGTCTGAGATGAGATAGTGGCTCTTGTTTGGACTAATGGAGTATCAGTACTTTCATTTATTTGTGATGTTGTGCTAAATAAATTTGTTATAAGTGTTGTTGTCAACTTATTTGATGATTTTGTCATAGTACTTTCATTTGTTTCAACTGTAGTGGCTTTTGGTAAGCTAGCCTGACTAGTCTCTGATGTTTTTTCAGTAGTTTGCAATGTCAATAAATTAGATGTAGAAGCTAGAGTAATAGGAAGAGTAGAAGCTGACAACGTAGCTTTTGTTGCTGTTTCGGCACCAGTTGAGGAACCCACTGTGGTCATTTCAGGTAAAATAGATGTATGAGTTGCTGATGTTTCAGTACCTTGAGTGATGTTTGCTGATACTGAGAAATTAGTTGTTGTGGATTTTGATAAAACAGGAGCATTGCTTTCTGAAACTGAAGCAACTTCAGTAGATTTTGTTGCTGTTGACAGCTCTGCTGTGGTTGTTAAATTGTCTCCTAAGTTGGTAGCACCTTCAGTCAATTTAGATGTAACTACTAATGCAGCTGTTGTAGAGGACTGTAATAAAGTGGAACTGATAGTTCCTGGAGTCACTGTGCCTTCTGTTGTTTCATTTATTCCTAAAGATATTGTACCTTTGGTCATGTATGCTTCCATTGTCAAATGAGACTGGGACAACTCTGATATGATAGACGTAGTAGTTTCTAAGGGTTTAGTCACTACACTGGTTTTTGTTGCTATGGTGGACTCTGACACAGCAAATGCACTTATTCCTGAAGCTGAACTTACTTCTGTATTTCCTACTGATGTTGTTTTTTTATTTTCTACAGTCTCTACCAAAGTAGGTGATATGGCTCCCAGAGTTGTCATATTGTTCATGGTTTCTGGATGTGTGGTAAAATAAGTTGTACTGATGTTTTCAAATGCTGCTGCAGTACTTTCAGAGTCTACAGTTATATGTGCTATGGTGGATAATAGTAAATTAGCAGCAGTAGGACCTGACGTTTTAGCACTTTCTGCAGTTTCTGAGACTGTTTTAATCTCTGTTGTTGTTGAGTCTGATAATTCAGATATAGGAGATCCTAAAGATGAAAATGCAGATCAAGTATAATTATAGTAACTAATATCTAGGTGCACAAAAATGCATTACAAAAAATAAATATACAAAATAAATAGAAGATGTCAAAAAATAAAGCTCCCTAATATCACAGATAAATGATAAAAATTTCAAAGCTCCACATAATTAAAAGCAATCAAATTAGGATCTGAAATCAGTAATCATTTGAAATCTCAGGCTGCAGTTTGCCAAGTGTTGAAATATTGAGACTGAATAGCAGAAAATACTGACTTCTACTGTGTTAAGTACAAGACTGCAGTTTCTTGGAATATTCCCTTTTCTCTGAGGTATGGTAATCTTGGAGCTGGTATACATAAATTCAAGGGGTGAGGAGTTGTAGGGAGGTTTGCCTCATGAAAAAAAAAAAAAACAAGATCAAAGGAATATTAAATATTTGATCTTCTGATTTTTGGTCTTTTTTTTGAATCTCAGGACTTGACAAAGCAAGTCTCAAAATGACATTAGGGAAATTCAGGAGTCCTACACTGATTGACAGTCTCTTAATCCTTTACGTAAAGTACAAAAGCTAGATAAGAAAACCAGACACAAAAATCAGAAGGGTAGTGATGGGAATTTTCAGAATCTTGACGGCATCTAAGTGAAAGCCCTCAAGTGTGAAGAAGGAATTGAATTTTAAGGCATTATAAATTATCATTACAGCCTTCTGGGAATCCAACAAGGAGTACACAGACCTCTTTTGGAGGAGTGTTCCTGTTTCAGGACTGATTTACTCCTGCACAAGCTATCCCTATTTTTGGAAGTATGTCCATATTTACAGGCTTGATTTATTACTTCCTTCAATTTTCTGAATCTCTTTCTTCACATGTGCTTTTTGAAACAAGTACACAGAAGAACATACAGTGTGACCAACACACCAGTGGCAACAATAATTTCTGAAGCAAAAATAAATAACCTTTTGTGGTAGAATCTGGAATTGCAGTTCATTAAAGTGTCTAGATTTTACAGTGTCTGTTTGACGTTGTGCTTATATTTTCCATAATTTTGTCAGTATGCATTTTTCAAACTTGTTTCTGAGTAGTTTCCTACCTCCTTACTGGAAGCAGGAAGAGTTATATACTATTTGTTCCTATTTTCAATGTCTGCAAGTTAAGAAGTATGGAGTACACAAACAGTTTGATGCATTCTCCACTGAAGTTAAATGAGTGGTCCCTTAATGCTTAAGTTAGTATTCTAAATGCAGGTCTTCCCTAGCAAACCCAGGGAAACAATTTAGTATGGTTCTAGGAGGATACAAAAAGCAAGCACTAGGGTTTCTAAGTCATCTGAGGATCCTGGTGATTTATCTGGGAGGTATGATGATAAAAAGAAAATTTGAGAATGAATCCTTTTTTTTTTTCTTTTTTTTTTTAATAAGGTACCACTCAAATGAAATTACCTCATTAAATCAGCATTTAGCTGTGCGCAGTTTTATGGAAATTAATTATATAAATTGTCACATTTCTGAATCAGACAAGGCTTCTTCAATGAAACAAGCTAAAGTTATTTTTTTGCTACACACCTACCTATCACACATCCACATGTAGGAAGTCATACCACCAGAATGCAGTAACTAAAATATCCCTACACAATACTTTTAAAAGTAACCTTGAAATGGAATGTGTTGAATAGGAAAAACAGAATTGTTTTAGTGATGGCAAACTACAATACAGCCTTCATAACACAGAAGGGTTTGCCCCAGATCCACTTCATTGTGGTTATGGGCTATTCAGGCCCAGCTCATGTATTTTGATGAGCAGTGTAGTAACGACCTCCCTCCCTTCTTTCTTTAAGGGCCAATGGGAGGTGAGGTTTATCCTTCCACCCTTGTGACCCCCCCCCCATGCTTTCATGTGCCTAAGGCGCTTTACTGGTATAATTCCAGAGTATGAGCTAGTGTTAAAGCTGTACTCCTTGAGTGAGGTGTGGCTAGCAGGTTTGTAGTGTACTAGAGCACTGGAGTGGATAGATCTCTTTATGACACTTGGTGTGAGGCAGTTTTTATTGTGTTATCATTTATTGTCATTGCATATTCAGCTTCTTTGCATTTGTTCCAGTATAGCTATAATTAATAAAGAAGGTCACAATGTGTCAGCCTATGTTTGGGTCTTATTTTAGCTAATCAGGTACAATTACCATTGCATTAAAAAAAAAAAGTACCAGCCTGAAAACAGTCTGCATTCAATAGGAAACATTTCCCTTAAATAAATCTGTAATGTTACAGATTGCAGTTGCTTAGCTGTGCATTCTGTGAGTTGACTGCAGGAAGTACAGGTAAGTGACATATATACCACGTATATGTGTGTGTGTGTGTGTGTGTGTGTGTGTGTGTGTGTGTGTGTGTGTGTGTGTGTGTGTGTGTGTGTGTGTGTGTGTGTAAAATGTTTGAGGGTTAGGAAAGTGGACATATTTAGTTTATGTCTGACTGCGTGTATTTTAGGCTTATGGTATAGGTTTGGTAGAAGGATAGTTTTACTGGTTCATCTCTGTATATATGTTGTACGTATGTGTTGGGGCCTCTTTTGGTCTCTAAGACTGTCTTGCTGTGTGGCAGTAATATGGAAAGTTTTATTATTATTATTTTTTAAGTTATGGTATATGGTTTGAGTTAGGGGCAGGGTTAGGGCTAGCTCTCATTACTAAGGTGCTGTAAAGGGGGCAAAGCAAGAAAGAAAATGTTTATACACAATTTGTTGGCTAATCCCCATAAAAAATAGAATAGAAATAAATGTGACTTTCTCCATATTTATGTAATATTTACTTGCACAGTCTCCAAAACTCACCAAGCATGAAGATAAGTCAAAAACTTGTATAATAATAAACATTGACCTGTGTTCACTTTCACTGCTAAACAAACAAAATCCTAACTCTCCATAATTTTACTTACAAAATTTGTCCTGTGAACATAACTATATATTGAACACTTTAAGAACATATGAAATTCAGGAAAGATACCATCTTGATATAGATGTTCCCTTATAATAACCATTCCCAGAAAGCTCACCACAATATCCCCCTCTGACTCTCATCCCATCTCTATCTTATGCTCTATTATCAAATTAAACGAGTGTGATCAGATACAAGAATACATAAACAAATATTACCTCATAACAGACTAACAACACAGCTTGCAGAATAGGCATAACACCCTCACAGTCATATACACATACATACATACATACATGTTTACAAATGCTTCAAGCACGGGCATTAATGCCCTTCTAGCTTGCCAATATACCAAAACACTTGTTTCCATAATAAGTATCCAGGCTGTTCTTAAAAATATCTAAACTAGTACTTGCTTTAATGTAATTCGGTAGTCTGTTCCATGCATCAGCTACTCTGTCAGAGAACCAATTAGTACACTTCTCATTCCTACAGAATATTCTACATAGGTTATCTGATGATTCTCTAGTACTTTTTGTTAACCCCAAACATTCCCAGAGGTAGTTGTCTCTAAATGCCCTATATACCTGAATAAGAAATCCTCTTAAATATCTGTAAGAGACACTGTACAAGTTCAGGTATTTTAGTCTTTCATAATAACTTACATTTTCACATCCATGGATGCCCTTAGTATATTTCCACTGTACTCTTTCCAGTTTATTCATGCTTGTTTTCCCTATAGGGTTTCCATATTGTTATTCCATACTCAAGTTTTGGTCTAATGTAACTAACAATGACTTCATTATGTTTGATTTCCTAGACTTTATAAATCTTTTTATACAACCTATAGTTCTATAACTATCATTAGCCAATTGGTTGATATGATTAGAAACACTCATAGCTGAATCTACACATATACCCAGGTCCTTAAATGAGTCTACAGTTTCAATCACTGTGCTGTATTAAATATTTACATTTCAGTTTATGTCTCCCAAATCTCATATGCTTAGTTTTTGAAGTATTTATTAACATATTATTCTCCTGTGCCTAAATGGTCAATTTAGTCAAATTATTTTGCAGACATGCCTTATCTGTAACACTTGTAATCAGTTTATCCAATTTCAGGTCATCAGCATATAGACTGTAGAACACTTCAGATGAAAAAGTAAAGTCTGAAAGATACAATTTAAACAAGTAATGGCCTAGGACAGAGCCCTGTGGGACACCTTGACTGTAACCAAGGATTTCACCTGTCCGGTTGGAGTGTGATATTTGCCATGGCCTATTTGTAAGCCATGCAGCTATCCATCTTATCAACAGTACATCAATACCTAGTTGTACTAATTTATTGATCATTTTTTTGTGTGTGACCCTGTCAAATGCTGACATTAAATCTATATAAATCACATCACAGCACAATTTTTCATTCATAGCTGTTATTATATTGTTATAGAACATCATGTTACAGGTGGCAATAGATCTTTTTTCAACATATGCATGCTGATATATGGTTTCAAGTCCCACTCTATCCAGTTCTGACAATAACTTATCCAGTATTACCTTCTCCATTACTTTTCCACAACATGAACGTAGACTTCAGGGTCTGTATAACTCTGGGTTTGTCCTACTCCCCTTTCCCTTAAAGACAGGTTTAATAAGTGCATGTTTCCAATCTTGAGGAATCTCCCCATATTTATATGACCTAGTGAATACTAGATATAATGGTAGTGTAAGTTCTTGCTGAAGTGTTCTCCGGTCATTGTTACTTATTCCATCTCCTCCCTGTGCTTTGTTTGGATCCAGTTTGCACAGTTCTTTTTCAATATAATCTAATACACAGTCAGAAGTAAAATCATTTCTGTGGTAGAAAGTAGCTAAGTTACAGACGTCACCTTTATAGACTACACCTGGGCATGAAAGTGGTGACCACCAAATTCTATTACAAAAGCTATAATGAATTAATTTCAGAAATATCATAATAACCTTGTTTTCCAACAATCTGTATGATCCAACATTTAAAGTTAGGGAAATAAATCGTACTTCCCCCAGAAGCATACTTTGGGACAGTAGTCCCTCAGGCTTTAATACTTGTACCCAACTCTTCTCCATAGGCCAGATTCATTAATGCTTACACTAAGTGTTTTCAAGAGCATCCCTAGCATGTTTTTGTGTTTTCTAGTCACTCAGAAAAAATGACACCAAGTGTACATGCAGTCTACACTTTGTGGCAACCTTTATGAATCCTCCTCGATTTAAGGCTGCAAGAAAATCAGTAGAAAAGCTAAAATTAGGAGGAAGAAGGTGTGAGATATGCTTGTGTTGTCTGTTCACTCGGAATGGTGTACACTTAGTGTACACTGAATATAAGTGTTAATGAAGCCCAGGGCATATTTTTTAATGACATCAAACCAGTCATCCCATTTTCAGACATCATTGTCTATGCAGATATCATATTTTACAAAACTGGACCAAATACCCATAGGCCCCAAATATCTCTGAAAAAAAAAAGTTTAGAATGCTCTCACTCTGGCTAACAAGAAAAAACGTCCAACATGTAATGACTTTTCATCAAAAAATAAACTCACACATGAAAGCCCTCCAAAAAATTTCATCAGCAATAATATTACTCTGAAACCAGTAGAATAATATAAATACCTAAGACTTAAAAAAGAAACCACAATTTCTTTCAAACTCATACCAACAACACTGTTAAGAAAGTAATTACACAACTTACCTATCTGTAGCCACCTTATTTACTGAAGACTGCAGAGCTATTGCAAAGAATATAATCATTGCAATATTTGCCTACCCCACATATACAATGCACTCTGTTCAGAACACCCATGTCATCTAAATTACTATCAATGTCATCTGCAGGCTTATTAATCAAGCACCTTGTAATGCACATCATTGCATCTCAACACAGAAAGGTAACTTCCTCCCCATCAAATCTAGAGTCACACTCATCTGGTCATGTCTGACCTTTAAAACCCTGCATGAGTGCTACTGTCCTTCCCTGGGAACTAAACTACATATGAAGCCCTCTCAATTCTACTGAACTAAGAAGGCAATACAATGACTTAAATTCGACCCTCATTTAATTTTTCCATTAGTAAAAGGAGCTTTAGTAAAATGATTCATGATACCTAGAACAGTTTCCCCCAGGAAATTAAACAACTTACAAAATAAAATCTTTGTACAAAACTTTATCAACATGTAAAGGACTCCTACAACTGCTTCCTAAATAAAGGACAGGCCTTGTCCTCTGCCTACCACAAAACTTCAGCCTGCTAACTTGTCCATTTGTCCTGAATTTTAAAGCAAGAATCAAATAATATTAATAAGTAAAACCCCTGCAATAGCAGGCTTTTTTATTCCACATTTTCTACTTCTGAGCTTCCTCTTTGTCTTTCTCTTCTGCTTGCTTAAAAAAGGACATCAGAGTTTTTTTTCCCTGTAATACTTAAATTTTAGTTCTGTTTACCTGGAAATGCGTGTACTGATGTAAAACAAAGCAGTACCATACCAACTGTATTCCAGCATAAATAAGTTCATGCTATCTAACCTTTGTACTGTATTGCTAAACTTAATAGCTGATAATGTTGAAAACTACAACTACTTATGTAAATATTCCACTTTCATCATGTTGCTCATCATATTAACTTTATTTTCTCTGTGTCTCCACCCATCTTATAGCTGTAAAGGGTCCCAGGGCCAGTCCATCTATCCAATTAGCAAATAAATAAATAAATGTACAGTACACAGCTTGCATAACATAATGCTCAGGACAATATTGCCACTTCAAGGAAACCTTCAAACTCTCCCATCCTGTACAAACATATGTATAATATCCAGCTAATCACAGAAAAACACAAACATTGTAATACTTCTGCAACACAAAGTCACAACAGCATGAATGCTGTCATTTACTTCTACTTGTAGCAGTTTCACCTCCTCCACAATAAAAGCAAATGTAATCAGCACTACACTGTATAAATAAATAAAGATGCCTTTTTTAATTATCAGAGGATTCTGACTCTTTTTCCCCTAGGAGCAATTTTGCTGACAACACAAATGATACTTTATGAAACCATCATTATACGCCCCCCTGGGTTTCAATGCTCACTACCAGGACTAACCTCCTTGTTAAGAAACTCAGCTGAGTTACCCAAACACTGTCCTTTCTGATACCATGCAAACAGGCTTGTAATAGAAGAAAAATATATTCAATGTTTTCAGCAAGTCATGCAGAATTGACCCAGCTAAAATACATGCATTAACTGGTAAAGCCGTGGTACCTTTAGATGTTTCAGCCACAGCTGGATGACCCGAGGTCATGGCCACATTTATAGAAGATGCAGTTGTCTCTGGAGTTGTACTGCTGTCAGTAGATTCAGTTATGGATGTTAATGTGGTTTTGCTAGATTCTGTTACATGAGAAGAATGGGTTTCAAGAAATGTAATTCCTTCAGTAGTTGATTTTGCAAATGTTAATTCAGTTGTAGTCCGTTTTGTAATGGTTGATGCATTTGTTTCAGAACCTGATGTACCCTCGGTACGTTTTGTATCTATTGTTATTTCAGCTGTAGTAGTCAGCAGTGAAACAGATGCAGTTTTGTTTATCATTGTGATAGCTTCCCCAGTTTCTGCTGTTGTTAAGTATGACATAGTACTCACAGGGAAAACTGTAGTGTTATTTCCAGAAGGTGTAGGAGTTACATTAATTTCTGAGTTACTTGTCTGAGATGCAGTGGAGCCTGATAACTCAGATGTATATGATGCTAAAGTGAAGAAAGAAAAAATATTTATGTTAGGTATTCACACGTATAACACAATTTTCTTTAAAAATTAGAAAAAAAATGGAGCAGATTACATGAAATAAGGCACTGCAAGTATACAAAGAAAGATAGTTTAGAAGGAGCAAAATTAAAATGCAATAAATACATTTTAAGAGATTACTTCACTCCTCCCACTGACCAACAATCCCTTACCTTATTAGGTAAATAATTACAAATATTCACAGCTCTTAACCAATCAGGGAGAAATCTCAGCAGAATCAGGGACAAATCCAGAAATTATCAGGGACACTTTTCAACTATTACTGCTATTAACATGAGTCATAGGCAGAATAACACAAAAGTCAATTAATATGCATTTGCTGAAGTGAAACAGTCTATAACTCTAATTATTGTCATTATTTATTAAGTGTAATGCAGCATCTTGCCTCCAAAAGTCATCTGTTTTATTAGGGGTTAAGAAGGATGGATCTAAAATATGAGTCAAAATCAGGAATAGTTGAGAGCTATGCAAAGAGTACAAACAGTAAAGGCACACATTCTGGTTGTCTTTATTATGTAAGGGGTTTTCTGGAATAGCCTTCCAGTTTATTTCATGGACATGGACATGTGAAGATTCTGAGAAGAGCAGAAAGTCTGAATAAGTGTTTGCAAATTATTAGGCCTCTGTTCATGCATGGAATGCTATATTATGATTCTCAGTTAATCCCTAATACCTCAGGGAATATCCTGAATAGTGTGTTTGCAGTGTTTGTAGTTAATCCAGGTCTTACTCAGGCAAGCCTAACTAACAGGTGTTATACAGTCAGGCCAAGAGAGTAGAAAGGCAATTGTGGTTTATCACCTGGGGTGTCAATCACTTTATGTATGGTAACAACAACTTGCAACAACTTGCATCCCAGGATGCAAAAAACTCTCTTACCAGCCTCAGTAAGAAGCTGAGATCCCTCATAAAATCCTCCAAAGCTAGTTACGAAAATAAAATTGCCAAAGATTCCAAAGACAACCACAAGGCATTCTAAAACTATGTCAAGAATCTAAATGGCAATGCTCATATCTGCTCTGAGCTACAACAGAATGGCATTAAATATACTGATCCCAAGGATATTGCCAATATCTTTGCAGATCAATTCAGTGCCTTCACCCCCCCCCCTCACCCCCTAAACGGCCCATCTCAATACCGGAAGATTGCCAAATTCCGGTAATAGCGGCCACACAGGTAAAAAACACACTCTCCAAAGCTAAGAATACAGCATCCATGGGACCAAATGACATCCTGGGCTGTGTACTACATGAACTACAAAATGAAATGGGACCTCACCTAAGTGTCATGTTTAATCATAGCCTCATCTCAGGCTTTGTGCCCACTGAGTGGCGCACCGCTACAGTTATCCCACTCCACAAGGGGGGATCCACCTTGGATCCCGGGATCTACTGCCCCATCAGTCTGACGAGCCTGACCTGCAAGGCCATGGAACGTATTATCATGGAACTTATAAACAAAGATATTGCCAACCTTCAAACACTGGACCCCACCCAGTTTGGGTTTGTGAAGAGTCGACCTTGTCTCCTGTACCTGATTGACTTCTTTGAATCAGTCTCCAGAGCCGTGGACAAGGGTAAGGCAGTCCACACAGCCTATCTGGACCTCGCCAAGGCCTTTGACACCATCCCCCATTCTGGAATCATAGATAGACTTACTAAGCTGGGCATTAATCCCTACGTCACTGGATGGGTTGCCAACTGGCTTACTGACAGAACCCACACTGTAAAAGTAGCCAACTCCAAATCCAGCTCCAGACAAGTGACAAGTGGAGTACCTCAGGTTCAATCCTGGGACTGCTCTTGTCTGGCATCTACTTCTCTGAAGTACAGGCCAACACTAAGGGACTCTGGCTAACAAAGTTTGCAGATGACTGCAAACTGGGAACCATTATTGAATCCCCAAATGATGTGGATATTCTACAAAAGGGCCTTACAGAAACAGATGCTTGGTGCCAGAGCCATGGGCTCAAGCTCAATGCCAAGAAATGTATAGTTATCCCCTTTGGGAAAAAACATGTACCCATGAATTACCACATAGGTGGCAGTACAATAAACACCGAAAGTGTGATAAGAGACTTAGGGACACAGGTGGACAGTGGTCTCACCTTCGATAACCACATCACCACAACAGTCAGGAAATCCATCCATGTGGCACACCTCATCACTAAGGTCTTTTCATCCAGAAAAAAGGAGGTCATTGTCCCACTGTACTCATCCCTCATTAGACCCATTATAGAATACAACGCCTCGTTTGTTATGTACCTCTCAAGACATCTGCAACAACTGAAAAGGCCTCAGAAATACCTCACTAAAAGAATCACAGGCCTAAAGCAGATGCCCTAAGCTGACAGCCTTAAAAAACTCCAGCTATATTCTGTTGCATATCGTGTACTCAAAAGCAATCTCTGCTTAACATACAAGGCCATGTCAAACCCAGAGCTGTTGGACATGCTACACTTAA
Organism: Protopterus annectens; assembly: GCF_019279795.1. Taxonomy (NCBI): domain Eukaryota; kingdom Metazoa; phylum Chordata; order Ceratodontiformes; family Protopteridae; genus Protopterus; species Protopterus annectens. Next base: position 731,638,576 of record NC_056739.1, read on the forward strand.
AGAAATCCCAATCCCTCAGAGCCACATGCTCCACGGATCTAAACCTTGTCATCACAATGAACAAAACATGCTGGAGGGATAGGTTTCCGACCCAGAGACTCCCCAAAATCAAGAATACACTGCCCATACATGTCAAACAGAGCGACTCATTGGCCCTCTTCAAAAGGAACCTTGACAATTGGATGAGAGAAAGGAAATTCACCCCGGGGATCACGTCAGTCGCCCAGCTAGACAGGGGTCCAGGGAAGTAAATAGTGTGGGAAGAAATAGCCAGAGAATTGTTATGGCTAGGCTTGTATAGGCCCTAGGACCAATAGCCTAGTACCAACCTATGAACCTATGAACAACATTATTTCTGCATTAGGGGAGTATCCAGACAATAACTCATTTGTGGAGTGCGGATTCAATTTGTTGATGGACTGATGCATTAACTTGTTGGGCCCTCATTAAAGTCTGTGTCCAGTGTTAATCCTCCTGCAATGGTGCACAGTGAGACAGATGTAGAATATTCTGAAGATGTTATAGCTTCATCAGTTCTTACCGTTGCTAATAGATATGATAAACAGATGCTGAAAATGTTACTTCCAGAAGTTTTAGAATTTTAAACAGTTTTTAAGGCCATTGTATCAGATATGACGGAGTCTAATAACTTAGATGAATTAGTCTCTAAAGGGTAAAAAGCCACAATATTATTCATGATGTATAAAGGCGGGAGTCAAAGAACCTTTCAGAACATAACATGGGTAAGGAATATACCATTCAGAATGATGGTGCACTGACAGCTAATTCAAAAGGAAACAAAAGTAAAACTGAAAGTAAACATCCCAACAGGGATCTGTGATACCTTACTGACTGCCTACCCCCAAGCTGTTTGTATAATGAAAATAATACTTTATGAGGTCATCATCACATGTTAGTGGGGTATCACCTGTCACTAGTAGGACTGACCTTCATAAAATACAAAAAATCCAAGGGGAACGAGCTGCTGAGCAGCTCGTTCCCCTTGGATTTTTTGTATTTTAGCAGTTTGTTTGGTTTTTTGGTAAAACAGGACTGACCTTCATGTCATGAACCTCAGCAGAGTTACCTCAACACTGTCATTACTGCTACCATGCAACCAAGCTTTTAACAGAAGGAAAAAATCATCCATGTCTTCAGCAAGTCATGTAGATTAGAGACTCCTATAATACATGCATTGACAGGTAAAGCTGTAGTACCTTTAGACGTTTCAGCCGTGGCTGGCTGCCCCGCTGTAGTGCTCACAGGTACAGAAGATGCAGTTGTCTCTGGAGTTGTACTGCTGTCAGTAGATTCAGTTATGGATGTTAATGTAGCTTTGGTAGATGCTGTTAAGTTAGACAAATGGGTTCCTAAAATTGTAATTCCCTCAGTGTTTGGGTTTTCAGATGTTAACACTGTTGTTTTTAGCTCGGGAATAGTTGATGCATTTGTTTCAGAACCTGATGTACCCTCGGTAGGTTTTGTATCCGTTGTTATTTCAGCTGTAGTAGTCAGCAGTGAGACAGATGCAGTTTTGTTTATCACTGTGATAACTTCCCCAGTTTCTGTTGTTGATAAGTATGACATAGTACTTGCACGTAAAACTGTAGTGTTATTTCCAGAAGGTGTAGGAGTTACATTAATTTCTGAGTTACTTGTCTGGGATGCAGTGGAACCTGATAACTCTGATGCATATGATGCTAAAGTGAAGAAACAATAAATATTTAATTTGCATTCATACGTATAATATAATTTTCTTTACAAATTAAAAGAAAATGGAGAAAACTATATGAAAGAAGATGCTGCAATTGCTCAAAGAAAGTGAATTTGGAAGGAAGCAAAATAAAAATGCAACAAATAAATACATTTTAAGTGATGTCTTGACTCCTACTGACCAGAAATACCTCACCCCTTTAGGTAAAGAATTGCAAAGAGTCATAGCCCTCAACCATTCAGGGACACATTTAAAATATTAGTGCTTTTAACATGAGGACTTGGAAGAATAAGACAAAAGTGAATTAAAATGCATTTTCTGAAGTAAAAAATGTATAACTCTAATTATTGTCATCATTTGTTATGTATAATGCACCATCTTTTCTCCAAAAGTCACCTGTTTTCTTAGAGATTAGGAAGGACAGAGCTAAGGGGGCGTGGCCAAGATGACAAGCAGTTAGCAGCACATGAAGTTTGCTCTGCTTCTCCTATATATTTTTGACAGGATTAAATTGTCATTTTCGACAAAGATTATTCACATAAGCTGAATAGCATATGGTAAACTTCTTGGTACATTTTGTTGGAAAAAAAAATTACATTTCAAATATTTTCCTGTCAAAAGTTCAAGCTAAAGCTTTAACAAAGGAAGATGAACCAATCTAAAATGGTTTTCACAAGAATATTCAGTGAAGAAAAAGTTGCTGTCTATTTTTGCAGTATACAAGACCTATCCTTAAAACTAGATAAACTGGACACCAAAGTTGAAAAAATAAAAGAAGATTATATCACTGATATAAAAATCAGACTTACAGAAGCAGAACATAACACTGATTTTATTCTTCAACAAATCAACAAGTTCCTGGAAAAAAATTGATGACCTGGAGAATAGGGCAAGGAGGGACATCATCCCGATTTATTAACTCCCTGAGCAAGTGGAATGAGATAACATGACAAACTTCTTATCCATTTGGATCCCTAAACATTAAGCCTTCCTGAAGCCCTGTCATTTGGCATAGAGAAGGCTCTTAGATCTTTGACTCCAAGCAAAAACATTCAAGTCCAAGATCTATAATAGTCAAATTTATTTCTAGTCTAGGCAAGGATCTAGTTTTGAAAACAGCCTGGTCTGCTTCACCCATAAGACTTTATGATTCTTTCATTGGATTTGTCAATGACTATTCCTCTCTGGTTGTTTCAAAAAAAAGCTTGTATTTCTGTGTTGAAATCACTGAAAAAAAAAACAGAATAAAAACTCACCTAGTCTACCCTGCAAAACTAGAATTATTCTTGCCAGAGGGAAAAACATTTTGATTCCTTAGAACAGTGAGGATGAACATTTTGGGTTTGGTGTGTCAAAAGCTCCTGGCAAAAAATAATTCAGTGCACTTCACATGAGCAATGAATGCAAAACCAGTGTCTTTGGTAACTCGGGTGTTGGTGATCGCTGACATATCACCCAAAACATTGTGGCGTGTGTCACCTTTGACACGTGTCATAGTTTTGCCATCTCTGCCTTAGAAGATTAAACTTCCTTCATCCAAAAAAATTCTACTGATGATATGTATCTGAGTATATCGTTAAAAGACAAGCTACAAGGAATGATTGGACAATGAAAGAGAACACAAAAAAACTCAGAGACAAATAAAACTACCTGTTAGTTATTTTTATTTTATTTGTCTTTTATTTGTCTTAAAATACGTTATTTCTAAAACAACTTTTAAATGAAATCACCGTAGGGTAATACTTTTCTATTTTTCCTTTCATTAATTTCAGTTTAGAAGTATTATCTCGCTGTTACTGTAATATTGCATTTTTCCATTAGAGGGAGCAAATAATATAGTAATAAGCATATTTTAACTAAACTCATGAATCTAAAGAGAAATACCATACTCATACAGTTTTAATTTTTTATTCCTTTGCCTTTCTTTTCTGTCCTGTCACTCTTTTCTTTTCAACAATATTTTATTAAATGAGAAACTTTAATAGAATTAATCTGGTTTGTGGTCTGGTTTCACTGTTGGGAAATGTAGGTGTGTAGACGGGAATGTTAAAACTCTTTACTATTTTAATTTTTAATATTTAACACATTATTTACATATAGCATTACTGACAGTTGGGGTATAGGTAAAATGTGTGCACTGATGTCTTTTTAATCCCCTTTTCTTTCTAGTGGTGTCATTAAGATTATATAACTTTCCCCTGCTTATTTGATGTTAAAACGTTTTTCAGTTAAAATGTGACTTGCAGAATGTTTCCAAGACCCTTCTGTGTTTAAAGACTTTTGTTTCAGTCTATTTTCTTGCCATATTACTTCAGAAGAGTTTAGAGAATGTTTTCAGCTTGCCTTGAGCTTGTGTATCTCTGCTTCACTCTGAATCCTTTTTGAACAGTTCCTGAGTCAGAGTGGAAGTGCAACATGACCTTTAACTCCTCAGAAGCAGAAAGCTTACAGAACACAGAAATAGATTGCTAAAATGGACTTTTAAATGATCTAACTTTTAAAATGATATTTCCCAGTATTAAAGACAAACAGTATGTAGTACAATTTATTACAATAGTAATTCATCATACTTCTGGATAGCTTATTTTACCTATATACACCTAGAACATCTGTTTAATTATTGAAGGGGAACAAGTAAAATGATGCACAAAGAGTACATATTTGATGTGGGACACATAGAGGTGTTCTCATTAAACCTCCAACACAATACACAAATGTACACAATAGCTGAGTGGAAATTTATGTTAAATGTTTTCAACATTACTACTGACCATTCTAGTCCTTCTGTAGATGTTACACTAATTTTTTAAATGTAATTCTGAAGACTTTAATGACTATTATTCCTAGCTAAAGCATTTGTTGTTACTAGATAATGCAGTAGCACCACTCTATTAGTCAGAAGACTCAGATGTGTGTTTTATATAGGAAATAGTGGAATAACATAAGTTGAAAACACATACAATTTTATGAAGATAATGTATATTTCTGCATAAAATACAGAACTTATATTCCTGTATAAAATACAGACATTAGCAGTCTGCTTTATAATTTAGCCTTGGTAGATAATGAATATGAATGTAACTACTGAAAATCTATACAGAGTGTTTTCACAGGCTTCTAGTCTATGTGAGAGATTATATGAGAATTTGTAATTAGTTATAAGGTTTTTGTAGTGAATGTGGTAGAAATGTAAGTAATTTACATAGGTAAAATGTTACTATAGGTACTGGTTCATAATCTTTGTGTGAAGTGTAATAAGTTCTGATAATCTGTTTGTTATACAGTGTTGTATATACACAAGTGTTATTCTGGTTAAAGTACAGGCATATGTACCTTAAAATGACATTATTTACTCATGGCACAAACTTTCTTAATTCATATAAATATGTCAGGTATTAAGAATGGTCTCAGCATATGTTCAGTATGATAGCTAATATATAAATAAACGTTATATACAATTAATGCAAATTATTATAAATGAATAGCTATTTAAAGTTCTTCTATTTGATAGTTCTTATTATATATTAACCCTGTGTATTTTTTTTTGGGGGGGGGGTTCTACTAATTTAACATCTTCTTAGAAAGTGTAAAATATTTATTTAGAAAATTCCAGTTTATGTACATAGAAGTGGTAGCAACAGTGTGATTGGTTGTGCTATGGTGTTGCTAGTAAGTGCTTATATGAACTTTTCATCCCGGAACACTTTATTTCATGTTGGAGGTTAAAATGTTTTTAATTCAGAATTTTTCACATCATCCTTACTGTGTTTGTCCATAATAAGTTCTTCTTTTGTTAGGATATTGCTTAATGCACTAAATCATAGCATAGTAGTTTCTATACCTATTAGTCCAATAGACGCTAGCATATAAATGCCTTTCATTAAATATAAATGGGTTAGGTAACCCTTTAAAGAGGGATAGGTTAAATAAGTATTTAACCCTACATAGAGCAGACATTGTTTTTTGACAGGAAACTAATTTATTGACTAAAGATTTAAATAGATTGTTGTTAAAAGAGTATTCATTTTAATTGGCTGTGGAGTTTGGTTCGAAAAGAAGAGGTGCTGTTATTCTCAAAAAAAAAAAAAACATCAGGTTTACCTAAATAGTGGAGTCCTATTCTGATAAGAATGATATGCTGGGATCAGTGGTAACAGAAACTGATAAAAATACTATACCCTTATAAATACCTATTGGATCCTTGGAATTAATTCTAAAACAGTTAAGAAATACTTAGATATTATAACACTATACTCTAAAGGAGAAATGTTGATAGCTGGTGATTTTAATCACATCCCATTAGACAAATCAGGCAATCTTCAGTAGCAAAACATTTAAATCATTATATTAATACAATGTATATGAGAGATATAGTTGATACACCAGCTGACACATGCATCCTCCAGAAGGGCCAAACAGAAACAGACGACTGGTGCCAGAGTCATGGCCTTAAACTAAATGCCAAAAAATGTATAGTCATCCCATTTGGAAAAAACAAAGTACCCACAAATCACCACATAGGTGGTAATCCATTAACTACGGAAAAAGTAATCAGAGACCTGGGGACCCAAGTTGACAGTGACCTCTCATTTGACACCCACATCGCCAAAGTGGTTAGAAAGACCTTCTACCTTGCCCACCTTATCATGAAGGGATTCACATCCAGATCAAAGGATGTCATTGTACCCTTATATTCCTCCCTTATCAGGCCTATGATTGAGTACAATGCCCTATTTGGTATGTACCTCACCCGGCACCTGCAGCAGCTGGAGAGACCCCAAAAGTACCTTACGAAGAGGATCAAGGGTCTCCAGCATATGTCATATGCTGCCAGACTGAAAAAGCTCCAGCTCTATTCAGTAGCATACCGCCTGCTCAGAGGTGATCTGTGCCTTACGTACAAGGCCATGTCCAATTCAGAATTAATGGACATGCTCCACCTCAAAAAATCCAAATCCATCAGAGCCACGAGAGCTAAAGATCTAAACCTCAGCACAAATATGAATAGGACATGCTGGAGGGATAGATTCATAACCCAGAGGCTTCCCGCACTCTGGAACAGGATACCTTTCCATGTTAGGCAGAGCACTAACTCTCTTCAAGAGAAATCTGGACGAATGGATGGGTGATCGTAAGTTTACCCCGGGGGTCATCTCTGTGTCATTGCTAGATAGAGGCACAGTAAACTAAATCAAATTTAACTTGTACACTTTTGTATCATTACATGGGGTGGAGAAAGACACATACACTTTGGCTAGGCTTATAAATGCCCTAGGGCAGATAGCCTAGTACTATACTATGAAACTATGAAACTATATCAGATTTAAAACTAAATGATTCTTTAAAATATACTCAGTATTCTTTTAGATTTCAGACTCAAACCAATATTGATAATGTATTGGTATCCAATGCATTATACTCCAAAATAGAGGTGGTACTAAGAGTTTTATATTCCTTACTTGATCACAGTACTATTACATTTCAATTAACTTTAAGTTCAAACAATTTAATTTCTTGCCAAAAACGTCCAGCATATATAACTAAAATAAAAGGCTTTAATGAATGGTTATTAAAAGAGATAAATTAATGTATGGAATTTAACAATAATGGTGAAGTCACTGATGTCACACTATGGGACACATTAAAAGCTTACTTATATGGTAAAGAACTGATATATTTGTAAAAGAAAGGAATGGGAGAAAAAGTTAAATGTTCTTTGAACTGAAATTGATAAATTAAAATTAAACCTTAAACCCAATGATAAAGCTGCAAGCATACAGCTGAAAATTTCCAATCAGAAATACCTAGAAATTTTGCATCATAAAATTTCCATTAATCTAGAAAAAATGAAATTACAGTTGCATTCTATAAACCCCCAAGAGCTTTCATAGTTTAGCTATTAGATTGATAAACATGAATAAAATAAACAATATCAAAGAGATTGTTTATAAAGAAGGAAATAAGACTATTAAAGCTATGGATCTGAAAGATATAGTAAAATGTTTTAGCAAATATTATGAAGAAATTAATGAAGCCAAGACAAACCTGAGTATGAGCAACTTATTGAACAGATTTTTTTTAAAAGAAAATATACATAATAAACTATCAAAAGAACAGAAAAGCAAGACTGAGAAATCTTTTTCCTTTAAGGAATTAAAAGACCAAATTATAAATCTTAAAACTAATAAAGTACCAGGTATGGATGGGATAATTCCTGAGCTATATAAACTTTTACCTGACAATATTTTAAAAAATGTATTAAATACTTTTGAAGAAATTAAGAGTACATCTAATATTCCCCCATCATGGAGATATTCTCTTATTACACCCATTTTAAAATCAGATAAGGACCCTGTGTTCTTTTTATTAACCTATATCACTTTTAAATGTGGCCAGTAAGATTTGTATGTCTATATTAGCAAAAAGATTAAATCAAATGTTCATTGATTTAGTAAATGAAGATTAGACTGGGTTTATAGTTAATAGGACAGTTCAAGATAATCTAATAAGACTATTTTCTTTGATTGATATGGCAAACAAAAATAAAGAGTTATCCATAATATGCTTACATATGGATAAAGCTTTGGACTCTGTGAATTGGTCATACTTGTTCAGAGCACTAAATGAATATAACGTTTCCACTGATTTCATAAAGTTAATTAAAAAAACTTTATAACTCAATTTCTTTTGTCAAAATAGGCTCCTTTATATCTAGCCCATTTGACAGCTTAAAAGGTACCAAATAAGGATGTCTTTTATCTACTTTAATATTTGCACTTGTTATAGAGTTGTCTGCTAACTACATAAGATCTAACATAAACATTAAACATTTTAAAGTATATGAAAATTTTCTTCTAAAATTCAACATTTTGCTGATGACATTCTTCTCATTAGTGGTAATACTGAACTCTTGCTGGATCATATAGTTAGCTCTATGGACTATTCTAAAAATATTTCAGGTCTGAAATGTAATCACAATAAAACAAAAACCTTGCTTACAAATAAAGGTATTACCACTAAGTTAAACTTTTATAAATAATTTGGCTGGGTCAACTTACAGGTAAAATCCTTAGAAATTACTATTGGCACTAATAATAAAAATAAATTTTAGTTAACTATCAAATCCTAATTCATACAATATCCAATAGACAATTGGAATAAATAGTTTTTTCACATTTGAGGATAGAATTACATTGCTCAAAATAATAATCCTACTAAAACTCTTATTCTTTAGTCAGTCATTAATTCTTCCCCCTTCAAAAAAAGTTTAAAAATATAAACTCTATTTTACTAAAGTTCTTATAGTATCCCAAAAAAGCAAGGATCTCCTTAGATTGCCATATCAAAAGTTGAGAGGAGGGAGGCATTGGTTTCCCCATTAGCAACTTATATTCTAAATCTGTAATTATTAAAGTAACACTCAAGTGGATTGACTCCTCATATGCTTCCTGTTGGAAATCAATACATGAAAATTTTGTCATAGATAATAACAAATCTATAATAGAAACGTATAGAAATTTGGACATCAGTACCTTTTTGGGGTTTTACAAGACTAGATATTAAATGAAAAGCATAGATTTACTCTCTACCCTTTTATAAAGCAATTTCTGTTAATATTCAAGCGATTTATAAATTTGAATTATCCAGTCAAAAATCTACTAATAAGACTATTTCCTATAGCTTTCAAAAATGGATGCTTAATATCTTTTGATACAAGGAAAATGTTCGACTTAAAGAATAGTAATTTAATTTATTGGCATCAATTTCTGAACAGGAATAAAATACACTCAGCTGATTATCTGACTGCTACAGTCTTGAAAATAGTCGGTTAGATACACAAACATGTAAGGAATATATTCAAGACAAAATTAAAACAGCATTAGTCATCCAAACTAAAACTATTCCAAAAATCCTCGACTTCTTTTCTAATATAAATAATAATTCATCTAAACATAAGTCATACTTGTCAATCATATATAAAATTATTAGAATTTAATTTGTTCCCCCTGAATTGTCATACTGGAATTACTTGACAAAAATAAATAAAGAAGAATTTTCTGAGAAAAGTAAAAAACTATCATTAATATCTGCAGGAAAATCAACATCCTCTCTATACTGGAAGATTTATACATGGAAATTTTTACAGAGAGTTTTTCTAACACTACACAAAATTGCTGTTATATATAAATCAGAAAAAATGAAATGCTGGAGATGCAATGAAACCCTTAATGCAGATTGGGTTCATACGGTCATAGAATGCAACATAGTGTAATCTTTCTGGACTGATTTTAGAAGCTTTTGTCAAGCATTGTGATCAGATAATTATACTGTAACAGATTCCTTGATTTTGTTCAATGCCTTAATCCCACACATTATTCCAATAATGCAAATATCTCTTCTTTGGTCTGTCCTTCCTATTTCTAGGAAAGTTATAGCTAAAAACTGAAAATACAAAACTACTCTCTCTTTTACTAGTGAATTTATCTATCTAGCCAAATCTGTTTGTAAAAATTAATTGCTGACCATAAAAATGAGAACTAGGAATGTAACTCATCAATACATAGCCTTGTAGAAATTTAATAGGTTCATAGGTGTGTACTAGGCTAATAGCCCTGAAGCCTTTACAAGCATTGCCCATAAGATTACCCTGGCGTCGTGCCACCCAACCTTAGTTCCCAGTGCCTCTGTTGAGTAGAGCCACTGGAGTGATCCCTGGGGTGAATTTTCTAATTCCCATCCACTCATCAAGTTTGCTCTTGATGAGGGCCAGTGAGGTGCTCTGCTTGACATGTATGGGAAGTCTATTAACCTGGTGAGCTTGGGCATCCTGAGGCAATGTAGCAATAATGATCTATTAGGAAAGTACTAATGACTTTGTACTTTTTATTGACTTTTGTATATATTTTGTTTTATTTTGTTTCAAATTGTTAAATTATTATTGAAATATATAACATCAAATAAAAACTTAAAAAAAAGGACAGAGTTAAAATGTGAGTTGAAATCAGGGACAGGTGAGAGTTATACAAAGAGTACAAACAGCAAACACATACATTCTGTTTGTGTTTATTACTTGAGGGGTTTTCTGGAATAGCCTTCCAGTTTTTTTGGTGGACATGGATATGTGAAGGTTCTGAGAGAAGCAGAAATTCTGAATAAGTATTTGCAAATTATTAGACCTCTATTCATGCATGAAATGCTACATTATGATTCTCAGTTAATCCCTAATTCCCCAGGGAATATCCTGAATAGTGTGTTTTGCAGTGTTTGTAGTTAATGCAGGTCTTACTCAGGCAAGCCTAACTAATGGGTATTATACAGTCAGGCCAAGAGAGAAGAAGGGCAACTGTGGTCAATCACCGGGGATGGGAAACACTTTATGTATGAAAAAAGAACCTTGCAACAACATTGTTTCTGCATTAGCTGAGTATCCAGACAATAACTTATCTGTTGACTGCATCCTGGATTTACTGATTGATCAGTTCATTAACTTGTCGTGCCCTCATTAAAGTGTGTGTCCAGTTTTTATTCTCCTGCATTGGTGTGAAGTGAAATAGATGCAGAATGTTCTGACGATGTTATAGCGTCAACAGTTCCTAAAGTTGCTAATTGATATAATAAATAGATGTTGACTGATGTTATTTCCAGAAGTTGTAGACATTTAAACAGTTTTTAAGGTCATTGTATCAGATGTGATGGAGTCTAATAACTTAGATGAATTAGTCCCTGCATGGTAAAAAGCCACAATAATATTCATGTTATATAAAAGCAGGAATCAAATAACCTTTCAGAACATACCATGGGTAGACATCTATACAGAATGAGGCACCCTGAAAGGTAAATCAAAAGTAAATGAAAGTAAAATTGAAAGTACACATCCCAAGAGGATCTATGATACCCTACTAACTGCCTATCCCTATCCTGTTCATATAATGAAAATAATACTTTATGAGACCGTCATTACATGTACCCTGACTTTCAACTGGCACTTGTAGGAGTGACATCCAGGTTATGAAGATCACCTAAGTTACCTCAACACGGTCTTTACTGCAGTAATGCAAACAGCCTTTTAACAGAAGGAAAAAAAATCATCCATGTCTTCATCAAGTCATGTAGAATAGAGACTCCAAAAATACATGCATTAACAGGTAAAGCTGTAGTACCTTTAGATGTTTCAGCCGTGGCTGGCTGCCCCGCTGTAGTGCTCACAGGTACAGAAGATGCAGTTGTCTCTGGAGTTGTACTGCTGTCAGTAGATTCAGTTATGGATATAAATATAGCTTTGGTAGATGCTGTTAAGTTAGAAGAATGGGTTCCTAAAAATGTAATTCCCTCAGTGGTTGGGTTTTCAGATATTAACACTGTTGTTTTTAGCTCGGGACTAGTTGATGCACTTGTTTCAGAACCTGATGTACCCTCGGTAGGTTTTGTATCCATTTTCATTTCAGCTGTAGTAGTCAGCAGTAAGACAGATGCAGTTTTGCTTATCAGTGTGATAACTTCCCCAGTTTCTGCTGTTGTTAAGTATGATGTAGTACTCGCAGGTAAAACTGCAGTGTTATTTCCAGAAGGTGTAGGAGTTACATTAATTTCTGAGTTATTTGTCTGAGATGCAGCGGAGCCTGATAACTCAGATGTATATGATGCTAAAGTGAAGAAAAAAAAAACTATTGTGTATTCACACTTATAACATAATTTTCTTTAAAAGTTAGAAAAAATGAAGCAGGCTATGTGAAAAAAAGCATTGCAATTGAGCAAAGAAAGTGAACTTGGAAGGAAGCAAAATTAAAATGTAACAAATAAATAAATATTAAGTGATGTCTAGATGCCTCTCACCGACCAGCAATACCTTATCCCATTAGATAAAGCATAGCAACGACTCATAGCTCTCAACCAATCAGGAACAAATTCAGACATTATCAAGGACACGTTTAAAATATTAGTTCCATTAACATGAGGTATTGCCAGAGAAAGATAAAAGCAAATTAAAATGCATTTTCTGAAGTAAAACGTCTATAACTGTAATTATTGTCATTATTTATTATGTAGTATAATAATTATAACCAGCAGCCTAAGAGGTAAATCTTCCATTGCTAGAAAATAACTGGCAAAAATAAAATATGTACAAAAGCAATGGAACGAACCAGGAAGAATCCAAGCAAGAGGCAAAAGCACAAAAGTAAGTAATGCTGTATAAAAGCACAACAGTCAATAATGCTGTATGAAATCATTCATCATTCATCATGGCAAGGAATTCAAGAATGATTTCATACAGCATTATTGACTGTTGTGTTTTTATTCAGCATTACTGACTTTTGTGTTTATACAGCGACACTGACCTTTGTGCTTTTTCCTCTTGCCTGGATTCTGCCTGGTTCGTTCCGTTGCTTTTGTACATATTTTATTATTTATTATGTGTAATGCACCATCTTTTCTCAAAAGGTCACCTGTTTTCTTAGGGATTAAGAAGGAGAGAGCTAAAATGCGAGTAAAAACCAGAGACAGTTGAAGTATACAAAGAGTGCAAACAGTAAACACACACATTCTGGTTGTCTTTATTACTTCAGGGTTTTTCTGGAATAGCCTTCCATTTTCTGGGTGGAAATGGGCATGTGAAGGTTCTGAGAAGAGCAGAAAGACTGAATAAGTGTTTAAAAATTATTAAGCCTCTGTTCATGCATGGAATGCTACAGTATGATTCTCAGTTAATCCCTAATACCTCAGGGAATATCCTGAATAATGTGTTTTGCAGTGGTTGTAGTTAATGCAGTTCTTACTCAGGCAAGCCTAACTAACAGGTGTTATACAGTCAGGCCAAGATGGTAGAAAGGCAATTATGGTTTGTTAATCACACGGGGTGTCAAGCACTTTATGTAAGATGAAAGAACCCGGCAAAAACATTGTTTCTGCATTAGCTAAGTATCCAGATAATAACTCATCTGTGGACTGCACCCTGGATTTATTGATAGACACGTTCATTAACTGGTCATACCCTCGTTGAAGTGTTTAATCAGTGTTAATTCTCCTGCCTCGGTCTGCAGTGATATAGATGCAGAATGTTATGAAGATGTTATAGCTTCATTAGTGATAAATACATGATGCTTGATATTACTTCCAGACGTTGTAGAAGTTTAAACATTTTTAAGACCATTGTATCAGATATTATGGAATCTAATAACTTAGATGAATTAGTCTCTAAAGGGTAAAAAGCCACAATATTATTTATGTTGCATAAAAGCAGAAGTAAAAGAACCCCTCAGACATAACATGGGCAAGGAATATACTATACAAAATGATGGCACACTGACAGCTTATTCAAAAGGAAACAAAAATAGAATTGAAAGTGTACATTCCAGTAGGGATCTGTGATACCTTAATGACTGCCTCTCTGTAACCTGTTCATATAATGAAAATAACACGTTATAAAACCATCATTACATGCTCCTTGGGTTTCAGCTGTTCATAGTAGGACAGACCTCCAACCTTTAAAGCTCATCTGAGATACCTCAATAATGTCCTTAACTTTGCTTTTTTTTCACTTGAAATAGCTTCTGTAGCTTACCTTGAACTAGCCTGAACTGTTTTTTAACTGATTGCTGCATTATTTTAAAATCTGCACTTAAAGTTACATTTTAGTCGAATTTGATCGAAAGTTTGCTTGTTTGTTTGTTTAATTTAACTGTGGAGGCTGCCCACTAAAGTGTGCTAGCCTGTGTAACTAATCTATCACTGTTTCTGCATTTTCTGTGTGTTTCTACCAAAAAAACAAAAAAACAATCCTTCTTTTCCCGCCTTCCTCGACTAGTTTAGACCAGTTTACAGGCATTGCTGTATTCTGGGCTGTGGTGTAGTTCCTGTGTTGTCCATTACCTTACTTGGATAGAAGGAAGTTTCTTTGCTCACCAGTGGGAGTGGGGAGCCTTGAGCAGCCTACCTGTCCTTGGGGGAAGTGACCTCAGCACAAGAAGCTGTAGTAATTGGTTGTTTGGGACCATTTCTAGCTCTTTTGTAGTTCACTGTTTAAAATCCGCATTTGCATGGCTTTGCACGGTCGTGCGCATAGTGCAGCGCCGGTTAAACAAGGTTAAACTTTTTCTGGCTCCGCCAAGTCTGCTCTTCAAATTTTCCCCTAAGGAAGCTCTACTCTTAGTATAACCAGACTACTCACTGTATTATAAGCCTAGCACTTGTTCTCAATACTTCTCTACTAAGTAAGCACTCTCGTACTAAGTAAAGCACTACATCTACTTACCACCCCTGTGAATATCCACTTCCCTTAAAGGTATACCACTCCCTTATACTGTTCTAGCATGTCAAGTGGTAGATTACTGGCGTTGTCTCCAGTTCAGCTGGTCAATCTGGGCATCTTGAGACAATGCTACAATTGTCTCATGTACACAGACAACCCTCTCCTCCTCCCAACAAACACAAATACATGGGAGAGATGCAACTATATAGCCAAACTGGAGGCTGAACTCTCTCAACTCAGGGCTGGCATGACCATACAGGAGGAGATGGCAACCACACACACAACAATCCCAGTCCCATATAGACCTACCACAACTGCAAACCAAACACATAAAAACACAAAGACATACTCGGAGGCTCTAATAAAAAACTTACCAAAACAACAGAGGCTCCCAAAGCAGACATCCAAAAATCCACCACCTCAAAACAAAACATATGCAACACATACTTCAATAAATCAGTGTGTCGACCAATCACAGCCCTTAAGGCCAAACACCTTGCCTGATACACTAGTAATAGGTGACTCCATAGTCAGACACACTGATGTCCCACTGACCAGGCTGAACAAGGAGAAGGTGACTGTGAGCTGTCTATTGGGAGCTAGGATCCGCCACATAATACACACACTCAGGTCACTCCAAAGCAAGTACAAATATGACTCCGTCATTGTCCATGCTGGTGTGAATGACCTGAGACGTACCTCCCTGGACTACATGAAAAGAGACATAGAGGAGCTCTCCGATTATGTAGCCCAGGCTGGTATGACTCTGACCCTGAGCAGCATCTTGCCCTCACCAAGAATGATACCACAATACAAAGGCAAGATGATCAGCTTTAACAATTGGCTCAAGTACTGGTGTCATTCTAAGGGGATCCAATGTCTGTCTGCCTGGGATGATATGTTGGACAAGCCACGCTGCTTTGCAAGGGATGGCTTACACCTGTGACCACTGGGCTTCCGGATATTGGCTAAGGCTCTTGCCACCCCCATAGTGCCTTTTTTAGGCAAGGCTCAAAAGACAAACCCACCTCCTTAGAAAACAAAAATGGAAAAAACTAAGGGTAATGCTGCTCAACGCCAGAAGTCTAAATCTCAAGATGCAGGCACTTGATGCACTCCTCAGCATGGAGAACATCGACATCTGTGCAGTAACTGAAACCTGGTTCAAGGCTCCTGAGGGCACCCCAGCACTACCAGGTATCATGCTTTTCGGCCCCAAAACCCGGGCCGAACCACAAAGGGAGGGGGAGTGTCCATATTCATAAAGGACACCCACACCTCCAGGTTAGTAGCAACACATGAAGCATCAGAGACCATACAGGTGCAACTAACCATAGGCAAAACTGCTATACAACTGGTAGTATGTTACAGACCACCCTCCCAATCTCAAGAACCCCACTTAGCCTTCCTGAAGACATTGGAGGATATGAATGTATCACAAAATACCATCATACTGGGAGACTTCAACTACCCAAACATAGATTGGGTACATTATTCTAGCCCTAATACCCTAGCTCAAAGGTTCCTAGAATTCATAAATTCAAATGCACTGGAATGACTAGTCACCTCTCCCACTAGGGGAGATAATATGCTAGACCTGATCATCACAAACATGGGGAAAAAATGCTCCACACTGGAAGTATACCCCTCACTAGTGAGATCTGACCACAAACTAATCACCCTGGATATACATATCCCACCTCCACCCCCAGCACAAAAGACCACAGTGAAAAACTTCTCAAAAGCAGACTTCACTCTTCTTAAGACTGAGATAGTATCCTTTAAGCCCACTGTGCCAGTGGATTCCACATCCCACAATGCCAAATCCTTCACAAATGCTTTCTATGGACATCTCCAAGAATGCATGGATCATGCAATCCCAAACAAATCCAAGTCCCTCTCCCCCAAATGTAAGCATCCTGTCTGGTGGACCTCAGCCATAAACAAATTGTATAACAAAAGAAGGAAGCTACTGCACGTCAGAGCGAAATCACATGAAGGGAAGACATCTCTGATCCACATTAGCAGAAAACTACGTTCTCTCATAAAAACATCCAAGGCAAACTTTGAGAGAAAAATTGCTAAGGACACTAAAGATAACCACAAAGCCTTCTTCAGCTATGTTAGAAACCTGGGCGGAAACCCTCAGATATGCTCACAGTTGGTTCACAACAACAAAAAATACACTGAACCCACAGATATTGCTAACATTCTGGCTGACAGGTTCAGTGCAAATTTCTCGCCTCCTTCACCCCCAAAAGAAGAAATACTTATCCCAGCTGAATGTAATCTCCCTGTCATCTCAGATGTCCAAGTGAGAACCGCCTAAACAAAGCAAAAACACAGCATCAATGGGACCTGACGGTATCCCGAGTGCGTGTTCGTGAACTCCAAGAAGAGCTAAACCCACACATAAAAATGCTATTTAACCTTAGCCTTACTTTGGGATATGTACCTGAACACTGGCGTACAGCAATAGTGGTCCCACTCCACAAGGGGGGTGCCTCTACAGACCCTGGAAACTACCACCCCATAAGCTTAACTAGCCTGGTCTGCAAAGCTATGGAAAGAATCATTATGGAACTCATAAACAGAGACATAGGGGACCTACAGACACTTGACCCCACCCAGTTCAGCTTTGTAAAGGGCAGATCCTGCCTTTTAAACCTGGTTAACTGTTACGAAACAGTCACTAGAGCCATTGATGAGGGCAAAGCAGTCCATACAGCATACCTGGACTTGGCTAAGGCCTTCGACACAATACCCCACTCAGGCATCATAGATAAGCTAAACAGCTTAAAAGTAAACCCTTATGTCACTAGATGGGTTGCAAACTGGCTAAAGGACAGAACCCATAAAGTTAAAATCGCTGGAACAATGTCAGACTCAAAGCCAGTCACAAGTGGTGTCCTACAGGGATCTGTCCTGGGACCCCTCTTGTTCGCCATTTATTTCTCAGATGTTAAAGCAAACATGGGAGGGGTGTGGCTGACAAAGTTCTCAGATGACTGCAAACCAGGCGTCATAGTCGATACACCAGCAGACACACACATCCTACAGAAAGGCCTCACTGAAACAGACAACTGGTGCCATAGTCACGGCCTTAAACTAAATGCCAAAAAATGTATAGTCATCCCTTTTGGAAAAAACAAAGTACCCACAAATTATCACATAGACAGCAACCCAGTGAGTACGGAAAAAGTAATCAGAGACCTAGGGACCCAAGTAGACAGCGACCTCTCATTTGACACCCACGTTGCCAAAGTGGTTAGAAAAACATTCTACCTTGCACACCTCATCATGAAGGGATTCACATCCAGATCCAAGGATGTCATTGTACCCCTATATTCCTCCCTCATCAAACCCATGATTGAGTACAATGCCCCATTTGGTATGTACCTCACCCGGCATTTGCAACAGCTGGAGAGACCACAAAAGTACCTCACCAAAAGGATCAAGGGTCTCCAACATATGTATTATTCTGCCAGACTAAAGAAACTTCAGCTCTATTCAGTAGCATACCGCCTGCTCAGAGGTGATCTCTGCCTGACTTACAAGGCCATGTCCAATCAGGATCTGATGGACATGCTCCACCTCAAAAAATCCAAATCCATCAGGACCACGAGAACTAAAGACTTAAACCTCAGCACAAGTATGAATAGGACATGCTGGAGGGATAGATTCATAACCCAGAGGCTTCCCATGCTTTGGAACAGGATCCCAGTTCATATTAGGCAGAGCCCCTCACTGACTCTCTTCAAGAGAAATCTTGATGAGTGGATGGGAGATCGTAAGTTTACCCCAGGGGTCACATCTGTGTCACTGCTAGACAGGGGCACAGTAAACTAATTCTATTATATAAGGGGACCTTCATTGTGTCACTACTAGACAGAGGCACAGTATTCTAGATTTATTCTGTATATTTTTGTACCATTTCATGGGGTGGCAAAAGCCACATCACTATGGCTAGGCTTACAAATGCCCCAGGGCAGATAGCCTAGTACTATACTATGAAACTATGAAACTATGATATCATGCCTAACATAGAGGACGTTGTCAGACCCCACTCTGATGGACCTCCTGCATATCCACAAAACAAACACCTCCAGAATGACCCATTCTAAAGACTTAAACCTTGTCTGTGATATAAAATAGGACTTGTTAGAGAGACAGGTATGTATACAATAGATAGCCTTGGTTCTGGAACAGGCTCCCCATGCATGTGAAGCACAGTTCCTCCCTAACCCAATTCAAGTGCAACCTGGACAATTGGATAGGGAACAGAAAATTAATCTCTCATTTTGCATATATGTCTGTAATGGACACAGGCAACATATAAATGATTCATCTCCCAGGCCCTTGCTTATACATATTTCATCTCCCAAGCACCTGCTTAACAATTATCAAGGGTATCAGAACTTGTCAGAGATTTTGGGATGCATGGCTAGGCTTAAAAAGGCCTCTGTGGTCTTTAGCCTAGTAAAACCTAAGAACTTATGAAGCAATCAACCCTCTAACTGAAGGAAAACATCATCTGTGCTTTCACCAAGTCAAACAGAATTGAGCCTATTAAAAATACAAGCATTAACTGGTAAAGCCGTGGTACCTTTAGACGTTTCAGCCATAGCTGGATGACCAGAGGTGGTGACCACATTTATAGAAGATGCAGTTGTCTCTGGAGTTGTACTGCTGTCAGTAGATTCAGTTATGGATGTTAATGTGGTTTTGCTAGATTCTGTTACATGAGAAGAATGGGTTTCAAGAAATGTAATTCCTTCAGTAGTTGATTTTGCAAATATTAGTTTTGTAGTCAGTTCTGTAATGGACAATGCATTAGTTTCAGAACCTGATGTACCCTTGGTAGGTTTTATATCCATTGTTGTTTCAGCTTCAATAGTCAGTAGTGAGACAGATGCAGTTTTGTTTATCAGTGTGGTAGCCTCCCCAATTTCTGCTGTTGTTAAGTATGACATAGTACTTGCAGGTAAAATTGTAGTGTTATTTCCAGGAGGTGTAGGAGTTACATTAATTTCTGAGTTACTTGTCTGAGATGCAGTGGAGCCTGATAACTCGGATGTATATGATGCTAAAGTGAAGAAAGAAAAAATATTTAAATTGTGTATTCACACATATAACACAATTTTCTATAAAAAGGAGAAAAAAAAGAGCAGATATGAAATAACGCACTGCAAATACACAAAGAAAGATAGTTTAGAATGATGAAAAATTAAAACGCAATAAATAAATTATAAGTGATGACTTCAATCCTCCCACTGACCAACAATCCCTTAACATATTAGATAAAGAATTACAAACATTCATAGCTCTCAACCAATCAGGGAGAAGTCTCAACAGAATCTCGGCCTAATCCAGAAATGATCAGATACACTTTTAATATATTAGTACTTTTAACGTGAAGCATTTGCAAACTAACACAAAAGTGAATTAAAATGCATTTTCTGAACTAAAAAGCCTATAAGTCTAATTATTATTTATTAAGTGTAATGCACCATGTTGTCTCCAAACGTAATGTCCTTTATTTGGGATTAAGAAGATCAGAGCTAAAATGTGAGTCAAAATCAGAGACAGTTGAGAGGTATGCAAATAATACACACAGAAAAGGTACACATTCTTCTTCTTCTTTTGGCTTTTCTCAGTTAGGGGTCACCACAGAGGATCACCTGTCCACTCATGATGGCAGTGGAGTTTTATGGTGTAAAGTTGCCAGTCCAGCACCCAACCCTCCGCAGAAGGCACACACACCTAGGACCAATTTAGAGTGTCCAATCCACTTACAGCATGTCCTTGGGATGTGGGAGGAAACCAGAGCACCCAGAGGGGACCCACATGTCCACGGGGAGGACATGCAGACTCTGCACAGAAGGCACCCCAGCTGAGGAATGAACTGGAGAACTTCTTGCTGTGAGGTGGCAATGCTAACCGCTGCACCACTGTAGCTGCCCAGGAAAGGCACACATCCTGGTTGCCTTTATTATTTGATAGTTTGTATAGAAATAGCATCAGGTGTTTTGCCGTGGACATGGCTATATGAAGCTTCTGAGAACAGCACGAAGTCAGAATCTGAATAAGTGTGTGCACAATATTAGGCCTCTGTTCATGCATGGAATGTTAGATTATGAATCCAAGTCAGTCCCTAATACCTCAGGGAATATCCTGAATAGTATGTTTTGCAGTGGTTGTAGTTAATGCAGGTCTTGCTCAGGCAAGTCTAAGTAATGGGTGTTATACAGTCAGGCCAAGAGAGCAGGAAAGCAATCATGGTTTCTTAATCACCTGGGGTGTCAAGCACTTTATGTATGATAAAAGAACCCTGCAAAAACATTGTTTCTGCATTAGCTAAGTATCCAGATAATAACTCATCTGTGGACTGCAGCCTGGATTTATTTATAGAGTCATTCATTAACTTTTCGTGTCCTCATTAAAGTGTATCCAGTGTTAGTTCTACAGTGAGATAGATGCAGAACGTTATGAAGATGTTAAAGCTTCATCAGTGATAAATAGATGCTGTTTTATGTTACTTCCAGGAGTTGTTTTTAAGGTCATTGTATCAGAAGTTATGGACTCTAATAACTTAGGGGAATTACTTTCTAAAGGGTAACAATCCACAGTATTATTCATGTTGTATAAAAGCGGAAGTAAAATAACCTTTCAGAACATAACAATTGTAAGTAATATACTATACAGAAAAATGGCACACTGACAGCTAATTCAAAAGTAAACAAAACTAGAAATGAAAGTACACATCTGAACAGCGATCTGGGATACCTTACTGACTGCTGCTCTACAACCTGTTCATATACTGAAAATAACACTTTATAAAACCATCATTACATGCCCCTTGGGTTTCATCTGTCACTAGTAGGACGGACTTCCATCTTATAAAGCTCAACTGAGATACCTCGACACTGTTCTTAAAGGAGAACCGCACCCACAGACTCACAATACATGTTTACTTCATCATGGTTTGGTGTTTCTTACATCTTAATGCCTCTCTGGGGCTATTTACAGTTTTTTAAATATTTTATATGTTCTGAGTCTGACATCTTCAAGTAATTCTGATTGTTTAGCCTGACTCTACGTATCCCACAATGCAGTTCTTGTCTGTAAAAAATTACATCACACAGGCCTCTTTCTTCCTAATGTTCCTGTCACTGCATTGATTTTACATGCATATACTGCTGCCTTTCAGTCAATTGGTTTTAAGTAACATTTCATACCATTCAGTGACTGCTTAAAACACAAACACTGCAAATGCCAGATAACAGACTTTCAAAGTGCTTTTTTACCGCATTCTTTTTAGAATGGCTAAATTGCAGTATTTTGTGAAGCCTGAAGGGTACTACTTTGACATCTCCCATCCCCTTCACACCTAACTTCCCTAGCTGTCAAAGTGTTTAGGGGAATTTGAGCTGTTACCTGCTGTGACTGACAGCACTCAGCAGGAGACGTGACTCATGTACTTTTTCCTTGTTCTAGCCTTTACTTTCTGTATGGGTAGGAGAATGAGCAGAGAACTGTGACACATAGGCATGGGTGAGATTTTAGGACAGTCATGGTGATGTCTGTTTGGAGAGGGAATTGGCCAGAAAACTACCTGTATTCATTGGCCTTGATGACATCAATGAATTGGAGACTGCAGCAAGCTTTCCAGGGTGGGATAAAAGGTTTTTCAGAGTGAAACCACCACAGTACACTAAGGTACTGTTCTAGTAGAGACATGCAGTCAATTTAAAAGATTTCAAATGCTGTGTTGTTGCTTATTCATAGTAGGGACAATAAATAGGGTCAAAAAGGACAGAGAAGTTGAGCATTTCATAACAGAATCCCATTGTTGTCCTTTAAATGATACCATGCAATCAACCCTTTAACTAAAGGAAAACATCTTCTGTGCTTTCATCAAGGCATGCAGAATTCAGCCTACTAAAAATACATGCAATAACTGGTAAAGCCGTGATACCTTCAGACGTTTCAGCCATAGCTGGATGACCGGAGGTCATGGCCACATTTGGAGAAGATGCAGTTGTCTCTGGAGTTGTACTGCTGTCAGTAGATTCAGTTATGGATGTTAATGTGGTTTTGCTAGATTCTGTTACATGAGAAGAATGGGTTTCAAAAAATGTAGTTCCTTCAGTAGTTGATTTTGCAAATATTAATTCAGTTGTAGTCCGTTCTGTAATGGTTGATGCATTTGTTTCAGAACCTGATGTACCCCTGGTAGGTTTTATATCCATTGTTGTTTCAGCTGTAGTAGTCAGCAGTGAAACAGATGCAGTTTTGTTTATCAGTGTGGTAGCTTCCCCAGTTTCTGTTGTTGATAAGTATGACATAGTACTCGCAGGTAAAACTGTAGTGTTATTTCCAGAAGGTGTAGGAGTTACATTAATTTCTGAGTTACTTGTCTGAAATGCAGTGGAGCCTGATAATGCTAAAGTGAAAAAAGAAAAAATATTTATGTTGTGTATTCACACGTATATCACAATTTTCTATAAAAAGTAGAAAAAATTGAGCAGATTACATGAAATAAAGCACTGCAGGTGCACAAAGAAAGTTATTTTAGAAGGAGCAAAATTGAAATGTAATAACTAAATACAATTTCAGTGATGCCTTGACACCTCCCACTGACCAGCAGTCCCTTACCCTTTAGGTAAAGAATTGCAAAGATTCATAACTCTCAACTAATCAGGGCCAAGTCTCAACAGAATCGGAGACAAATCGAGAAATTATAAGGGACGCAATTAACAGATTAGTGCTATTAATGTGAGCCACTGGCAGAATAGGAGAAAAGTAAATTAATATGTATTTTCTGAAGTAAAAAGTCTATAACGCAAATTATTATCATTATATATTATGTATAATGCACCAGCTTTTCTCCAGAAGTCATCAGTTTTATTAGGGATTAAGAAGATCAGAGTTAAAATGAGAGTCAAAATCAGGGACAGTTGAGAGCTATGCAAACAGTACACACAGCAAAGGCACACATTCCTGCTGTCCTTATTATTTGAGGGCTTTTTCCGTAATAACCTTCCAGGTTTTCTTCATGGACATGGCTATGTAAACCTTCTGAGAGGAGCAGGAAGTCAGAACAAGTGTTTGCACAATATTAGGCCTCTGTTCATGCATGGAATGTTAGATTATAATTCCAAGTCAGTCGCTAATACCTCAGGGAATATCCTGAATAGTGAGTTTTGCAGTATTTGTAGTTAATGCAGGTCTTACTGAGCAAGCTTAAGTAATGGGTGTTATACAGTCAGGCCAAGAGAGCAGGAAAGCAGTTGTGGTTTTTTAATCACCTGGGGTGTCAAGTACTTTATGTATGATAAAAGAACCCTGCAAAAACATTGTTTCTGCATTAGCTGGGTATCCAGATAATAACCATTCAGTGGACTGTACCCTCAATTTATTGATAAACTTGTTCATTAACTTGTGCCATCATTAAAGTTTGTATTCAGTGTTAATTGTCCTGCCTCGGTCTGCAGTGATTGATGCAGAATGTTATGAAGATGTAAAAGCTTCATAACTGATAAACTTGCGCTGTTTGATGTTATTTCCAAAAGTTGCAGAAGTTTAAAAAGTTTTTAAGGTGACTGTGTCAGATGTGATGGAGTCTAATAACTTAGATGAATTAGTCTCTAAAGGGTAAAAAGCCACAATATTATTCATATCGTATAAAAGTAGGAGTCAAAGAACCTCTCAGAACATAGCATGGGTAAGGAATATACTATACAGACTAATGGCACTGACAGCTAATTCAAACGTAAACAAAAGTAAAATTGAAAGTAAACATCCCACCGGGGAGCTGTGATATCGTACTGACTACCTACCCCCAAGCTTTGTATAATGAAAATAATACTTTATGAGGTCATCATCACATGTTACTGGGGTGTCACCTGTCACTAGTAGGACTGACCTTCATGTCATGAACCTCAGCAGAGTTACCTCAACACTGTCTTTACTGCTACCATGCAACCAAGCTTTTAACAGAAGGAAAAAATCATCCATGTCTTCAGCAAGTCATGTAGATTAGAGACTCCTAAAATACATGCATTAAATAGAAAAGCTGTAGTACCTTTAGACGTTTCAGCCGTGGCTGGCTGCCCCGCTGTAGTGCCCAGAGGTACAGAAGACGCAAGTGTCTCTAGAGGTGTACTGCTGTCAGTAGATTCAGTTATGGATGTTAATGTGGTTTTGTTAGATTCTGTTACATGAGAAGAATGGGTTTCAAGAAATGTAATTCCTTCAGTAGTTGATTTTGCAAATATTAATTCAGTTGTAGTCCGTTCTGTAATGGTTGATGCATTTGTTTCAGACCCTGATTTACTCTCGGTAGGTTTTGTATCCATTGTTGTTTCAGCTGTAGTAGTCAGCAGTGAAACAAATGCAGTTTTGTTTATCAGTGTGGTGACTTCCCCAGTTTCTGGTGTTGTTAAGTACGACATAGTACTCGCAGCTAAAACTGTAGGGTTATTTCCAGAAGGTGTAGGAGTTACATTAATTTCTGAGGTACTTGTCTGAGATGCAGTGGAGCCTGATAACTCAGATGTATATGATGCTAAAGTGAAAAAAAAAAACTAAATTATTTGCATTGTGTATTCATACATATATCATAATGTTTTTAAAAACTAGAAATAAATCTACCAGGCTATATGAAACAAGGCAATGCAATTGCACAAAGAAAGTGAATTTGGAAGTAAGCAAAATTAAAATGCAACAAATAGATACATTTTAAGTGATGTCTGGATACCTCCCACTGACCAGTAATACCTTATCCTTTTAGATAAAGAATTGCAGAGTCATAGCTCTCAACCAGTCACGGACAAATCTAATTTATCTTGGACACATTTAAATTATTAGTTCCATTAACATGAGGCATTGGCAGGACTAGCAAAAACTGAACTGAGATGCATCTTATGAAGTTAATAAGTCTGTAACTCGAATTATTGTCGTCATTGTGTGTAATGCACCATCTTTTCCAAAAAGTCACCTGTTTTCTTAAGGATTAAGAAGGACAGAGATAAATGTGAGTCAAAATTGCACCAGCTGAGAGGTATAGAAAGAGTACAAACAGTAAACACACACATTTTGGTTGCCTTTATTACTTGAGGGTTTTTCTAGAATAGCCTTCCATTTTTTGGTGGAAATGCACATGTGAAGGTTCTGAGAAGAGCAGAAAGTCTGAATCAGTGTTTACAAATTATAAGGCCTCTTGTCATGTATGGAATAGTACATTATGATTCGCAATTTATCCCTAATACCACATGAACTACCACATAGGCGGTAGTCTACTTAACACCAAAAGTATGATAAGAGACCTTGGGACACAGGTGGACAGTAGTCTGTCCTTTGATAACCACATCACCACAGTAGTCAGGAAATCCTTCTACATGGCACACCTCATCACAAAAGGTTTCTCATCCAGGAAAAAAGAGGTCATTCTTCCCCTCTAGTAGTCACTCATTAGACCCATTATAGAATACAGCTCCCCTTTTGGTATGTACCTCACAAGACATTTACAACAACTGGAAAGGCCACAGAAATACCTCACAAAGAGGATAACTGGGCAAAAACAGATGACCTATTCAGAACATCTCAAAAAAAACTCCAGCTTTACTCCGTTGCATATCGCCTACTCAGAGGCGATCTCTGCCTAACATACAAAGCTATGTCAAACCCAGAGCTGCTGGACATGCTCCACTTAAAAAAATCCCAATCCATCCGAGCTACATGCTCTAGGGACCTAAACCTTGTAACCACAATAAACAGAACATGCTGGAGGGATAGATTCATGTCCCAGTGACTTCCCATACTCTGGAACAAACTACCTATCTATATCAAACAAAGTTCCTCATTAGCACTCTTCAAGAAAAATCTTGTTGATTGGATAGGAGATAGGAAATTCACCCCAGGGATCACTTCTGTGGTGCTGCTCGACAGGGGCACAGGAAAATAATTTTCTTGGGTGGCGAAAGCCAGGGTACCTTTTTGGCTAGGCTTATATATGCTCTAGGGCCAATAGACTAGTACCTACTTATGAACCTATGAACCTATAATACCTCAAGGAATACCCTGAATAGTGTGTTTTGCAGTGGTTCTAGTTAATGCAGGTCTTACTCAGACAAGGCTAACTAACAGGTGTTATACAATAAGGCCAAGAAAGTAGAAAGGTGATTATGGTTTGTTAATCACATGGGGTATCAAGCACTTTATGTATGATAAAAAAAACCTCTGCAACAACATTGTTTCTGCATTAGCTGAGTATCCAGATAATAACCCATCTGTGAAGTGCACCCTGGATTTATTGATAGACACGTTCATTAACTGGTCATACCCTCATTAAAGTGTGTATCCAGTGTTAATTCTCCTGCCTCTGTGCGCAGTGAGATTGATGCAGAATGTTATGAGGATGTCATAGCTTCATCAGTGGTAAATAGATGCTGTTTGGTGTTACTTCCAGACATTATAGAAGTTTAAACAGTTTTAAGGCCATTGTATCAGATGTTATGGAGTCCAATAGCTTAGATAAATTAGTCTCTAAAGGGCAAAAAGCCACAATATTATTCATGTTGCATAAAAGCAGGAGTCAAAGAACCTTTCAGAACATAACATGGCTAATATGTTATACGGAATGATGGTGCACTAAAAGTGAATTCAAAAGTAAACAAAAGTAAAACTGAAAGTACACATCCCAACAGATCTGTGATGTATTACTAACTGCCTCTCCATAACCTTTTCATATAATGGAAATAACACTTTATAAAACCATTATTACAAGCCCCTTGTGTTTCAGCTGTCACTAGTAGGAATGACATCAATCTTATAAAGCTCAGCTGTGATAACCCGACACTGGCCTTAACTGGTAAATTGCAACCAACCCTTTAACTGAAGGAAAACATCTTCTGTGCTTTGACCAAGTCAAGCAGAATTGAGCCTATTAAAAATACATGCATTAACTGGTAAAGCCGTGGTACCTTTAGAAGTTTCAGCCATAGCTGGATGACCGGAGGTGATGGCCACATTTACAGAAGATGCAGTTGTCTCTGGAGTTGTACTGCTGTCAGAAGATTCAGTTATGGATGTTAATGTGGTTTTGCTAGATTCTGTTAAGTTAGAAGAATGGGTTCCTAAAAATGTAATTCCCTCAGTGGTTGGGTTTTTAGATGTTAACACTGTTGTTTTGAGCTCGGGAATAGTTGGTGTATTTGTTTCAGAACCTGATGTACCCTCGGTAGGTTTTGTATCCGTTGTTATTTCAGCTGTAGTAGTCAGCAGTGATACAGATGCAGTTTTGTTTATCAGTGTGGTAGCTTCCCCAGTTTCTGCTGTTGTTAAGTATGACATAGTACTCACAGGTAAAACTGTAGTGTTATTTCCAGAAGGTGTAGCAGTTACACTAATTTCTGAGTTACTTGTCTGAGATGCAATGGAGCCTGATAACTCAGATGTATATGATGCTAAAGTGAAGAAAGAAAAAATATTTATGTTGAGTATTCACACGTATAACACAATTTTGTTTAAAAATTAGAAAAACATGGAGCAAATTAAATGAAATAAAGCACTGCAGATGCACAAATAAAGTTAATTTAGAAGGAAGCCAAATTGAAATGTAATGAATAAATACTTTTTCAGTGATGTCTTGACACCTCCCACTGACCAGCAATCTCTTACCTTTTAGGTAAAAAATTGCAAAGATTCATAGCTCTCAACTAATCAGGGAAAAGTCTCAACAGAATCGGGAACAAATTGAGAAATTATCAGTGACACATTTAACAGATTAGTACTATTAATGTGGGCCACTGGCAGAATACGAGAAAACTGAATTACTATGCATTTTCTGAAGTAAAAAGGGTACTTACGTATTATCGCAACCACATTCCAAATGTCTCGCAACTATTTTTGTAATCGGTCATTATTGTCAAAAGTATGGAGAAAGGAGTCATTCTCCTTTATGTGAGTAGTTTTGACTAATTAGTGAACTGGATAGTTTTTGTGTACTGTTATGCGGACTTCAGATGAGCTGAGCACCATGTGAAAGAAATGTACTGACTTTTTGGGATCTTCTGTTTATATCCTAGACTTAGTCTGTTGACCGCCGGCAGTGGTATCCTGTCTTATGTCGCTTAAGTGAGAGACAGGCATACTGGTAAAAGTATCATGTTTCTACACCTTGTTTTTTCACCTTTTTTATGGTTTAGGAACTGTCAATCTGTACAACATTTCCGGGGAAGGGAATAGCGATTAGCGACAAAATGTCAGCGGTTGAAAGGAGTATTTTTTTTGGTCCCACAGCATGTGTTTTCCGGATCCATTTCTTGCGAAAGCAGAAAGAAACACAGTTGTAATCATGTCATAGCTACTTATTTTCACAGTTTTCACATATAGTCAAGTCACTCTGGCTTTGGGATTAGGAGTAATCACTCCATTTTACTTTTCACTGCTGTGTTCTGTTTGCACTGTCGGGTTCCCGTTTTTTTATAATAAAATCTGTCCTCGAATGATGTGAAGCTGGAATAGGAATTTGGGGCTTACTACCGCTCCTGGCTGATCACCCAATATCACAAATAGCTGGTTTGTACGTTACCCAACTCCTGCCAATCCCCAGAGAGTCGGTGGTCCATAACTGCAAGAATTGAGACGTGTGGAATGTGGTTGCGATAATATGTAAATACCATAAAAAGTCTATAACACTAATTATTATCATTATATATTATGTATAATGTACCAGATTTCTCCAAAAGTCATCAGTTTTTTTAGGGATTAAGAAGATCACAGCTAAAATGTGAGTCAAAATCAGAGACAGTTGAGAGCTATGCAAACAGTACACACAGCAAAGGCACACATTCCTGCTGTCCTTATTATTTGAGGGCTTGTTCTGTAATAGTCTTCCAGGTTTTCTTCATGGACATGGCTATGTAAACCTTCTGAGAAGAGCAGGAAGTCTGAATATGTCTTTGCACAATATTAGGCCTCTGTTCATGCATGGAATGTTAGATTATGATTCCAAGTCAGTCGCTAATACCTCAGGGAATATCCTGAATAGTGTGTTTTGCAGTGGTTGTAGTTAATGCAGGTCTTACTCAGGCAAGCCTAAGTAATGGGTGTTATACAGTCAGGCCAAGAGAGCAGGAAAGCAATCGTGGTTTCTTAATCACCTGGGGTGTCAAGCACTTTATATGTGATAAAACAACCCTGCAAAAACATTGTTTCTGCATTAGCTGAGTATACAGATAATAACACATCAGTGGACTGTACCCTCGATTTATTGATAAACTCATTCATTAACTTGTGCCATCATTAAAGTTTGTATTCAGTGTTAATTGTCCTGCCTTGGTCTGCAGTGAGATTGATGCAGAATGTTATGAAGATGTGAAAGCTTCATAAGTGATAAATACATGCTGTTTGATGTTACTTCTAGACATTGCAGAAGTTTAAACAGTTTTTAAGGTGACTGTGTCAGATGTGATGGAGTCTAATAACTTAGATGAATTAGTCTCTAAAGGGTAAAAAGCCACAATATTATTCATATCGTATAAAAGCAGGAGTCAAAGAACCTTTCAGAACATAACATGGGTAAGGAATATACTATACAGACTAATGGCACTGACAGCTAATTCAAACGTAAACAAAAGTAAAATTGAAAGTAAACATCCCACCGGGGAGCTGTGATATCGTACTGACTACCTACCCCCAAGCTTTGTATAATGAAAATAATACTTTATGAGGTCATCATCACATGTTACTGGGGTGTCACCTGTCACTAGTAGGACTGACCTTCATGTTATGAACCTCAGCAGAGTTACCTCAACACTGTCATTACTGCTACCATGCAACCAAGCTTTTAACAGAAGGAAAAAATCATCCATGTCTTCAGCAAGTCATGTAGAATAGAGACTCCTAAAATACATGCGTTAAATGGTAAAGCTGTAGTACCTTTAGACGTTTCAGCCGTGGCTGGCTGCCCCGCTGTAGTACCCACAGGTACAGAAGATGCAAGTGTCTCTAGAGTTGTACTGCTGTCAGTAGATTCAGTTATGGATGTTAATGTGGTTTTGTTAGATTCTGTTACATGAGAAGAATGGGTTTCAAGAAATGTAATTCCTTCAGTAGTTGATTTTGCAAATATTAATTCAGTTGTAGTCCGTTCTGTAATGGTTGATGCATTTGTTTCAGACCCTGATGTACCCTCGGTAGGTTTTGTATCCATTGTTGTTTCAGCTGTAGTAGTCAGCAGTGAAACAAATGCAGTTTTGTTTATCAATGTGGTAGCTTCCCCAGTTTCTGGTGTTGTTAAGTATGACATAGTACTCGCAGCTAAAACTGTAGTGTTATTTCCAGAAGGTGTTGGAGTTACATTAATTTCTGAGTTACTTGTCTGAGATGCAGTGGAGCCTGATAACTCAGATGTATATGATGCTAAAGTGAAAAAAAAAAACTAAATTATTTGCATTGTGTATTCATACATATATCATAATGTTCTTTAAAAACTAGAAATAAATCTACCAGGCTATATGAAACAAGGCAATGCAATTGCACAAAGAAAGTGAATTTGGAAGTAAGCAAAATTAAAATGCAACAAATAGATAAATTTTAAGTGATGTCTGGATGCCTCCCACTGACCAGTAATACCTTATCCTTTTAGATAAAGAATTGCAGAGTCATAGCTCTCAACCAGTCACGGACAAATCTAATTTATCTTGGACACATTTAAAATATTAGTTCCATTAACATGAGGCATTGGCAGGACTAGCAAAAACTGAACTGAGATGCATTTTATGAAGTTAATAAGTCTGTAACTCGAATTATTGTTGTCATTGTGTGTAATGCACCATCTTTTCTCAAAAAGTCACCTGTTTTCTTAAGGATTAAAAAGGACAGAGATAAATTTGAGTCAAAATTGCACCAGCTGAGAGGTATAGAAAGAGTACAAACAGTAAACACACACATTTTGGTTGCCTTTATTACTTGAGGGTTTTTCTAGAATAGCCTTCCATTTTTTGGTGGGAATGCACATGTGAAGGTTCTGAGAAGAGCAGAAAGCCTGAATCAGTGTTTACAAATTATAAGGCCTCTTGTCATGTATGGAATAGTACATTATGATTCGCAATTTATCCCTAATACCACATGAACTACCACATAGGCGGTAGTCTACTTAACACCAAAAGTATGATAAGAGACCTTGGGACACAGGTGGACAGTAGTCTGTCCTTTGATAACCACATCACCACAGTAGTCAGGAAATCCTTCTACGTGGCACACCTCATCACAAAAGGTTTCTCATCCAGGAAAAAAGAGGTCATTCTTCCCCTCTAGTCGTCACTCATTAGACCCATTATAGAATACAGCTCCCCTTTTGGTATGTACCTCACAAGACATCTACAACAACTGGAAAGGCCGCAGAAATACCTCACAAAGAGGATAACTGGGCAAAAACAGATGACCTATTCAGACCATCTCAAAAAAACTCCAGCTTTACTCCGTTGCATATCGCCTACTCAGAGGCGATCTCTGCCTAACATACAAAGCTATGTCAAACCCAGAGCTGCTGGACATGCTCCACTTAAAGAAATCCCAATCCCTCTGAGCTACATGCTCTAGGGACCTAAACCTTGTAACCACAATAAACAGAACATGCTGGAGGGATAGATTCATGTCCCAGTGACTTCCCATACTCTGGAACAAACTACCTATCTATATCAAACAAAGTTCCTCATTAGCACTCTTCAAGAAAAATCTTGTTGATTGGATAGGAGATAGGAAATTCACCCCAGGGATCACTTCTGTGGTGCTGCTCGACAGGGGCACAGGAAAATAATTTTCTTGGGTGGCGAAAGCCAGGGTACCTTTTTGGCTAGGCTTATATAGGCTCTAGGGCCAATAGACTAGTACCTACTTATGAACCTATGAACCTATAATACCTCAAGGAATACCCTGAATAGTGTGTTTTGCAGTGGTTCTAGTTAATGCAGGTCTTACTCAGACAAGGCTAACTAACAGGTGTTATACAGTAAGGCCAAGAAAGTAGAAAGGTGATTATGGTTTGTTAATCACATGGGGTATCAAGCACTTTATGTATGATAAAAAAACCTCTGCAACAACATTGTTTCTGCATTAGCTGAGTATCCAGATAATAACCCATCTGTGAAGTGCACCCTGGATTTATTGATAGACACGTTCATTAACTGGTCATACCCTCATTAAAGTGTGTATCCAGTGTTAATTCTCCTGCCTCTGTGCGCAGTGAGATTGATGCAGAATGTTATGAAGATGCCATAGCTTCATCAGTGGTAAATAGATGCTGTTTGGTGTTACTTCCAGACATTATAGAAGTTTAAACAGTTTTAAGGCCATTGTATCAGATGTTATGGAGTCCAATAGCTTAGATAAATTAGTCTCTAAAGGGCAAAAAGCCACAATATTATTCATGTTGCATAAAAGCAGGAGTCAAAGAACCTTTCAGAACATAACATGGCTAATATGTTATACGGAATGATGGTGCACTAAAAGTGAATTCAAAAGTAAACAAAAGTAAAACTGAAAGTACACATCACAACAGAGATCTGTGATGTATTACTAACTGCCTCTCCATAACCTGTTCATATAATGAAAATAACACTTATAAAACCATCATTACAAGCCCCTTGTGCTTCACCTGTCACTAGTAGGACTGACCTCCATCTTATAAAGCTCAGCTGTGATAACCCGACACTGTCCTTAACTGGTAAATTGCAACCAACCCTTTAACTGAAGGAAAACATCTTCTGTGCTTTGACCAAGTCAAGCAGAACTGAGCCTATTAAAAATACATGCATTAACTGGTAAAGCCGTGGTACCTTTAGAAGTTTCAGCCATAGCTGGATGACCGGAGGTGATGGCCACATTTACAGAAGATGCAGTTGTCTCTGGAGTTGTACTGTTGTCAGTAGATTCAGTTATGGATGTTAATGTGGTTTTGCTAGATTCTGTTAAGTTAGAAGAATGGGTTCCTAAAAATGTAATTCCCTCAGTGGTTGGGTTTTTAGATGTTAACACTGTTGTTTTGAGCTCGGGAATAGTTGGTGTATTTGTTTCAGAACCTGATGTACCCTCGGTAGGTTTTGTATCCATTGTTATTTCAGCTATAGTAGTCAGCAGTGATACAGATGCAGTTTTGTTTATCAGTGTGGTAGCTTCCCCAGTTTCTGCTGTTGTTAAGTATGACATAGTACTCACAGGTAAAACTGTAGTGTTATTTCCAGAAGGTGTAGCAGTTACACTAATTTCTGAGTTACTTGTCTGAGATGCAATGGAGCCTGATAACTCAGATGTATATGATGCTAAAGTGAAGAAAGAAAAAATATTTATGTTGAGTATTCACACGTATAACACAATTTTGTTTAAAAATTAGAAAAACATGGAGCAAATTAAATGAAATAAAGCACTGCAGATGCACAAATAAAGTTAATTTAGAAGGAAGCCAAATTGAAATGTAATGAATAAATACTTTTTCAGTGATGTCTTGACACCTCCCACTGACCAGCAATCTCTTACCTTTTAGGTAAAGAATTGCAAAGATTCATAGCTCTCAACTAATCAGGGACAAGTCTCAACAGAATCGGGAACAAATCGAGAAATTATCAGGGACACATTTAACAGATTAGTACTATTAATGTGGGCCACTGGCAGAATACGAGAAAACTGAATTACTATGCATTTTCTGAAGTAAAAAGGGTACTTACGTATTATCGCAACCACATTCCAAATGTCTCGCAACTATTTTTGTAATCGGTCATTATTGTCAAAAGTATGGAAAAAGGAGTCATTCTCCTTTATGTGAGTAGTTTTGACTAATTAGTGAACTGGATAGTTTTTGTGTACTGTTATGCGGACTTCAGATGAGCTGAGCACCATGTGAAAGAAATGTACTGACTTTTTGGGATCTTCTGTTTATATCCTAGACTTAGTCTGTTGACCGCCGGCAGTGGTATCCTGTCTTATGTCGCTTAAGTGAGAGACAGGCATACTGGTAAAAGTATCATGTTTCTACACCTTGTTTTTTCACCTTTTTTATGGTTTAGGAACTGTCAATCTGTACAACATTTCCGGGGAAGGGAATAGCGATTAGCGACAAAATGTCAGCGGTTGAAAGGAGTATTTTTTTTGGTCCCACAGCATGTGTTTTCTGGATCCATTTCTTGCGAAAGCAGAAAGAAACACAGTTGTAATCATGTCATAGCTACTTATTTTCACAGTTTTTACATATAGTCAAGTCACTCTGGCTTTGGGCTTAGGAGTAATCACTCCATTTTACTTTTCACTGCTGTGTTCTGTTTGCACGGTCGGGTCCCCGTTTTTTTATAATAAAATCTGTCCTCGAATGATGTGAAGCTGGAACAGGAATTTGGGGCTTACTACCACTCCTGGCTGATCACCCAATATCACAAATAGCTGGTTTGTACGTTACCCAACTCCTGCCAATCCCCTAAGAGTCGGTGGTCCATAACTGCAAGAATTGAGACATGTGGAATGTGGTTGCGATAATACATAAATACCATAAAAAGTCTATAACACTAATTATTATCATTATATATTATGTATAATGTACCAGATTTCTCCAAAAGTCATCAGTTTTTTTAGGGATTAAGAAGATCACAGCTAAAATGTGAGTCAAAATCAGAGACAGTTGAGAGCTATGCAAACAGTACACACAGCAAAGGCACACATTCCTGCTGTCCTTATTATTTGAGGGCTTGTTCTGTAATAGTCTTCCAGGTTTTCTTCATGGACATGGCTATGTAAACCTTCTGAGAAGAGCAGGAAGTCTGAATATGTCTTTGCACAATATTAGGCCTCTGTTCATGCATGGAATGTTAGATTATGATTCCAAGTCAGTCACTAATACCTCAGGGAATATCCTGAATAGTGTGTTTTGCAGTGGTTGTAGTTAATGCAGGTCTTACTCAGGCAAGCCTAAGTAATGGGTGTTATACAGTCAGGCCAAGAGAGCAGGAAAGCAATCGTGGTTTCTTAATCACCTGGGGTGTCAAGCACTTTATATGTGATAAAACAACCCAGGAAAAACATTGTTTCTGCATTAGCTGAGTATACAGATAATAACACATCAGTGGACTGTACCCTCGATTTATTGATAAACTCATTCATTAACTTGTGCCATCATTAAAGTTTGTATTCAGTGTTAATTGTCCTGCCTCAGTCTGCAGTGAGATTGATGCAGAATGTTATGAAGATGTAAAAGCTTCATAAGTGATAAATACATGCTGTTTGATGTTACTTCTAGACATTGCAGAAGTTTAAACAGTTTTTAAGGTGACTGTGTCAGATGTGATGGAGTCTAATAACTTAGATGAATTAGTCTCTAAAGGGTAAAAAGCCACAATATTATTCATATCATATAAAAGCAGGAGTCAAAGAACCTTTCAGAACATAACATGGGTAAGGAATATACTATACAGACTAATGGTACTGACAGCTAATTCAAACGTAAACAAAAGTAAAATTGAAAGTAAACATCCCACCGGGGAGCTGTGATATCGTACTGACTACCTACCCCCAAACTTTGTATAATGAAAATAATACTTTATGAGGTCATCATCACATGTTACTGGGGTGTCACCTGTCACTAGTAGGACTGACCTTCATGTTATGAACCTCAGCAGAGTTACCTCAACACTGTCATTACTGCTACCATGCAACCAAGCTTTTAACAGAAGGAAAAAATCATCCATGTCTTCAGCAAGTCATGTAGAATAGAGACTCCTAAAATACATGCGTTAAATGGTAAAGCTATAGTACCTTTAGACGTTTCAGCCGTGGCTGGCTGCCCCGCTGTAGTGCCCACAGGTACAGAAGATGCAAGTGTCTCTAGAGTTGTACTGCTGTCGGTAGATTCAGTTATGGATATAAATGTAGCTTTGGTAGATTCTGTTATGTTAGAAGAATGGGTTCCTAAAATTGTAATTCCCTCAGTGGTTGGGTTTTCAGATGTTAACACTGTTGTTTTTAGCTCAGGAATAGTTGATGCATTTGTTTCAGAACCTGATTTACCCTCGGTAGGTTTTGTATCCATTGTTATTTCAGCTGTAGTAGTCAGCAGTGAAACAGATGCAGTTTTGTTTATCAGTGTGGTAGCTTCCCCAGTTTCTGCTGTTGTTAAGTATGACATAGTACTCGCAGGTAAAACTGTAGTGTTATTTCCAGAAGGTGTAGGAGTTACATTAATTTCTGAGTTACTTGTCTGAGATGCACTGGAGGCTGATAACTCAGATGTATATGATGCTAACGTGAAGAAAGAAAAAATATTTAGATTGTGTATTCACACGTATAACATAATTTTCTTTAAAAATTAGAAAAAATGGAGCAGACTATGTGAAAGAAAGCATTGCAATTGAGCAAAGAAAGTGAACTTGGAAGGAAGAAAAATTAAAATGTAACAAATAAATAAATATTAAGGGATGTCTAGATGTCTCTCACTGACCAGCAATACCTTATCCCATTAGATAAAGCATAGCAACGACTCACAGCTCCATAGCCAGCTTTAGGCACCAGTGAACCCTGCGGTCGCTGGGGACCCCCTGTTCCTGGGGGCCCCCCAACCACTGTAAGTTATCTTACCTTGATATTTTTGCAACATGTCTGTCAAACTATCAAAAGCTAGAACATCTATCTTGTATACTTAGTAAACCAGGTGAGTAATAATGCTTATTTATATCTCTTTTAAAGTTCAGAAATATCTTTGCTTATAGTGATAGTGTTTTATCAAGCAAAGGCTTTCACAATTCCATTAAATATTTTACCACTAACATAGTGTCCATGGCTTAGTTAAACCATGCTGGTGGACATTCTCTACACTAAAACTAACTACATAGCCTGCTTTAGGTACCTGCAATACATGTGGCTCTAAGGGGGCCCCCCTTAATCATCTTTCACTGTGTGAGAGCCCCACAAAAGCTGCTACTGGTTGGGGAAAATGAGGAGAAAAATGTATTAATTTCATGATTATTCTATTTAACATGAACAGGCTGTGCTACGACCCTGTTAGGATAAAGCTGATAATGAACATAAGCAAGGTAAGCACTAGAGAGAGCAGCAGCCCAGTGTGACCAGTGTCCATGCATACCTTGGATTTTAAGAAGAGCTAACACTTCTCATCTTCAGGGATGGTTCTCTCTTTTAGGGAGTTTTATAAATACTTGCAGAATACCGGATACTGTAACTCTCAACTTCTTCACTGAAGAATTCAGAGCAATACCAATAATAGCAGAATGTTGTTTGTCTTTTCGACTTTTCCCGGTTAGGGGTTGCCACAGTGGAACTCTGGTCCACTAATGATTGGCAGTAGTTTTTTTTATGGTGCCGAGTTGCCAGCCCAACACCCAACCTTCAGCCAAGGCACGCTCATTCACGCATGTCTTTTGGAGGCCACTCGACTGCGGGGAGGACATGCAGACTCCACACAGAAGGCACTCCAGCTGTGAATCGAACAGGAGAACCTCTTGCTGTAAGGCAACAATGCTACCGCTGTACCACCGCGGCTTCCACCAATAATAGCAGAATAAAGACTCAAAATCAGGAACACATTTTAAATATTACTCTGATTCAATGAAAAAGATAATAGAATAACATCTTTTGTATCAACATGTTTTTGTGGACATTAAGTGTAAAACTCTAATGTCTGGATTTATTGACTGTCTGCAATCCCGAATGATTTGCAAGCAAATCAAACATGTTACAAAGGCAACAAAATTATGTGCAAAATCAGGGAAGGTCTGTGAAATCAGGGACAGTGACAGGTTTGCATTACTCCTCACTGAGGTAAATAAAAGTGACCCATCCCTGCTGCTGTCTGATGACTGCTTAACAGCAGTCACTGATCTGGTGTGGTGGTACCAGTGTTGCACAATGTATTGCTGAAATAGTATATAATGTGTGTGTGTTTGTGAAAATGTTAGTGAGTTTTATCTGTGCACACACGCAATAATGCTAGGACACATTCATTACTCTTTTGAGTGTCAGTAAAAACTGTAGCTAACAAGAAATTATATTTCAAATGTAAGTCATAAAATGTATCCCAGAACATTCAGACACTTAGATCTTCTAAGACTCTGGGGGATCCCTACTCCCCAGACTGTATAAATGGGTGCAGAGAGCTGTCTTAATCATCCTTGACTGTGTGGGGACCCCAGAAACACTGTTATTTGAGGAAAAATGAGGTGAAAAAATATATATCATTTTTCTGATTATGCTCTTTAACCTGAGCAGGGCTGTGTTATGACCCTGTTAGGATAAAGCTGATAATGGCCTCTACTCTCAACTGCACCCATTCTAAAACCAGCCCCATTCGGATGTGTGTGTACAGAAAGCTTCTGTAGGTTATATGGGGGGGGGGGAGTGGCAGGATTGTGGTGTTATTCCTCACAGTCAAATCTCAGAGGTGCGCACATGAGGTCATTAAAACCTGTGTTTGGACTGAGGACAGTGTGGTAATTGTTTGTTTTACTTTTCTCACATACCTCAGAGGTGTACAAAGAAGATTACTACACCTTGTCTAGAAACAGCAAAGTAGAATACAGTACTATAATCATTATTTTTTCACTCTCACAGTCACAATTAGGATATATACAGGTGGCTGCCTTTGACAATTTGGGTTGAGGAGTGATGAGATCTACTATGTATATCATATATGTATATCAGCAGTTCCTTGAAATACACGACTGTGGCAATTTGAACATCTGCCTTCATCCCAGTCTAACACCAAAGGGATGCATAAGCAGTCTTTTGGGGGGGATTGGGAGGCAGGCATTTCCCAGATAGGACCTGTGTATCCAGATAGCAAAGGGTTGTTAGTTTATTGTGAGCTACTCTTTTGTCATCTTTGCCTTGGGTACAACTTATGTCTTCCTTGAAAGGAAAAAAAAACCCATAAAACTGAAATTCTTTTCTTATTTCCTAAATGGTTATTACGGTACTCTCTTTGCTCAGGAAATGTATGTTGAAAGGATGCAATGAAAACTAAACCTGAACAGCATCACAATTTCTTTACTTAATCATAATTTCTGTTCAAGCCATTATTGGATAAAATGTGTGCAAAAAGAAAAAAAAACACTGTAAAATGCATTTCAGAGCATGTAAAAAGTTATAGCGTCTTGAAAATGCTGAAAAGTAAGGCAAAATGTGAGAAAAGGAAGAAAAAAGTAATGTGCATGGTATAGGGAGCCCAAGATGGGGAGGGGGAATGGGAAAGACTGGAGGCTATTGTGTGTATGGGGGAAGTCTGAAACAGTAGGCCTAGGGCAATATTTCACCTAAGTCCAGACCTGTACATAGAGTTGCTGCAATATATCATTGCTGCAACTAAATGCCAGTAACTGTAAATGTCCATTTTTGTGAGATGGGCCAACACAGTGTAGTACACAAGTCTTGTAAGAATATTGTACCTAAATGTCAGTCAGTGCATACAACTCATAAAAGTTTGCAGCATGAACTAAAGGGTTGCTTAGGAGGGGTGGCAGTGACAGCGTGATACATAGACTGGAAGTGCCTAGGGGGTCCCCAGCTTGACATCTGCTGGGGGCCCCTAAAATGCTAACACCGGCCCTGCATAGCTCTCAATCAATCAGGGACAAATTCAGACATTATCAAGGACATGTTTAAAATATTAGTTCTATTAACATGAGGTATTGGCAGAGAAAAATAAAAGTGAATTTAAATGCATTTTCTGAAGTAAAAAAAGTCTATAACTCTAATTATTGTCATTATTTATTATGAGTAATGTACTATCTTGTCTCAAAAAGCCACCTGTTTTCTTAGGGCTTAAGAAGAAGAGACCTAAAATGTGAGTCAAAATCAGGGACAGTTGGGGGTATACAAAGAGTACAAACAGTAAATACACACATTCTGGTTGTCTTTATTACTTGAGGGTTTTTCTGGAATAGCCTTCCATTTTGGGTGGAAATGGACATGTGAAGGTTCTGAGAAGAGTAAAAAGTCTGAAGAAGTGTTTGCAAATTATTAGGCCTCTGTTCATACATAGCATGCTACATTATGATTCTCAGTTAATCCCTAATACCTCAGAGAATATCCTGAATAGTGTGTTTTGTACTTGTAGTTAAACCAGGTCTTACTCAGTCAAGTCTAACTAACAGCTGTTATACAGTCAGGCCAAGAGGGTAGAAAGGCAATTATGGTTTGTTAATCACTTGGGGTGTCAAGCACTTTATAACAACAACTTGCAACAACAAGTTTCTGCATTAGCTGAGTATCCAGACTGCACCCTGAATTCGTTGATAGACACGTTCATTAACTTGTCACTCCCTCATTAAAGTATGTGTCCAGTGTTAATTCTCCTGCATTGGCATGCAGTGAGACAGATGCAGAATGTAATGAAGATGTTATAGCTTCATCAGTGATAGACTGATGCTGAAAATGTAAATTCCAGAACTTGTATAAGTTTAAACAGTTTTTTAAGGCCACTGTGTCAGATATGATTGACTCTAATAACTTAGATGAAATAGTCTCTAAAGGGGAAAAAAACACAATATTCTTCATGCTTTATAAAAGCAGGAGTCAAAGAACCTTTCAGAACATAACATGGGTAATATGTTATACAGAATGATGGTGCACAAAAAGTGAATTCAAAAGTAAACAAAAGTAAAATTGAAAGTAAACATCCCAACGGAGAGCTGTGATATCTTACCGACTGCTTACCCCTAAGCTGTTCTATAATGAAAATAATACTTTATAAAACCATCATTACATGCATCTTGGGCTTCAGCTCTCACCATAAGGACTGACCTCTATCTCATAAAGCTCAGCTGAGATACCTTGACACTGTCCTTAACTGATACCATGCCTAACATACAGGGCATTGTCAGACCCCACTCTGATGGACCTCCTGCATATCCGCAAAACAAACACCTCCAGAATTACCCATTCTAAAGACTTAAACCTTGTTTGTGATATAAATAGGATTTTCTGGACAGACAGCTATGTACCCAGAGACTATCCCTTCTCTGGAACAGGCTCACCATCCATGTGAAGCAGAGTTCTTCCCTATTCCAATTCTATGAAACTTGGATGATTGGATGGGGATCAGAAAATTCATCCCTGGTTTGTCACCTATGTCTCAAATGGACACAGGCAGCCTGTAAATGGTTCATCTCCTAGGGTCTAGCTTATAAATGTTTTATCTTCCAAGCACCTGCTTACACTTATCAAGGTTATCAGAACTTGTCAGTGATTTTGGATGCTTACCTAAGCTTAAAAGGCTCTTGTAGTTGTTAGCCTAGTAAACACCTAAGAACCTACGAACCAATAAACCGTCTAACTGAAGGAAAACATTATCTGTGCTTTCACCAAGTCAAGCAGAATTGAGCCTACTAAAAATATATGCATTAACTAGTAAAGGTGTCTTACCTTTAGAAGTTTCAGCCATAGCTGGATGACCGGAGGTCATGGCCACATTTACAGAAGATGCAGTTGTCTCTGGAGTTGTACTGCTGTCAGTAGATTCAGTTATGGATGTTAATGTGGTTTTGTTAGATTCTGTTACATGAGAAGAATGGGTTTCCAGAAATGTAATTCCTTCAGTAGTTGATTTTGCAAATGTTAATTCAGTTGTAGTCCGTTCTGTAATGGTTGATGTATTTGTTTCAGAACCTGATGTACCCCCGGTAGGTTTTGTATCCATTGTTATTTCAGCTGAAGTACTCGGCAGTGAGACAGGTGCAGCATTGTTCATCAGTGTGGTAGCTTCCCCAGTTTCTGCTGTTGTTAAGTATGACATAGTACTCACAGGTAAAACTGTAGTGTTATTTCCAGAGGGTGTAGGAGTTACATTAATTTCTGAGTTACTTGTCTGAGATGCAGTGGAGCCTGATAACTCAGATGTATATGATGCTAAATTGAAGAAAAAAACAAAACTATTTGTATTGTCTATTCATATGTATAACACAATGTTCTTTAAAAAGTAGAAGTAGCATGCTATATGAAAGAAGGCAATGCAACTGCGCAAAGAAAGTGAATTTGGAAGGAACCAAAATTAAAATGCAACAGATAGATACATTTTAAGTGATGTCTAGACGCCTCCCACTGACCAGCAATACCTTATCCTTTTAGATAAAGAATTGCAAATAGTCATAGCTCTCAACCAGTCACAGACAAATCTAATTTTTCAATGACACATTTAAAATATTAGTTCCTTTAACATGAGGAATTGGCAGGACAAGATAAAAGTGAATTAAGATGCATTTTCTGAAGGTAAAAAGTCTGTAACTCTAATTATTGTCATTATTAACTGTAATGCACCATGTTTTCTCAAAAAGTCATCTGTTTTCTTAGGGATTAAGAAGGACAGACCTAAAATGTGAGTCAAAATCACAGCAGTTGAGAGGTATAGAAAGAGTACAAACAGTGAACACACAAATTCTGGTTGTTTTTATTACTTGAGTGTTTTTCTGGAATAGCCTTCCATTTTTGGGTGGAAATGGACATGTGAAGGCTATGAGAAGAGCAGAAAGTCTGAATAAGTGTTTGCAAATTATTAGGCCTCTGTTCATGCATGGAACGCTACATTATGAATCTCAGTTAATCCCTAATACCTCAGGGAGTATCCTGAATAGTGTGTTTTGCACTTGTAGTTAAACCAGGTCTTACTCATGCTAGCCTAACAGCTGTTATACAGTCAGGCAAGAAGGTAGAAAGGCAATTATGGTTTGTTAATCACATGGGGTGTCAGGCACTTTATGTATGATAAAAGAACTCTGCAGCAAAATTGTTTCTGCATTAGCTGAGTATCCAGATAATAACCCATCCGTGGACTGCACCCTGGATTTATTGATACACTCGTTCATTAACTGGTCATACCCTTATTAAAGTGTGTATCCAGTGTTAATTCTCCTGCCTCAGTCTGCAGTGAGATAGATGCAGAATGTTATGAAGATGTCATAGCTTCATCAGTGGTAAATAGATGCTGTTTGATGTAGAAGTTTAAACAGTTTTAAGGCCATTGTATAAGATGTTATGGAGTCTAATAACTTAGATAAATTAGTCTGTAAAGGGTAAAAAGCCACAATATTATTCATGTTGCATAAAAGCAGGAATCAAAGAACCTTTCAGAGCATAACATGGCTAATAGTAGTAGTCAGCAATGAGACAGATGCAGTTTTGTTTATCAGTGTGGTAGCTTCCCCAGTTTCTGTTGTTGATAAGTATGACATAGTACACGCAGGTAAAACTGTAGTGTTATTTCCATACGTGTAGGAGTTACATTAATTTTTGAGTTACTTGTCTGAGATGCAGTGAAGCCTGATAACTCAGATGTATATGATGCTAAAATGAAGAATAAAACAAAATTATGTGTATTGTGTATTCATACTTATAATGTTCTTTAAAAACTAGAAGTAAATGTAGCAGGCTGTATGAAAGAAGACAATGCAATTGTGCAAAGAAAGTGAATTTGGAAGGAAACAAAATTAAAATGGAACAGATAGATACATTTTAAGTGATGTCTAGATGCCTCCCACTGACCAGTAATACCTTATCCTTTTAGATAAAGAATT
This sequence comes from Protopterus annectens, assembly GCF_019279795.1. NCBI lineage: Eukaryota > Metazoa > Chordata > Ceratodontiformes > Protopteridae > Protopterus > Protopterus annectens. The sequence continues at coordinate 731,683,103 of NC_056739.1, forward strand.
GCAAAGAGTCATAACTCTCAGCCACTCACAGACAAATCTAATTTATCAGGGACACATTTAAAATATTAGTTCCATTAACATGAGGCATTGGCAGGACAACACAAAACTGAATTAAGGTGCATTTTCTGAAGTTAAAAAGTCTATAACTCTAATTATTGTCATTATTATGTATAATACACCATCTTTTCTCAAAAAGTCACCTGTTTTCTTAGGGATTAAGAATGACAGAGATAAACGTGAGTCAAAATTGTGGCAGTTGAGAGGTATAGAAAGAGTACAAACAGTAAACACACAAATTCTGGTTGTCTTTATTACTTGATTGTTTTTCCAGAATAGCCTTCCATATTTGGGTGGAAATGCACACGTGAAGGCTCTGAGAAGAGCAGAGAGTCTGAATCAATGTTTGCAAATTATTAGGCCTCTGGTCATGTATGGAATGGTACATTGTGATTCTCAGTTTATCCCTAATACCACATGAACTACCACATAGGTGGTAGTCTATTTAACACCAAAAGTGTGATAAGAGACCTTGGGACACAGGTGAACAGTAGACTGTCCTTTGATAATCACATCGCCACAGTAGCCAGGAAATCCATCCATGTGGCACACCTCATCACAAAAGGTTTCTCATCCAGGAAAAAAAGAGGTCATTGTTCCCCTCTACTTGTCACTCATTAGACCCATTATTAAAAACAGCACCCCTTTTGGTATGTACCTGAAAAGACATCTACAACAAATGGAAAGGCAGCAGAAATACCTCACAAAGAGGATTACCGGCCTCACACAGAAGCAGTATGCAGACCATCTCAAAAAACTCCAGCTTTACTTCGTCGCATATCGCCTACTCAGAGGTGATCTCTGCCTCACATAGAAATCTATGTCAAACCCAGAGCTGTTGGACATGCTCCATTTAAAGAAATCCCAATCCCCCCGAGCAACAAGCTCTAGGGACCCAAGCCTTGTCACCACAATAAACAGAACATACAGGAGGGATAGATTCATATCCCAGTGACTTCCTATACTCTGGAACAAACTACCTATCTATATCAAACAAAGCTCCTCATTAGCACTATTCAAGAAAAATCTTGATGATTGGATGGAAGATAGGAAATTCAACCTGGGGATCACTTATGTGGGTTGCTCGACAGGGGCACAGGAGAATAATTTACTTGGGTGGTGAAAGCCAGGGTACCTTTTGGGCTAGGCTTATATAGGCCCTAGGGCAAATAGCCTAGTACCTACCTATGAACCTATAATACCTCAGGGAATATCCTGAATAGTGCATTTTGCAGTGATTGTAGTTAATGCAGGTCTTACTCAGGTAAGCCTAACTAACAGGTGTTATACAGTCAGGCAAAGAGAGTAGAAATGCAATTATGGTTTGCTAATCACATGGGGTGTCAAGCACTTTATTTATGGTAAAAGAAACCGTTTCTGCATTAGCTGAGTATCCAGATAATAACCCATTTATGGACTGCACCTTGGATTTATTGATACACTCATTCATTACCCTCATTAAAGTGTGTATCCGGTGTTAATTCGCCTGCCTCAGTGTGCAGTGAGATAGATACAGAATGTTATGAGGATGTCATAGCTTTATCAGTGGTAAACAGATGCTGTTTGATGTTACTTCCAGACATTATAGAAGTTTAAACAGTTTTAAGGCCATTGCATCAGATGTTATGGAGTCTAATAACTTAGATAAATTAGTCTCTAAAGGGCAAAAAGCCACAATATTATTCATGTTGCATAAAAGCAGGAGTCAAAGAACCTTTCAGAACATAACATGGGTAATATGTTATACAGAATGATGGTGCACTAAAAGGGAATTCAAAAGTAAACAAAAGTAAAACTGAAAGCACACATCCCAACAGAGATCTGTGATGTATTACTGACTGCCTCTCCATAACCTGTTCATATAATGAAAATAACACTTATAAAACCATCATTACAAGCCCCTTGTGCTTCACCTGTCACTAGTAGGACTGACCTCCATCTTATAAAGCTCAGCTGTGATAACCCGACACTGTCCTTAACTGGTAAATTGCAACCAACCCTTTAACTGAAGGAAAACATCTTCTGTGCTTTGACCAAGTCAAGCAGAATTGAGCCTATTAAAAATACATGCATTAACTGGTAAAGCCGTGGTACCTTTAGAAGTTTCAGCCATAGCTGGATGACCGGAGGTCATGGCCACATTTACAGAAGATGCAGTTGTCCCTGGAGTTGTACTGCTGTCATTAGATTCAGTTATGGATGTTAATGTGGTTTTGTTAGATTCTGTTACATGAGAAGAATGGGTTTCCAGAAATGTAATTCCTTCAGTAGTTGATTTTGCAAATATTAATTCAGTTGTAGTCCGTTCTGTAATGGTTGATGCATTTGTTTCAGAACCTGATGTACCCTCGGTAGGTTTTGTATCCGTTGTTATTTCAGCTATAGTAGTTAGCAGTGAAACAAATGCAGTTTTGTTCATCAGTGTGGTAGCTTCCCCAGTTTCTGCTGTTGTTAAGTATAACGTAGTACTCGCAGGTAAAACTCTAGAGTTATTTCCAGAAGGTGTAGGAGTTGCATTAATTTCTGAGTTACTTGTCTGAGATGCAATGGAGCCTGATAACTCAGATGTATATGATGCTAAAGTGAAGAAAAAAACAAAATTATGTGTATTGTGTATTCATACGTATAATATAATGTACTTTAAAAACTAGAAGTAAATCTAGCAGGCTATATGAAAGAAGGCAATGCAATTGCGCAAAGAAAGTGAATTTGGAAGGAAACAAAATTAAAATGGAACAGATAGATAAATTTTAAGTGATGTCTAGACGCCTCCCACTGACCAGTAATACCTTATCCTTTTAGATAAAGCATAGCAACGACTCACAGCTCCATAGCCAGCTTTAGGCACCAGCGAACCCTGCGGTCGCTAGGGGCCCCCTGTTCCTGGGGGCCCCCCAACCACTGTAAGTTATCTTACCTTGATATTTTTGCAACATGTCTGTCAAACTATCAAAAGCTAGAACATCTATCTTGTATACTTAGTAAACCAGGTGAGTAATAATGCTTATTTATATCTCCTTTAAAGTTCAGGAATATCTTTGCTTATAGTGATAGTGTTTTATCAAGCAAGGGCTTTCACAATTCCATTAAATATTTTACCACTAACGTAGTTTCCATGGCTTAGTTAAACCATGCTGGTGGACATTCTTTGCACTAAAACTAACTACATAGCCTGCTTTAGGTACCTGCAATACATGTGGCTCTAAGGGGGCCCCCCTTAATCATCTTTCACTGTGTGAGAGCCCCACAAAAGCTGCTACTGGTTGGGGAAAATGAGGAGAAAAATGTATTAATTTCATGATTATTCTATTTAACATGAACAGGCTGTGCTACGACCCTGTTAGGATAAAGCTGATAATGAACATAAGCAAGGTAAGCACTAGAGAGATCAGCAACCCAGTGTGACCAGTGTCCATGCATACCTTGGATTTTAAGAAGAGCTAACACTTCTCATCTTCAGGGATGGTTCTCTCTTTTAGGGAGTTTTATAAATACTTGCAGAATACCGGATACTGTAACTCTCAAGTTCTTCACTGAAGAATTCAGAGCAATACCAATAATAGCAGAATGTTGTTTGTCTTTTCGACTTTTCCCAGTTAGGGGTTGCCACAGTGGAACTCTGGTCCACTAATGATTGGCAGTAGTTTTTTTTATGGTACCGAGTTGCCAGCCTGACGCCCAACCTTCAGCAAAGGCACGCTCATTCACGCATGTCTTTTGGAGGCCACTCAACCGCGGGGAGGACATGCAGACTCCACACAGAAGGCACTCCAGCTGTGAATCAAACAGGAGAACCTCTTGCTGTGAGGCAACAATGCTACCGCTGTACCACCACGGCTTCCACCAATAATAGCAGAATAAAGACTCAAAATCAGGAACACATTTTAAATATTACTCTGATTCAATGAAAAAGATAATAGAATAACATCTTTTGTATCAACATGTTTTTTGTGGACATTAAGTGTAAAACTCTAATGTCTGGATTTATTGACTGTCTGCAATCCCGAATGATTTGCAAGCAAATCAAACATGTTACAAAGGCAACAAAATTATGTGCAAAATCAGGGAAGGTCTGTGAAATCAGGGACAGTGACAGGTTTGCATTACTCCTCACTGAGGTAAATAAAAGTGACCCATCCCTGCTGTTGTTTGATGACTGCTTAACAGCAGTCACTGATCTGGTGTGGTGGTACCAGTGTTGCACAATGTATTGCTGAAATAGTATATAATGTGTGTGTGTTTGTGAAAATGTTAGTGAGTTTTATCTGTGCACACACGCAATAATGCCAGGATACATTCATTACTCTTTTGAGTGTCAGTAAAAACTGTAGCTAACAAGAAATTATATTTCAAACATAAGTCATAAAATGTATCCCAGAACATTCAGACACTTAGATCTTCTAAGACTCTGGGGGATCCCTACTCCCCAGACTGTATAAATGGATGCAGAGAGCTGTCTTAATCATCCTTGACTGTGTGGGGACCCCAGAAACACTGTTATCTGAGGAAAAATGAGGTGAAAAAATATATATAATTTTTCTGATTATGCTCTTTAACCTGAGCAGGGCTGTGTTATGACCCTGTTAGGATAAAGCTGATAATGGCCTCTACTCTCAACTGCACCCATTCTAAAACCAGCCCCATTTGGATGTGTGTGTACAGAAAGCTTCTGTAGGTTATATGGGGGGGGAGTGGCGGGATTGTGGTGTTATTCCTCACAGTCAAATCTCAGAGGTGCGCACATGAGGTCATTAAAACTTGTGTTTGGACTGAGGACAGTGTGGTAATTGTTTCTTTTACTTTTCTCACATACCTCAGAGGTATACAAAGAAGATTACTACACCTTGTCTAGGAACAACAAAGTAGAATACAGTACTATAATCATTATTTTTTCACTCTCACAGTCACAATTAGGATATATACAGGTGGCTGCCTTTGACAATTTGGGTTGAGGAGTGATGAGATCTACTATGTATATCGTATATCAGCAGTTCCTTGAAATACACGACTGTGGCAATTTGAACATCTGCCTTCATCCCAGTCTAACACCAGAGGGATGCATAAGCAGTCTTTTGGGGGGGATTGGGAGGCAGGCATTTCCCAGATAGGACCTGTGTATCCAGATAGCAAAGGGTTGTTAGTTTATTGTGAGCTACTCTTTTGTTATCTTTGCCTTGGGTACAACTTATGTCTTCCTTGAAAGGAAAAAAAACCCATAAAACTGAAATTCTTTTCTTATTTCCTAAATGGCTATTACGGTACTCTCTTTGCTCAGGAAATGTATGTTGAAAGGATGCAATGAAAACTAAACCTGAACAGCATCACAATTTCTTTACTTAATCATAATTTCTGTTCAAGCCATTATTGGATGAAATGTGTGCAAAAAGAAAAAAAACATACTCTAAAATGCATTTCAGAGCATGTAAAAAGTTATAGCATCTTGAAAATGCTGAAAAGTAAGGCAAAATGTGAGAAAAGGAAGAAAAAAGTAATGTGCATGGTATGGAGAGCCCAAGATGGGGAGGGGGAATGGGAAAGACTGGAGGCTATTGTGCGTATGGGGGAAGTCTGAAACAGTAGGCCTAGGGCAATATTTCACCTAAGTCCAGACCTGTACATAGAGTTGCTGCAATATATCATTGCTGCAACTAAATGCCAGTAACTGTAAATGTCCATTTTTGTGAGATGGGCCAACACAGTGTAGTACACAAGTCTTGTAAGAATATTGTACCTAAATGTCAGTCAGTGCATACAACTCCTAAAAGTTTGCAGCATGAACTAAAGGGTTGCTTAGGAGGGGTGGCAGTGACAGGGTGATACATAGACTGGAAGTGCCTAGGGGGTCCCCAGCTTGACATCTGCTGGGGGCCCCTAAAATGCTAACACCGGCCCTGCATAGCTCTCAACCAATCAGGGACAAATTCAGACATTATCAAGGACATGTTTAAAATATTAGTTCTATTAACATGAGGTATTGGCAGAGAAAAATTAAAGTGAATTTAAATGCATTTTCTGAAGTAAAAAAAGTCTATAACTCTAATTATTGTCATTATTTATTATGGGTAATGTACCATCTTGTCTCAAAAAGCCACCTGTTTTCTTAGGGCTTAAGAAGAAGAGACCTAAAATGTGAGTCAAAATCAGGGACAGTTGGGTGTATACAAAGAGTACAAACAGTAAATACATATATTCTGGTTGTCTTTATTACTTGAGGGTTTTTCTGGAATAGCCTTCCATTTTGGGTGGAAATGGACATGTGAAGGTTCTGAGAAGAGTAGAAAGTCTGAAGAAGTGTTTGCAAATTATTAGGCCACTGTTCATACATAGCATACTACATTATGATTCTCAGTTAATCCCTAATACCTCAGAGAATATCCTGAATAGTGTGTTTTGTACTTGTAGTTAAACCAGGTCTTACTCAGTCAAGCCTAACTAACAGCTGTTATACAGTCAGGCCAAGAGGGTAGAAAGGCAATTATGGTTTGTTAATCACTTGGGGTGTCAAGCACTTTATAACAACAACTTGCAACAACATAGTTTCTGCATTTGCTGAGTATCCAGACTCCACCTTGAATTTGTTGATAGACTCGTTCATTAACTTGTCACTCCCTCATTAAAGTATGTGTCCAGTGTTAATTCTCCTGCATTGGCATGCAGTGAGACAGATGCAGAATGTAATGAAGATGTTATAGCTTCATCAGTGATAGATTGATGCTGAAAATGTAAATTCCAGAACTTGTATAAGTTTAAACACTTTTTTAAGGCCACTGTGTCAGATATGATTGACTCTAATAACTTAGATGAAATAGTCTCTAAAGGGGAAAAAACCCACAATATTCTTCATGCTTTATAAAAGCAGGAGTCAAAGAACCTTTCAGAACATAACATGGATAATATGTTATACAGAATGATAGTGCACAAAAAGTGAATTCAAAAGTAAACAAAAGTAAAATTGAAAGTAAACATCCCAACGGAGAGCTGTGATATCTTACCGACTGCTTACCCCTAAGCTGTTCTATAATGAAAATAATGCTTTATAAAACCATCATTACATGCATTTTGGGCTTCAGCTCTCACCATAAGGACTGACCTCTATCTCATAAAGCTCAGCTGAGATACCTTGACACTGTCCTTAACTGATACCATGCCTAACATACAGGGCATTGTCAGACCCCACTCTGATGGACCTCCTGCATATCCGCAAAACAAACACCTCCAGAATTACCCATTCTAAAGACTTAAACCTTGTTTGTGATATAAATAGGTTTTTCCTGGACAGACAGCTATGTACCCAGAGACTATCCCTTCTCTGGAACAGGCTCACCATCCATGTGAAGCAGAGTTCCTCCCTATTCCAATTCTATGAAACTTGGATGATTGGATGGGGATCAGAAAATTCATCCCTGGTTTGTCACCTATGTCTCAAATGGACACAGGCAGCCTGTAAATGGTTCATCTCCTAGGGTCTAGCTTATAAATGTTTTATCTTCCAAGCACCTGCTTACACTTATCAAGGGTATCAGAACTTGTCAGTGATTTTGGATGCTTACCTAAGCTTAAAAGGCTCTTGTAGTTGTTAGCCTAGTAAACATTTAAGAACCTATGAATCAATATACCGTCTAACTGAAGGAAAACATTATCTGTGCTTTCACCAAGTCAAGCAGAATTGAGCCTACTAAAAATATATGCATTAACTAGTAAAGGTGTGTTACCTTTAGAGGTTTCAGCCATAGCTGGATGACCGGAGGTCATGGCCACATTTACAGAAGATGCAGTTGTCTCTGGAGTTGTACTGCTGTCAGTAGATTCAGTTATGGATGTTAATGTGGTTTTGTTAGATTCTGTTACATGAGAAGAATGGGTTTCCAGAAATGTAATTCCTTCAGTAGTTGATTTTGCAAATGTTAATTCAGTTGTAGTCCGTTCTGTAATGGTTGATGCATTTGTTTCAGAACCTGATGTACCCCCGGTAGGTTTTGTATCCATTGTTATTTCAGCTGAAGTACTCGGCAGTGAGATGGGTGCAGCATTGTTTATCAGTGTGGTAGCTTCCCCAGTTTTTGCTGTTGTTAAGTATGACATAGTACTCACAGGTAAAACTGTAGTGTTATTTCCAGAGGGTGTAGGAGTTACATTAATTTCTGAGTTACTTGTCTGAGATGCAGTGGAGCCTGATAACTCAGATGTATATGATGCTAAATTGAAGAAAAAAACAAAACTATTTGTATTGTCTATTCATATGTATAACACAATGTTCTTTAAAAAGTAGAAGTAGCATGCTATATGAAAGAAGGCAATGCAACTGCGCAAAGAAAGTGAATTTAGAAGGAACCAAAATTAAAATGCAACAGATAGATACATTTTAAGTGATGTCTAGACGCCTCCCACTGACCAGTAATACCTTATCCTTTTAAATAAAGAATTGCAAATAGTCATAGCTCTCAACCAGTCACAGACAAATCTAATTTTTCAATGACACATTTAAAATATTAGTTCCTTTAACATGAGGAATTGGCAGGACAAGATAAAAGTGAATTAAGATGCATTTTCTGAAGGTAAAAAGTCTGTAACTCTAATTATTGTCATTATTAACTGTAATGCACCATGTTTTCTCAAAAACTCACCTGTTTTCTTAGGGATTAAGAAGGACAGACCTAAAATGTGAGTCAAAATCACAGCAGTTGAGAGGTATAGAAAGAGTACAAACAGTGAACACACAAATTCTGGTTGTTTTTATTACTTGATGGTTTTTTTGGAATAGCCTTCCATTTTTGGGTGGAAATGGACATGTGAAGGCTATGAGAAGAGCAGAAATCTGAATAAGTGTTTGAAAATTATTAGGCCTCTGTTCATGCATGGAACGCTACATTATGAATCTCAGTTAATCCCTAATACCTCAGGGAGTATCCTGAATAGTGTGTTTTGCACTTGTAGTTAAACCAGGTCTTACTCATGCTAGCCTAACAGCTGTTATACAGTCAGGCAAGAAGGTAGAAAGGCAATTATGGTTTGTTAATCACATGGGGTGTCAGGCACTTTATGTATGGTAAAAGAACTCTGCAGCAAAATTGTTTCTGCATTAGCTGAGTATCCAGATAATAACCCATCCGTGGACTGCACGCTGGATTTATTGATAGACACGTTCATTAACTGGTCATACCCTCATTAAAGTGTGTATCCAGTGTTAATTCTCCTGCCTCTGTGCGCAGTGAGATTGATGCAGAATGTTATGAAGATGCCATAGCTTCATCAGTGGTAAATAGATGCTTTTGATGATACTTCAGGACAATGTAGAAGTTTAAACAGTTTTAAGGCCAGTTTATCAGATGTTATGGAGTCTAATAACTTAGATAAATTAGTCTGTAAAGGGTAAAAAGCCACAATATTATTCATGTTGCATAAAAGCAGGAATCAAAGAACCTTTCAGAGCATAACATGGCTAATAGTAGTAGTCAGCAGTGAGACAGATGCAGTGTTGTTTATCAGTGTGGTAGCTTCCCCAGTTTCTGTTGTTGATAAGTATGACATAGTACACGCAGGTAAAACTGTAGTGTTATTTCCATACGTGTAGGAGTTACATTAATTTTTGAGTTACTTGTCTGAGATGCAGTGAAGCCTGATAACTCAGATGTATATGATGCTAAAATGAAGAATAAAACAAAATTATGTGTATTGTGTATTCATACTTATAATGTTCTTTAAAAACTAGAAGTAAATGTAGCAGGCTATATGAAAGAAGGCAATGCAATTGTGCAAAGAAAGTGAATTTGGAAGGAAACATAATTAAAATGGAACAGATAGATACATTTTAAGTGATGTCTAGATGCCTCCCACTGACCAGTAATACCTTATCCTTTTAGATAAAGAATTGCAAAGAGTCATAACTCTCAGCCACTCACAGACAAATCTAATTTATCAGGGACACATTTAAAATATTAGTTCCATTAACATGAGGCATTGGCAGGACAACACAAAACTGAATTAAGGTGCATTTTCTGAAGTTAAAAAGTCTATAACTCTAATTGTCATTATTATGTGTAATGCACCATCTTTTCTCAAAAAAGTCACCTGTTTTCTTAGGGATTAAGAATGACACAGATAAATGTGAGTCAAAATCGTGGTAGCTGAGAGGTATAGAAAGAGTACAAACAGTAAACACACAAATTCTGGTTGTCTTTATTACTCGAGGGTTTTTCCAGAATAACTTTCCATATTTGAGTGGAAATGCACATGTGAAGGCTCTGAGAAGAGCAGAAAGTCTGAATCAGTGTTTGCAAATTATTAGGCCTCTGGTCATGTATGGAATGGTACATTATGATTCTCAGTTTATCCCTAATACCACATGAACTACCACATAGGTGGTAGTCTATTTAACACCAAAAGTGTGATAAGAGACCTTGGGACACAGGTGAACAGTAGACTGTCCTTTGATAATCACATCGCCACAGTAGCCAGGAAATCCATCCATGTGGCACACCTCATCACAAAAGGTTTCTCATCCAGGAAAAAAGAGGTCATTGTTCCCCTCTACTTGTCACTCATTAGACCCATTATTGAAAACAGCACCCGTTTTGGTATGTACCTGACAAGACATCTACAACAACTGGAAAGGCAGCAGAAATACCTCACAAAGAGGATTACCGGCCTCACACAGAAGCAGTATGCAGACCATCTGAAAAAACTCCAGCTTTACTTCGTCGCATATCACCTACTCAGAGGTGATCTCTGCCTAACATACAAGGCTATGTCAAACCCAGAGCTGTTGGACATGCTCCATTTAAAGAAATCCCAATCCCCCCGAGCAACAAGCTCTAGGGACCCAAGCCTTGTCACCACAATAAACAGAACATGCAGGAGGGATAGATTCATATCCCAGTGACTTCCTATACTCTGGAACAAACTACCTATCTATATCAAACAAAGCTCCTCATTAGCACTATTTAAGAAAAATCTTGATGATTGGATGGAAGATAGGAAATTCACCCTGGGGGTCACTTCTGTGCGTTGCTTGACAGGGGCACAGGAGAATAACTTTCTTGGGTGGTGAAAGCCAGGGTACCTTTTGGGCTAGGCTTATATAGGCCCTAGGGCAAATAGCCTAGTACCTACCTATGAACCTATAATACCTCAGGGAATATCCTGAATAGTGCATTTTGCAGTGATTGTAGTTAATGCAGGTCTTACTCAGGCAAGCCTAACTAACAGGTGTTATACAGTCAGGCAAAGAGAGTAGAAATGCAATTATGGTTTGCTAATCACATGGGGTGTCAAGCACTTTATTTATGGTAAAAGAAACTGTTTCTGCATTAGCTGAGTATCCAGATAATAACCCATTTATGGACTGCACCTTGGATTTATTGATACACTCATTCATTACCCTCATTAAAATGTGTATCCGGTGTTAATTCGCCTGCCTCAGTGTGCAGTGAGATAGATACAGAATGTTATGAGGATGTCATAGCTTTATCAGTGGTAAACAGATGCTGTTTGATGTTACTTCCAGGCGTTATAGAAGTTTAAACAGTTTTAAGGCCATTGCATCAGATGTTATGGAGTCTAATAACTTAGATAAATTAGTCTCTAAAGGGGAAAAAGCCACAATATTATTCATGTTGCATAAAAGCAGGAATCAAAGAACCTTTCAGAACATAACATGGCTAATATGTTATACAGAATGATGGTGCACTAAAAGGGAATTCAAAAGTAAACAAAAGTAAAACTGAAAGCACACATCCCAACAGAGATCTGTGATGTATTACTGACTGCCTCTCCATAACCTGTTCATATAATGAAAATAACACTTATAAAACCATCATTACAAGCCCATTGTGCTTCACCTGTCACTAGTAAGACTGAACTCCATCTTATAAAGCTCAGCTGTGATAACCCGGCACTGTCCTTAACTGGTAAATTGCAACCAACCCTTTAACTGAAGGAAAACATCTTCTGTGCTTTGACCAAGTCAAGCAGAATTGAGCCTATTAAAAATACATGCATTAACTGGTAAAGCCGTGGTACCTTTAGAAGTTTCAGCCATAGCTGGATGACCGGAGGTCATGGCCACATTTACAGAAAATGCAGTTGTCCCTGGAGTTGTACTGCTGTCATTAGATTCAGTTATGGATGTTAATGTGGTTTTGTTAGATTCTGTTACATGAGAAGGATGGGTTTCCAGAAATGTAATTCCTTCAGTAGTTGATTTTGCAAATATTAATTCAGTTGTAGTCCGTTCTGTAATGGTTGATGCATTTGTTTCAGAACCTGATGTACCCTCGGTAGGTTTTGTATCCGTTGTTATTTCAGCTGTAGCAGTCAGCAGTGAAACAGATGCAGTTTTGTTTATCATTGTGATAGCTTCCCCAGTTTCTGCTGTTGTTAAGTATGACATAGTACTCGCAGGTAAAACTGTAGTGTTATTTCCAGAAGGTGTAGGAGTTACATTAATTTCTGAGTTACTTGTCTGAGATGCTGTGGAGCCTGATAACTCAGATGTATATGATGCTAAAGTGAAGAAAAAAACAAAACTATTTGTATTGTGTATTTATACGATAACATAATGTTCATTAAAAACTAGAAGTAAATCTTGCAGGCTATATGAAAAAAGGCAATGCAATTGTGCAAAGAAAGTGAATTTCGAGGGAAGCAAAATTAAAATGAAACAAATAGATACATTTGAAATTATGTCTAGATGCCTCCCACAGACCAGTAATACTTTATCCTTTTAGATAAAGAATTGCAAAGAGTCATAACTCTCAGCCACTCACAGACAAATCTAATTTAGCAGGGACACATATTGGCATTGGCAAACTGCGGTGGTGGTGCTGCGGTAGCGTTGTCGCCTCACAGTTAGACGTTGCCCGTTCGATTCTCAGTTAAAGCGTCTACTGTGTGACGACATGCGTGAATGGGCGTTCCTTCGTTGAAGGTTGTGCGTTAGGCCCGGCAAGCCAGCATGTAAAACTCTACTGCCAATCATTAGCGGACCGGAGTTCCGCTGTGGCGACCCCTAACCGGGAAAAGCCGAAAGACACACACACACACACACACACATATTGGCATTGGCAGGACAACACAAAACTGAATTAAGGTGCATTTTCTGAAGTTAAAAAGTCTATAACTCTAATTATTGTCATTAGCATGTGTAATGCACCATCTATTCTCAAAAAGTCAACTGTTTTCTTAAAGATTTAGAAGGACAGAACTAAAATGTGAGTCAAAATCGCGGCAGTTGAGAGGTATACAAAGAGGTCAAACATTAAACACACAAATTCTGGATGTCTTAATTATTTGAGGGTTTTTCTGGAATAGCCTTTCATTTTGGGTGGAAATGGACATGTGAAGGTTCTGAGAAGAGAAGAAAGTCTGAATAAGTGTTTGCAAATTATTAGGCCACTGTTCATGCATCGACTGCTACATTTTGATTCTCAGTTTATCCCTAATACCTCAGGGAATATCCTAAATAGTGTGTTTTGCAGTGGTTGTAGTTAATGGAGGTCTTACTAAGGCAAGCCTAACTAACAGGTGTTATATAGTAAGACCAAGGAAGTAGAAAGGCGATTATGGTTTGCTAATCACATGGGGTGTCAAGCACTTTATGTATGACAAAACAACTCTGCAACAACATTGTTTCTGCATTAGCTCAGTATCCAGATAATAACCCATCTGTGGACTGCACCCTGGATTTATTGATAGACACGTTCATTAACTGGTCATACCCTCATTAAAGTGTGTATCCAGTGTTAATTCTCCTGCTTCTGTGCGCAGTGAGATTGATGCAGAATGTTATGAAGATGCCATAACTTCATCAGTGGTAAATAGATGCTGTTTGGTGTTACTTCCAGACGTTATAGTAATTTAAACAGTTTTAAGGCCATTGTATCAGATGTTATGGAGTCTAATAACTTAGATAAATTAGTGTCTAAAGGGTAAAAAGCCACAATATTATTCATGTTGCATAAAAGCAGGAATCAAAGAACCTTTCAGAACATAACATGGCTAATATGTTATACAGAATGATGGTGCACTAAAAGTGAATTCAAAAGTAAACAAAAGTAAAACTGAAAGTACACATCCCAACAGGGATCTGTGATACATTACTGACTGCCTCTCCATAACCTGTTCATATAATGAAAATAACACTTATAAAACCATCATTACAAGCCCCTTATGCTTCACCTGTCACTAGTAGGACTGACCTCCATCTTATAAAGCTCAGCTGTGATAACCCGACACTGTCCTTAACTGGTAAATTGCAACCATCCCTTTAACTGAAGGAAAACATCTTCTGTGCTTTGACCAAGTCAATCAGAATTGAGCCTATTAAAAATACATGCATTAACTGGTAAAGCCGTGGACCTTTAGAAGTTTCAGCCATAGCTGGATGACCGGAGGTCATGGCCACATTTACAGAAGATGCAGTTGTCCCTGGAGTTGTACTGCTGTCAGTAGATTCAGTTATGGATGTTAATGTGGTTTTGCTAGATTCTGTTACATGAGAAGAATGGGTTTCAAGAAATGTAATTCCTTCAGTAATTGATTTTGCAAATATTAATTCAGTTGTAGTCAGTTCTTTAATGGTTGATGCATTTGTTTCAGAACCTGATGTACCCTTGGTAGGTTTTGTATCAGTTGTTGTTTCAGCTGTAGTAGTCAGCAGTGAGAAAGATGCAGTTTTGTTTATCAGTGTGATAAATTCCCCAGTTTCTGTTGTTGATAAGTATGACATAGTACTCGCAGGTAAAACTGTAGTGTTATTTCCAGAAGGTGTAGGAGTTACATTAATTTCTGAGTTACTTGTCTGAGATGCAGTAGAGCCTAATAACTCAGATGTATATGATTCTAAAGTGAAGAAAGAAAAAATATTTATATAGGTTCATAGGTTCATAGGTTCATACTAGGCTATCTGCCCAAGGGCATTTATAAGCCTAGCCCATAGTTATTTGGCTTTCGCCACCCCTTTAGTTTGAATAAAACTATGCCTATTATTTTGCTGTGCCTCTGTCAAGCAGTGACACTGAAGTAATCCCTGGGGTATATCTGCGATCCCCCATCCATTGGTCAAGATTCCTCTTGAACAAGGCCAGCGAGGTGCTCTGCCTCACATGTACCGGGATTTTGTTCCACAGCATAGGGAGTCTCTGGGTGATGAATCTGTCCCTCCAGCACATTCTATTAATAACCGTGTTAAGGTTTAAGTCTCCCACCCTTGTGGTTCTGAGGGATCTAGATTTTTTGAGGTGAAGCATATTCATCAAATCAGGGTTTGACATGGCCTTATATGTCAAGGACAGGTCACCTCTGAGCAAGCGGTATGAGACTGAATAGAGCTGGAGTTCTTTCAGTCGGGCAGCATAAGACATATTTTTGAGACCCTTTATCCTTTTGGTGAGGAACTTTTGGGGCCTTTCCAGCTGCTGCAGGTGTCGGGTCAGATACATTCCGAATGGGGCATTGTACTCAATCATAGGTCTAATGAGTGATGAGTACAGGGGGACGATGACCTCCCTTGATCTAGATGTGAATCCCTTCATCATCAGGTGGGCAATGTAGAAGGTTTTCCTAACTACTTTAGCAACATGAGTGTCAACCACAAGGCTACTGTCAACCTGGGTCCCCAGATCCCTGATGACTTCTTCTGTGCTCAGTAGATTGCCACCTATATGGTAGCTAGGGGTAACCTTGTTTTTCCCGAAGGGTATGACTATGCATTTCTTGGCATTTAACTTTAGGCCATGGCTCTGGCACCAGTTATCCGTTTCTGTGAGGCCCTTCTGAAGGATATCTGTGTCAGATGTGTTTTCGACTATGGCGCCCAGTTTGCAGTCATCTGCAAACTTTGTCAGCCATAACCCTCCTGTGTTTGCTTGTACTTCAGAAAAGTAGATGCAGAACAAGAGTGGACCAAGGACTGAGCCCTGTGGGACACCACTTGTGACAGGCTTTGAGTCTGACATGGCTCCAGCAACTCTGACCCTGTGGGTTCTGTCACTTAGCCAGTTTGCAACCCATCTTGTGATGTATGGGTTTACATTCAAGCTGATGAGTTTTTCGATGATACCTGAGTGGGGTATTGTGTCGAAGGCCTTTGCCAGGTCAAGGTAGGCTGTATGGACTGCCTTTCCCTCATCAATGGCCTTGGTGACTGTCTCAAAAAAGTCAACCAAGTTTAAAAGGCATGATCTGCCTTTGACAAAGCCAAACTGGGTTGGATCCAAAGTCTCCAATTCCCTATGTCTTTATTTATGAGTTCCATTATGATCCTCTCCATGGCTTTGCAGATAAGGCTTGTCAAGCTAATGGGACGGTAATTTCCAGGGTCAGTGGAGGCACCGCCCTTGTGAAGTGGGACCACAGTCGCCATGCGCCACTCTTTGGGTACGTATCCTGAGGTGAGGCTAAGATTAAACAGCTGTCCTAACTGTGGGTTTAATTCCTCATTGAGTTCGTGGAGCACACAGCTGGGGACACCATCCGGTCCCATGGATGCTGTGTTTTTTGCTTTGGAGAGAGCAGTTCTCACCTGGACGTTGGAGATGTTTGGGGGGCTACAATCCTCTGGTATAGATATCTCTCCTTTTGGGGGGGGGAGAAGTTTGCACTGAACCTGTCAGCCAGTATGTTGGCAATGTGTGTAGGTTCAGTAATCTTCACATCATTTTGAACTAATTCTGAGCATATCTGGGAGTTTCCTCCTAGGTTTCTAACATAGCTAAAGAAGGCCTTATGATTGTCTTTTGAGTCCTTGGTGATTTTTCTCTCAAAATTTGCCTTGGATGATTTTATGAGAGCTCTTAGGTTTTTACTTATAATGATCAAAGGTGTCTTACCTTTCAAGGATTTTGCTCTATCTTGTAGTAGCTTCCTCCTTTTGTTGTAGAGCTTGTTTATGGCTGGGGTCCACCAGACTGGACGCTTGCCTTTGGTACAAAGAGTCTTAGTTTTGTTTGGGATTGCCTGATCCATGCAGTCCTGTAGGTGCTGGTAGAAGGCATTTGTAAGTGATTCAGCGGTTTGAGTAATGTTTACCACTGGCTCAGGGGCCTTAAAGGAGACCACACTAGTTTTTAGAAGTGTGAAGTCGGCTTTTGAGAAGTTTTTCACTGTGGTCTTTTTATTTCAGGTGGGGCGGATGAGGACCTCCAGCGAGATTAGTTTATGATCTGATCTCACCAGTGAGTGGTATGCATCGAGTAGTTAACGTTGTGATCCCATGTTCGTGATGATGAGATCAAGTATGTTTTCTCCTCTTGTGGGGATGGTGACTAGTTGTTCCATGGCATTTGAGTTTATGAACTCCAGGAACCTTTGGGCTAGAGTGTTTGGGCTTGAGTAGTGTTCCCAGTCTATATTAGGGTAGTTGAAGTCACCTAGTATGATGGTGTTTGGAGATACATTTATCCCCTCCATTGTTTTCAGGAAGGCCATGTGAGGTTCCTGAGTTTGAGAGGGTGGCCTGTAACATGCTACAAATTGCAGAGCTGTCTTGCCTATGGTTAATTGCACCTGGATGGTCTCCGATGCATCGCGTTGCCACCAACCTTGAGGTGTGGGTGTCCTTTATGAATATGGACACCCCCTCCTTCTTGGTGTTGTCCGGATTTTGGGGCGGAACGCATGATATGAGGTGAAACCTGCTAGTGCTGGGGTGCTCTCAGGAGCCTTGAACCAGGTTTCTGTCACAGCACAGACATCGATGTTCTCCATACTGAGAAGGGCCTCGAGTGCGTGCATCTTGAGATTGAGACTTCTGGCATTGAGCAGCATTACCCTTAGTTTTTTACTTTTTGTGTTCTAGGGTGGTAGGTTTAGAATTTGAGCCTGGCCTAAAAAAGGCACTATGGGGGTGGCAAGAGCCTTTGCCAATATCCGGAAGCCTAGGGGTGACAGGTGCAAGCCGTCCCTTGTGAAGCAGCGTGGCTTGTCCAGCATGTCATCCCAGGCAGACAGACATTGGATCCCCTTTGAATGACACCAGAATTTAAGCCAATTATTAAAGCTGATCATCTTATCACTGTATTGTGGCATCATTCTAGGTGAAGGTAGGATACTGCTCAAGGTCAGGGTCATACCTGCCTGGGCTACATAATCAGAGAGCTCCTCAATGTCTCTTTTCATGTAGTCCAAGGAGGTACGTCTCAGGTCGTTGACACCAGCGTGGACAATGACTGAGTCGTACTTGTACCTGCTGTTGAGAGACCTGAGTGCTTGCAAATATTAATTCAGTTGTAGTCAGTTCTTTAATGGTTGATGCATTTGTTTCAGAACCTGATGTACTCTTGGTAGGTTTTGTATCAGTTGTTTCAGCTGTAGTAGTCAGCAGTGAGAAAGATGCAGTTTTGTTTATCAGTGTGATAACTTCCCCATTTTCTGTTGTTGATAAGTATGAAGTGAGCAAAGGGAAGCACCAGTTAGAAATCCACAAATACGAGCACAAGAAGGACCAATACCAGCTAAAAGCCTGAACGCAGGTTTATTGAGTAACAACAGACAGCGTTTTCGCTACAGAAAAAAGTAGCTTCTTCAGAGGTTTACAAAACACAAAATAACAAGATCCTTATAGCTCCGCTCCAACAGGGCTAATAATTACATCACTTCCGTTTATGCAGGAGCATCAACCAAGGATATAAATTCAAAATGCACTATTTAATAAAACAAGTCCTTACAAGTCAGATAAAATTTCATTATCTAGGTAAAACATTGTTGTTAATTAAACATAACAATTGAATCCTTATGTCTATGTCGCAAAGTTATTAAAACCACATTTAAATGTGCATAAGCACACTGTCGTAGTGCCTATTATTACACATTTGACATGGTCAGTATTTTATTCAGTGCTAACTCCATAGACAGAAGAATCTATGTACATCTCTAAAAACATATGCAACCTAACTCACATAAACACCATAAAGTATACATTTTTTTATATATATATATATATATATATATATGTGTACAAGTGGAAAATATGTAACTCTATAAAATACTAATTTAAGTATATACCCATGTACATAATTCAGCTATCAATTTTTGTATTTATTTGTGTTTATGTTGGAGCGGAGCTATAAGGATCTTGTTATTTTGTGTTTTGTAAACCTCTGAAGAAGCTACTTTTTTCTGTAGCGAAAACGCTGTCTGTTGTTACTCAATAAACCTGCGTTCAGGCTTTTAGCTGGTATTGGTCCTTCTTGTGCTCGTATTTGTGGATTTCTTGTTGATAAGTATGACATAGTACTCGCAGGTAAAACTGTTGTGTTATTTCCAGAAGGTGTAGGAGTTGTGTATTCATTGTGTATACAATATTGTGTATTCACATGTATAACATAATTGTGTTTAAAAATTAGAAAAACATGGAGCAAATTATATGAAATAAAGCACTGCAGGTGCACAAATAAATTTAATTTAGAAGGAAACCAAATTGAAATGTAATGAATAAATACATTTTCAGTGATGTCTTGACACCTCCCACTGGCCAGCAATCTCTTACCTTTTAGGCAAAGAATTGCAAAGATTCATAGCTCTCAACTAATCATGGACAAGTCTCAACAGAATCGGAACAAATCGAGAAATTATAAGGGACACATTTAACAGATTAGTACTATTAATGTGGGCCACTGACAGAATAAGAGAAAAGTAAATTAATATGCATTTTCTGAAGTAAAAAGTCTATAACACTAATTATTATCATTATATTTTATGTGTAATGCACCAGATTTCTCCAAAAGTCATCAGTTTTATTAGGAATTAAGAAGATCAGAGTTAAAATGAGAGTCAAAATCAGGGACAGTTGAGAGCTATGCAAACAGTACACACAAAAAGGCACACATTCCTACTTTCCTTATTATTTGAGGGCTTTTTCTGTAATAGCCTTCCAGGTTTTCTTCATGGACATGGCTATGTGAACCTTCTGAGAAGAGCAGGAAGTTGAATAAGTGTGTGCACAATATTAGGCCTCTGTTCATGCATGGACTGCTAGATTATGATTCCAAGTCAGTCGCTAATACCTCAGGGAATATTCTGAATAGTGTGTTTTGCAGTGGTTGTAGTTAATGCAGGTCTTGCTCAGGCAAGCCTAAGTAATGGGTGTTATGCAGTCAGGCCAAGAGAGCAGGAAAGCAATCCTGGTTTCTTAATCACCTGGGGTGTCAAGCACTTTATGTATGATAAAAGAACCCTGCAAAAACATTGTTTCTGCATTAGCTGGGTATCCAAATAATAACCCATCAGTGGACTGTACCCTTGATTTATTGATAAACTTGTTTATTAACTTGTGCATTCATTAAAGTTTGTATTCAGTGTTAATTGTCCTGCCTCGGTCTGCAGTGAGATTGATGCAGAATGTTATGAAGATGTAAAAGCTTCATAACTGATAAATACATGATGTTTGATGTTACTTCTAGACATTGCAGAAGTTTAAACAGTTTTTAAGGCAACTGTGTCAGATGTGATGGTGTCTAATAACTCAGATGAATTAGTTTCTAAAGGGTAAAAAGCCACAATATTATTCATATCGTATAAAAGCAGGAGTCAAAGAAGCTTTCAGAACATAACATGGGTAAGGAATATACTATACAGACTAATCGCACTGACAGCTAATTCAAACGTAAACAAAAGTAAAATTGAAAGTAAACATCCCAACAGCGATCTGTGATACCTTAGTGACTGCCTACCCCCAAGCTGTTTGCATAATGAAAATAATACTTTATGAGGTCATCATCACATGGTACTGGGGTGTCACCTGTCACTAGTAGGACTGACCTCCATGTTATGAACCTCAGCAGAGTTACCTCAACACTGTCATTACTGCTACCATGCAACCAAGCTTTTAACAGAAGGAAAAAATCATCCATGTCTTCAGCAAGTCATGTAGATTAGAGACTCCTAAAATACATGCATTAAATAGAAAAGCTGTAGTACCTTTAGATGTTTCAGCCGTGGCTGGCTGCCCCGCTGTAGTGCTCACAGGTACAGAAGATGCAGTTGTCCCTGGAGTTGTACTGCTGTCAGTAGATTCAGTTATGGATATAAATGTAGCTTTGGTAGATTCTGTTAAGTTAGAAGAATGGGTTCCTAAAATTGTAATTCCCTCAGTGGTTGGGTCTTCGGATATTAACACTGTTGTTTTTAGCTCGGGAATAGTTGATGCATTTGTTTCAGAACCTGATGTGCCCTCGGTAGGTTTTGTATCTGTGGTTATTTCAGTTGCAGTAGTCAGCAGTGAAACATATGCAGTTTTGTTTATCATTGTGATAGCTTCCCCAGTTTCTGTTGTTGATAAGTATAACATAGTACTCGCAGGTAAAACTGCAGTGTTATTTCCAGAAGGTGTAGGAGTTACATTAATTTCTGAGTTACTTGTCTGAGATGCAGTGGAGCCTGATAACTCAGATGTATATGATGCTAAAGTGAAGAAAGAAAAATATTTCTATTGTGCATTCACACGTATAACATAATTTTCTTTAAAAATTAGAAAAAATGGAGCAGACTATGTGAAAGAAAGCATTTAAAATGAGAAAAGAATGTGAACTTGGAAGGAAGAAAAATTAAAATGTAACAAATAAATAAATATTAAGTGATGTCTAGATGTCTCTCACTGACCGGCAATACCTTATCCCATTAGATAAAGCACAGCAACGACTCATAGCTCTCAACCAATCAGGGACAAATTCAGACATTATTAAGGACATGTTAAAATATTAGTTCTATTAACATGAGGTATTGGCAGAGAAAGATAATAGTGAATTAAAATGCATTTTCTGAAGTAAGAAACGTCTATAACTCTAATTACTGTCATTATTTATTATGGGTAATGTACCATCTTGTCTCAAAAAGCCAACCTGTTTTCTTAGGGCTTAAGAAGAAGTGACCTAAAATGTGAGTCAGAATCAGGGACAGTTGGGGGTATACAAAGAGTACAAACAGTAAACACACACATTCTGGTTGTCATTATTACTTGAGGGTTTTTCTGGAATAGCCTTCAATTTTTTGGTGGAAATGCACGTGAAGGTTCTGAGAAGAGTAGAAAGTCTGAATAAGTGTTTGCAAATTATTAGGCCTCTGTTCATGCATGGAATGCTACATTATGATTCGCACTTAATCCCTAATACCTCAGGGGGTATCCTTAATAGTGTGTTTTGCAGTGGTTGTAGTTAATGCAGGTCTTACTGAGGCAAGCCTAACTAACAGGTGCTATATAGTAAGACCAAGAAAGTAGAAAGGCAATTATGGTTTGTTAATCACTTGGGGTGTCAAGCACTTTATAACAACAACTTGCACCAACATAGTTTCTGCATTTGCTGAGTATCCAGACTGCACCTTGAATTTGTTGATAGACTCGTTCATTAACTTGTCACTCCCTCATTAAAGTATGTGTCCAGTGTTAATTCTACTGCATTGGTATGTAGTGAGACAGATGAAAAATGTAATGAAGATGTTATAGCTTCATCAGTGATAGATTGATGCTGAAAATGTAAATTCCAGAACTTGTATAAGTTTAAACAGTTTTTAAGGCCACTGTGTCAAATGTGATGGACTCTAATAACTTAGATGAAATAGTCTCTAAAGGGGAAAAAACACCATATTCTCCACGCTGTATAAAAGCAGAAGTCAAAGAACCTTTTAGAACAAAACATGGGTAAGGAATATACTATACAGATTGATGGGACACTAACAGCTAATTCAAAAGTAAACAAAAGTATAACTAAAAGTACACATCCCAACTGGGATCTGTGATACCTTAGTGACTGCCTACCCCTTAGCTGTTCATATAATGAAAATAACACTTTATAAAACCATCATTACATGCCCCTTGGGTTTCAGCTCTCACTGTTAGGACTGACCTCCATCTTATAAAGCTCAGCTGAGATACCTTGACACTGTCCTTAACTGATACCATGCCTAACATACAGGGCATTGTCAGATCCCACTCTGATGGACCTCCTGCATATCCGCAAAACAAACACCTCCAGAATTACTCCTTCTAAAGACTTAAACCTTGTCTGTGATATAAATAGGATTTTTCTGGACACACAGATATGTATCCAGAGACTACCCCTTCTCCGGAACAGGCTCATCATCCCTGTGAAGCAGAGTTCCTTCCTATTCCAATTCTATGCAACCTGGATGATTGGATGGGGAACAGGAAATTCATCCCTGGTTTGTCACCTATGTCTCTAATGGACACAGGCAACCTGTAAATGGTTCATCTCCTAGCATCCAGCTTATAAATGTTTCATCTTCCAAACCCCTGCTTACACTTATCAAGGGTATCAGAACTCAACAGTGATTTTGGATGCTTACTTAAGCTTAAAAAGGCCTTTGTAGTTGTTAGCCTAGTAAACATTTAAGAACCTATGAATCAATATACCGTCTAACTGAAGGAAAACATTATCTGTGCTTTCATCAAGACAAGCAGAACTGAGCCAACTAAGAATGCATGCATTAACTAGTAAAGCTGTGTTACCTTTAGAAGTTTCAGCCATAGCTGGATGACCGGAGGTCATGGCCACATTTACAGAAGATGCAGTTGTCTCTGGAGTTGTACTGCTGTCAGTAGATTCAGTTATGGATGTTAATGTGGTTTTGCTAGATTCTGTTACATGAGAAGAATGGGTTTCAAGAAAAGTATTTCCTTCAGTAGTTGATTTTGAAAATATTAATTCAGTTGTAGTCCGTTCTGTAATGGTTGATGCATTTGTTTCAGAACCTGATGTACTCTCATTAGGTTTTGTATTTGTTGTTATTTCAGCTGTAGTAGTCAGCAGTGAGACAGATGCAGCATTGTTCATCAGTGTGGTAGCTTCCCCAGTTTCTGCCATTGTTAAGTACGACATAGTACTCGCAGGTAAAACTGTAGTGTTATTTCCAGAGGGTGTAGGAGGTACATTAATGTCTGAGCTACTTGTCTGAGATGCAGTGGAAACTGATAACTCAGATGTATACGATGCTAAAGTGAAAGAAAAAAACAAAATTATTTGTATTATCTATTCATACGTATAACATAATGTTCTTTAAAAACTAGACGTAAATGGAGCAAGCTGTATGAAAGAAGGAAATGCGATTGCGCAAAGAATGTGAATTTAGAAGGAATCGAAATTAAAATGCAACAACAGATAAATTTTAAGTGATGACTAGACGCCTCCCACTGACCAGTAATACCTTATCCTTTTAGATAAAGAATTGCAAATAGTCATAGCTCTCAACCAGTCACGGACAAATCTAATTTTTCAACAGCACTTTTAAAATATTAGTTCCATTAACATAAGGAATCGGCAAGACAAGATAAAAGTGAATTAAGATGCATTTTCTGAAGTTGTCAGTATTATGTGCAATGCACCATCTTTTCTCAAAAAGTCACCTGTTTTCTTAGGGATTAACAAGGACAGAGCTAAAATGTGAGTCAAAATCATGGCAGTTGAGAGGTATAGAAAGAGTCCAAACAGTGAACACACACAAATTCTGGTTGTTTTTATTACTTGAGGGTTTTTCTAGAATAGCCTTCCATTTTTGGGTGGAAATGGACATGTGAAGGTTCTGCGAAGAGCAGAAAGTCTGAATAAGTGTTTGCAAATTATTAGACCTCTGTTCATGCATAGAATGCTACATTATGATTCTCAGTTAATCCCTAATACCTCAGGGGGTATCCTTAACAGTGTGTTTTGCAGTGGTTGTAGTTAAGGCAGGTCTTACTCAGGCAAGCCTAACTAACAGGTGTTCTACAGTCAGGCCAAGAGGGTAGAAAGGCAATTATGGTTTGTTAATCACATGGGGTGTCAAGCACTTTATGTATGATAAAAGAACTCTGCAACAACATTGTTTCTGCATTAGCTGAGTATCTGGATAATAACCCATCTGTGGACTGCACGCTAGATTTGTTGATACACTCATTCATTAACTGGTCATACCCTCATTAAAGTGTGTATCCAGTGTTAATTCTCCTGCCTCAGTCTGCAGTGAGATAGATGCAGAATGTTATAAAGATGTCATAGCTTCATCAGTGGTAAATAGATGCTGTTTGGTGTTACTTCCAGAAATTATAGAAGTTTAAACAGTTTTAAGGCCATTGTATCAGATGTTATGGAGTCTAATAACTTAGATAAATTAGTGTCTAAAGGGTAAAAAGCCAAAATATTTTTCATGTTGCATAAAAGCAGGAATCAAAGAACCTTTCAGAACATAACATGGCTAATGTGTTAGACAGAATGATGGTGCACTAAAAGTGAATTTAAAAGTAAACAAAAGTAAAACTGAAAGTACACATCCCAACAGGGATCTGTGATACATTACTGACTGCCTCTCCATAACCTGTTCATATAATGAAAATAACACTTATAAAACCATCATTACAAGTCCCCTGTGCTTCACCTGTCACTAGTAGGACTGACCTCCATCTTATAAAGCTCAGCTGTGATAACCCGACACTGTCCTTAACTTGTAAATTGCAACCAACCCTTTAACTGAAGGAAAACATCCTCTGTGCTTTGACCAAGTCAAGCAGAATTGAGCCTATTAAAAACACATGCATTAACTGGTAAAGCCGTGGTACCTTTAGAAGTTTCAGCCATAGCTGGATGACCAGAGGTCATGGCCACATTTACAGAAGATGCAGTTGTCCCTGGAGTTGTACTGCTGTCAGTAGATTCAGTTATGGATGTTAATGTGGTTTTGCTAGATTCTGTTACATGAGAAGAATGGGTTTCAAGAAAAGTATTTCCTTCAGTAGTTGATTTTGCAAATGTTAATTCAGTTGTAGTCCGTTCTGTAATGGTTGATGCATTTGTTTCAGAACCTGATGTACCCTCGTTAGGTTTTGTATTTGTTGTTATTTCAGCTGTAGTAGTCAGCAGTGAGACAGATGCAGCATTGTTCATCAGTGTGGTAGCTTCCCCAGTTTCTGCTGTTGTTAAGTATGACATAGTACTCGCAGGTAAAACTGTAGTGTTATTTCCAGAGGGTGTAGGAGTTACATTAATTTCTGAGCTACTTGTCTGAGATGCAGTGGAAACTGATAACTCAGATGTATACGATGCTAAAGTGAAAGAAAAAAACAAAATTATTTGTATTATCTATTCATACGTATAACATAATGTTCTTTAAAAACTAGACGTAAATGGAGCAAGCTATATGAAAGAAGGCAATGCGATTGCGCAAAGAATGTGAATTTGGAAGGAATCAAAATTAAAATGCAACAATAGATAAATTTTAAGTGATGACTAGACGCCTCCCACTGACCAGTAATACCTTATCCTTTTAGATAAAGAATTGCAAATAGTCATAGCTCTCAACCAGTCACGGACAAATCTAATTTTTCAACAGCACATTTAAAATATTAGTTCCATTAACATAAGGAATTGGCAAGACAAGATAAAAGTGAATTAAGATGCATTTTCTGAAGTTGTCATTATTATGTGCAATGCACCATCTTTTCTCAAAAAGTCACCTGTTTTCTTAGGGATTAAGAAGGACAGAGCTAAAATGTGAGTCAAAATCACGGCAGTTGAGAGGTATAGAAAGAGTTCAAACAGTGAACACACACAAATTCTGGTTGTTTTTATTACTTGAGGGTTTTTCTAGAATAGCCTTCCATTTTTGGGTGGAAATGGACATGTGAAGGTTCTGCGAAGAGCAGAAAGTCTGAATAAGTGTTTGCAAATTATTAGACCTCGGTTCATGCATAGAATGCTACATTATGATTCTCAGTACATTATGATTCTCAGTTAATCCCTAATACCTCAAGGGGTATCCTTAACAGTGTGTTTTGCAGTGGTTGTAGTTAAGGCAGGTCTTACTCAGGCAAGCCTAACTAACAGGTGTTCTACAGTCAGGCCAAGAGGGTAGAAAGGCAATTATGGTTTGTTAATCACATGGGGTGTCAAGCACTTTATGTATGATAAAAGAAATATGCAACAACATTGTTTCTGCATTAGCTGAGTATCTGGATAATAACCCATCTGTGGACTGCACCCTGGATTTATTGATACACTCGTTCATTACCCTCATTAAAGTGTGTATCCAGTGTTAATTCTCCTGCCTCAGTCTGCAGTGAGATAGATGCAGAATGTTATGAAGATGTCATAGCTTCATCAGTGCTAAATAGATGCTGTTTGGTGTTATTATAGAAGTTGAAACAGTTTTAAGGCCATTGTATAAGATGTTATGGAGTCTAATAACTTAGATAAATTAGTGTCTAAAGGGTAAAAAGCCAAAATATTTTTCATGTTGCATAAAAGCAGGAATCAAAGAACCTTTCAGAACATAACATGGCTAATATGTTAGACAGAATGATGGTGCACTAAAAGTGAATTTAAAAGTAAACAAAAGTAAAACTGAAAGTACACATCCCAACAGGGATCTGTGATACATTACTGACTGCCTCTCCATAACCTGTTCATATAATGAAAATAACACTTATAAAACCATCATTACAAGTCCCTTGTGCTTCACCTGTCACTAGTAGGACTGACCTCCATCTTATAAAGCTCAGCTGTGATAACCCGACACTGTCCTTAACTGGTAAATTGCAACCAACCCTTTAACTGAAGGAAAACATCTTCTGTGCTTTGACCAAGTCAAGCAGAATTGAGCCTATTAAAAACACATGCATTAACTGGTAAAGCCGTGGTACCTTTAGAAGTTTCACCTACAGCTGGATGACCGGAGGTCATGGCCACATTTACAGAAGATGCAGTTGTCCCTGGAGTTGTACTGCTGTCAGTAGATTCAGTTATGGATGTTAATGTGGTTTTGCTAGATTCTGTTACATGAGAAGAATGGGTTTCAAGAAAAGTATTTCCTTCAGTAGTTGATTTTGCAAATGTTAATTCAGTTGTAGTCCGTTCTGTAATGGTTGATGCATTTGTTTCAGAACCTGATGTACCCTCGGTAGGTTTTGTATCCATTGTTGTTTCAGCTGTAGTAGTCAGCAGTGAAACAAATGTAGTTTTGTTTATCAGTGTGATAACTTCCCCAGTTTCTGTTGTTGATAAGTATGACATAGAACTTGCAGGTAAAACTGTAGTGTTATTTCCAGAAGGTGTAGGAGTTACATTAATTTCTGAGTTACTTGTCTGAGATGCAGTGGAGCCTGATAACTCAGATGTATATAATGCTAAAGTGAAAAAAGAAAAAAATATTTATGTTGAGCATTTACATGTATAGCACAATTTTCTTTAAAATTTAGAAAAAAATGGAGCAGATTACATGAAATAAAGCACTGCAGGTGCACAAAGATAGTTAATTTAGAAGGAATCAAAATTGAATAAATAAATACATTTTCAGTGATGTTTTGACATCTCCCACTGACCAACAATCCCTTACCATTTAGGTAAAGAATTGCAAAGATTCATAGCTCTCAGCTAATCAGGGACAAGTCTCAACAGAATCAGGGCAAATCCAGAAATTTATCAGGGACACTTTTAAAATATTAGTTCTATTAACATGAGACATTGGCAGAATAAGACAAAAGTGAATTAATATGCATTTTCTGAAGTAAAAAAAAGTCTGTAATTCTAATTATTGTCATTATTTATTAAGTGTAATGCACCATTGTCTCTCCAAAAGTCACATGTTTTATTAGGGATTAAGAAAGACAGAGCTAAAATGTAAGTGAAAATCAGGGACAGCTGTGAGGAATGCAAACAGTGCAAAGGCACACATTTTGGTTGTCGTTATTACTTGAGGGTTTTTTCTGGAATAGGCTTCCAGTATTTTTTTTTTTTTTTCAGAGTACATGGCTATATGAACCTTCTGAGAAGAGACATGGCTTTGTGAAGATTCTAAGATGAGTAGAAAGTCTGAATATACGTTTTCAAATTGTTAGGCCTCTGTTTATGCATTGAATGTTTTTTTTGTTTTTTTTTAACATTTGTAAACCAGGAAAGTCCAACTTGGAACAAAGCCAATTTTCAGTGGAGGCTCTGAGAGAAATGCTCCAAACACATCTTTGTAATGTGGGAGGAAACTGGACTATCTGGAGAAAACCCACACGAATGCAGGGAGGACATGCAGACTCCACACAGAAGCCACCCCAGCTGAGAATCGAACCAGAGAACCTCTTGCTGTGAGGCAACAACACTACCGCTGCATCACCGCGCTGTCCATTTTACATTATGAGTCCCATTAAATCCCTAATACCTCAGGGAACATCCTGAATAGTGTGTTTGCAGTGGTTGTAGTTAATTCAGGTTTTACAGAGGCATTCCTTAATAATGGGCATCACACAGTCAGGCCAAGAGAACAGGAAAACAAACATCATGGTTTTTAAATCATCTGAGAAAGCAAGTATGTCATCTATTACCAGTTGTGATGATGCTGAATGTCATAATAGCATACTTTCTGCAAAAGCTGAGCATCTGGATTATAACCCAACTGTAGTGAGGGATGTGAATTTGTTGATGAACATGTTTATGAACATGATATGCCCTTACTAAAGTCTGTGTACAGTTTTGTTTCACCTGATGTGGTGCCAAGTGAAACAGATATAGAATTAAGATGTTATTTTATCAAGATGTTATTGATTCACCAGTTTCTTCTGTTGTTGTTAGATATGACAAAATAGATGCTGAACAAATAGTGTTACTTCATGAAATGATGATGCTTTTAACAGTTTTTGAAGTAATTTTCCCAGACTGATGGAGTCTGATAAACTTATTACTCACTAAAGTACAAGTGACCATAGTATTACTTATGTTGTATAATAACATGTGTCCATGTGCTTTTGAGAAATTAACATATGTAAGGAATATACTATACAACATTTTAACAAATAGAAAACTAATTCAAAACTAAAAAAAGTAAAATGTAAGGTACTTTTCCATTAAACCCCTACCACGTCTTTGCACTGCTGGCACTGCTGTGGTTTGCCAGTATTTTGCCAGAATCTACTCATTCATTCAGGACTAACAACTGTTTAATGTTAAAAGAAGTACATAGATAGATTATGACTGTAGCTTCTTTGTAATGTCTGCACACCAGATAACATAATTCAGTAGTGTTTTACTCTTTCACCGCTGGAGGATACTGCATTTCCATAGCATGTGCTTCATTTTTACTATCACTAGCCTTTCCATTTTCATTTGCTTCTGTTAATGTTGTGGGTTTCTACACAAAACTTTCCTTGTGTTAAGCAATCCATCTATCTGCTCATTCACCATCTCTTTGGGATACTGTCTTTCAATACAGATGCCAGACCAGGCAATAACAGACAGTAGACTGACAGCTGAAGGCAACAACTTAAACAATGACAAATTATTTTTAGGCAAGACTTACCAAAATGTAGACCCTGAGTGAGATGAAGAAGTGGTGGAATTAGTAATAATCAACAAAGACATTTTAAAACCCTACAATTTTTACTGAGGCAAACGTAAATGAAAATGTTGGTCACTATAATAACAAAGCGCTGGTAGCAGTGAAACAATAGCATAAATCACTTCACCATGCAATAGTTAAACATTTATTCCCTTGGCACCCTGGTTGCTGCCTTCCAAAGAGTCTAAAACACAGATACACGGCTCTGTAAATACAGGAAGTTCATCTTTAATCAGCAATGAAAATCTTCCAGTTACATTGTAAAGGGGATACTACTAACCAGGTAAGAACTAGCTGTACAAATAGGGGCGAGCACAACTACTCATAACAAGGAAGCACAAGTAGAAATTGTTTTGTACATGTCAACTGGTTAGGTATGTACTTGTCACACAGAAACTGAAAAACCCGCAAAACAGAAATTGAAAAACCATCAAAACAGAAACTGAAATGTCGGCAAAATAGAGCAACGTGAAGACGGGGTATGGGTTTAATGGAAAAGTACCAAATGTAAAGTAGAAATCCCAGCAAAGATTTGACATACCCAACTGACTGCCTATCCCTGGCCCATTCAAATCGCTGGATCATCGAAGGTTACTAGGCTAATGACCCTTGCAGGACTTTTTAACCCTAGCCTTGCTTCCCATAAATGTTAGGCAGGTTTTGGTCCCTTAGGTTTTTGTGGGGGTATATATATCTTAGGATGAGTGGTTCAGCAATTACAAGATGCTAAGTAGAAGCAGTAAAGGTATGTCCATCACTCATCATATTCCAAAAGGGCTACGAATATATACTAACCTCTCAGTGTTCACTGCAAGGGTCTGACTTGGGAAGAATTTCTGAATAATAGTATTAAGGTGATTCTATCACATTTCTGTAGAACATTATAAGGTACTAACTTACCTTTCTAATTCTGTAACTGATTGGCTAGAAGATAACTGGTCTATGGTATGTTGGGTTTCCTACAACCCATGGAAGCAGCAACATTTCAAACAGAAAAAAAAAAAAAAACAGGTACACCTAACTGAAATCACCTGATCACATGCACCTGTTTTTTTTTCATGTAAGACTCACAGTACACTGGGAATTTCCCCTTTACTCAGTGTAGTGCAATCTCATAGTTGATATATATGATTAGCAGGGGCAGTAGGGGTGCAGGGAGCTTTCCCCTAGACAAAAAGTAGATTTATTTTTCTAATCACTTTGATACTTCCTTTGATGCTTCAATTATCTGTCATAGACTCAAGTAAATCTACATCCCAGCTAATGAACTTTGTATTTAACAGTGACAGCACTTCCTAAAGTAAGCCCAAGTTATAGGCATTACACAACCATGCCAAGACAGTGCGAAGGCAACTGTCCAAAACCAAACCTGAGTGACTGAGATAATTCAGACTGCAGCTCTCTAATACATATATATGTTTTTTTCTGTTCCACTCTTGCATTTGAGATAATTTTTTTCTGTGTGTTTTTAATGCCTTACTAAACAATAATTCGCCACTGCTTGATCTTAATATTAAAAAGAGCCAATGAAAGCCGAGAACCTTAGCACAGAAATAAATAGAACTTGCTGGAGGGACAGGTTCATAACCCAGAGGCTCCCTTCGCTCTGGAATAGAATTCCAGTTCATGTGAGGCAGAGCACCTCACTGAATCTCTTCAAGAAGAATCTCGATAAGTGGATGGGGAATCGTAGGTTTGTCCCAGGGATTACTCCCGTGTCACTATTAGACAGAGGCACAGTAAACTAAACCTTAAAAAGGGCACAGTATACTCAAATCAAGGGGTGGCGTAAGCCATACAGAATCGTCTAGGCTTATAATTGCCCCAAGGCAGATAGCCTAGTATGAACCTATGAACCTATGAATAGTTCCGCTAAAGTCAAAACGTTAAGATATTTCCGTGACATACAACCAACCCTTTTAATACAAAGTCTTCATTTTATTAAATTTTGGTATGTATCTTCATAGAGTTCAGTTTTTCAATATGTATCTGGCCCTCTTTTTATTCAAAATATGTTAGCATCTTGTAGCAAATATGGAGGCTCCTATTTTTTTTTTTGTGAGAAGCTGAAAGGAAGACAGACCACTATTGTGTACTGTGTTAAAAAATAATGGTACACTACTCAAGTGATCTTTTATAGCACTGTATTTTATGTTTTCTTGTTCTCTGGTTCTGATCACACAAAAATGATTTTCAAGTCTAAAATAACTAGCAGTTACTTTGAATACCATGTTTGTAATTCTACGAATAAAAATATAGAGATTAATACTGGGAACTGGATTTACTACACGTCAGCAAGTCAAATGGCATCAAAAATATTCAGTCTAAGGATCTAAACCTCTTCTGCAGCATCAACAAAACCGTTTTGGAGGTACAGGTATATCTCACAGAGGATACTGCTGCTGTGGAACATACTTCACAACCACATAAAGCAAAATTCATCCCTGTATATTTTTAAGCACAACTTAGCTCTATGGATGGGAAACAGAAAATGTACTCCTCAGACTGCCCTTGTACTACTAATAGGTAAAGGCAGCTCTTAAATGCTTTAGCCCATGCATGGGTCCCCTCGAATTATCTGTGGTATGATCCCATTCTCATTAGGGGTAATATGTAATTACTGACCATGGGATGGGTAAGGCCACTCTCTACTCAGATGGGGTAGTATATTTCAAGCAGAAGAAGAGATTGGCTGGCTTAAAATGGCCCAAAAGGACAGCTAGCCTAGCACTTACTTATGAACCTATGAACATTTAAGACTTTGTCTTGTGAGAAACATCTTTGCAAAATTGCTGATTCTGCACTGGTAACCCCCTTTCTCACAGATGATAAATTCAGATGATTTAGGGGAAATGTCTGAAAATAGCATGAGCTCATTTTCTGGCTAAATTCTTTCCATTAATCTATAAATCACTTGAACAACCAAGTGACTAAGAGCGGTGTATGTCAATAACATCTATCAGTGTTTCCTTATGTTGTCACTTTTATCCCTAGCCATAAAACTACATTCTCTAACAAGATATATTGTGTTTACATCTATCGATAAATATTGTATATGCCATGATGGCTTTGAGATTTGTATTCATGCTGTGTATTTTCTGCCCGCAGTTGGGTGGGCATTCGAAAGACATGCGTACATGGGCATGCCTTTGTTGAAGGTTGAACGCTGAGCTGGCAACTCAGCGTTTGTAAAACTCTACTGCCATCACTAGCGGACCGGAGTTCCACTGTGGCAACCCCTAACTGGGAAAAAGCTGAAAGACAAACAACATTCATGCTGTGTATTTTATGTGACACCATTTGTTTACTTTTCTATACTAGGAACTACAGAGCTTAAAGATTATTCATTCTTTTTTCAGAGCTTAAATATTATCCATTTTTTTAATGTTTGTAAGTTGTTGTATAATCACCTCTCCAGTGGGTTTCTGTTGAAAATGTAAGAAATGCAACTGAGATTCTCAAGGTAGTGACCTGAATTATGTGGAAAGGAGGCTGGATATACAAAGTCCGAAACTAAGGTGACAGTGTATTCCCATTACTCTGAGGTATGTGAAATCAGAGCAAGCATTTACATCCCTTGATTCATACAGAATATGGGTCTACCTCGACTCAGTGAATACAATATGCCTAATCATGCAATAACTGAATATATGTATCCTGCATTCGACCAAGTGTGACACCAGAAACAGCATTCAATGAATACAATATGCCTAATGATGTAATGAATATATATGTATATCTGGGAACACTTTATCATCCAGAAATTCTGAAATATTGAATTTCAGAATCCCAAGATTATAAAGCCAATAGCTCCAAATACCGAAACCCCAGAAGCACGAATTTCAAAATCGTAATTTCGAGACCTCATTTTTCTGAAAGTGCATTTATTCGAAAATGCACTTTCGCGAAAAACAGTATCAATGAAAACCAACCGAGGCTGTTGTTGTAGATTACAGCACAGTGGGGATAAGGAAATATTCCCTTTTCTACAGTGAAAATGTCTACAGGTACAGCTGCTGCAGGGCCAAACCAAATCAGAATCCAATACACAAACGGCCAGCACCAAGATGTAATAAGCACAAAAAACAGAAATAGATGTAAAATATTTATTATTCCCAGACAGGTTTTGGCAAACCTGCCTTCTTCAGTGGGATATATGACAAAAACCCATATAATCATACCATTTAAATAGTACAAACTCTCCAATGAAAAGTCAGCCTCACATATTAAGTAATTTCCTATAGCAATTATTAACATATTTACCTAGAAAGTAAACAGATAATAATAAATGCCATCATCTTGTAGACTATAAATCACAAATTTTATAATTTTTATAAGTGATCATTGAGCCCTGGTGAAAAAAGACCCCTCCCCCCAATTTTATAATCCAATATTTCTCTTTTCTATTCAGAATTGAATGCCAACCCTGTCTATTACTTCTGTTGCCAAGAATCCTATCTATAATCATAAAGTAAATATTCCCTTTTCCCCACTTTAATGCAATCTCAGAGTTAGAATATATAAGTAGTGGGGGGTGCAGCCCCCACATGAAGGGTACAAGGTGCCCCCCCTACATAAATGTGTTTACTGTGCTTTTTTGGGGGGTGGTTAGTTGATAATGTTTTTCAAAAACAGGGTCACGAAATTACATTTTGAAGAAACATAATTTCATTGATTCAATGTAGACCTATATATATATATATATATATATATATATATATATATATATATATATATATATATATATATATATATATATATAGTTCCCTATCAGAAGCCTGAAACACTATAAGACTGAAAATCAAAATACTGAAACCAAAAGCCTGAAAATTCAAAATCCCGAAAACCCAAAATACTGAAACTCAAAATCCTGAAAACACAAATAATGCTAATATGTCACTATAAAAACACTAATATCTACCAACTGACCCTGACCCTAACCCTAACCCTAAGGTCCGTCACTATCGCACACTCACCTGACCAGCGCCCTAACCCTAACTCACTTAAACCGCCCCTAACCCCAATATTTGTCACTATTGCATACATGCCTAACCTGCGCCCTAACCCTAACTCACTTAAACCGCCCCTAACCCTAACATAAAACCAACCGCACACTTACCTGAACCCAACGCATGACCCAACACCACAGGGCTAACAATAGCAAAGCCACAATGACGTCAGTATGTCCATTTTATGTTTTCAGGATTTTGAGTTTCAGTATTTTGGGTTTTCGGGATTTTGAATTTTCAGGCTTTTGGTTTCAGTATTTTGATTTTCAGTCTTATAGTGTTTCAGGCTTCTGATAGGGAACCATATATATATATATATATATATATATATATATATATATATATGTGTGTGTGTGTGTATACACATACACACATATATATTCATTACATCATTAGGCATATTGTATTTATCAAATCTGTTTCTGGTGTCAAAATTGGTCAAATGCAGGATACATATTTATTTTATTTAACATTTGTTGACTGGGAAAGTCTGACTAGGACAGAGCCTATTTTTAGCAGAGGCCTGGGGAGAAACACTCCAGATGCATGTCTTTAGAATGTGGGAGGAAACTGGAGTACCCAGAGGAAACCCACACGAACACAGGGAGAACATGCAAACTCCGCACAGAAGGTACCCCCACTGAGATTCGAACCAGAGCACCTCCTGCTGTGAGGCGACAACGTTAAACAGTGCACCACTGTGCCGCCCAATGTATATTTACATATATTCAGTAATTGCATGATTAGGCATACTGTATTCATTGAACACTGTTTCTGGTGTCACACTTGGTCGAATGCAGGATACATATATTCAGTTATTGCATGATTAGGCATATTGTATTCAATGAAAGCTGTTTCTGGTGTCACACTTAGTTGAATGCAGGATACATATATTCAGTTATTGCATGATTAGGCATACTGTATTCATTGAACGCTGTTTCTGGTGTCACACTTGGTCGAATGCAGGATACATATATTCAGTTATTGCATGATTAGGCATATTGTATTCAATGAAAGCTGTTTCTGGTGTCACACTTAGTTGAATGCAGGATACATATATTCAGTTATTGCATGATTAGGCATACTGTATTCATTGAACGCTGTTTCTGGTGTCACACTTGGTTGTATGCAGGATACATATATTCAGTTATTGCATGATTAGGCATATTGCATTCACTAAACTCTGTTTCTAGTGTCACACTTGGTCGAATGCAGGATACATATATTCAGTTATTGCATGATTAGGCATATTGTATTCAATGAAAGCTGTTTCTGGTGTCACACAGTTGAATGCAGGATACATATATTCAGTTATTGCATGATTAGGCATATTGTATTCAATGAAAGCTGTTTCTGGTGTCACACTTGGTTGTATGCAGGATACATATATTCAGTTATTGTATGATTAGGCATATTGCATTCACTAAACTCTGTTTCTAGTGTCACACTTGGTTGTATGCAGGATACATATATTCAGTTATTGCATGATTAGGCATATTGTATTCAATGAAAGCTGTTTCTGGTGTCACACTTGGTTGTATGCAGGATACATATATTCAGTTATTGCATGATTAGGCATATTGTATTCAATGAAAGCTGTTTCTGGTGTCACGCAGTTGAATGCAGGATACATATATTCAGTTATTGCATGATTAGGCGTATTGTATTCAATGAAAGCTGTTTCTGGTGTCACACTTGGTTGTATGCAGGATACATATATTCAGTTATTGCATGATTAGGCATACTGTATTCATTGAACGCTGTTTCTGGTGTCACACTTGGTTGTATGCAGGATACATATATTCAGTTATTGCATGATTAGGCATATTGCATTCACTAAACTCTGTTTCTAGTGTCACACTTGGTCGAATGCAGGATACATATATTCAGTTATTGCATGATTAGGCATATTGTATTCAATGAAAGCTGTTTCTGGTGTCACACAGTTGAATGCAGGATACATATATTCAGTTATTGCATGATTAGGCATATTGTATTCAATGAAAGCTGTTTCTGGTGTCACACTTGGTTGTATGCAGGATACATATATTCAGTTATTGTATGATTAGGCATATTGCATTCACTAAACTCTGATTCTAGTGTCACACTTGGTTGTATGCAGGATACATATATTCAGTTATTGCATGATTAGGCATATTGTATTCAATGAAAGCTGTTTCTGGTGTCACACTTGGTTGTATGCAGGATACATATATTCAGTTATTGCATGATTAGGCATATTGTATTCAATGAAAGCTGTTTCTGGTGTCACACAGTTGAATGCAGGATACATATATTCAGTTATTGCATGATTAGGCATATTGTATTCAATGAAAGCTGTTTCTGGTGTCACACTTGGTTGTATGCAGGATACATATATTCAGTTATTGCATGATTAGGCATATTGCATTCACTAAACTCAGTTTCTAGTGTCACACTTGGTTGTATGCAGGATACATATATTCAGTTATTGCATGATTAGGCATATTGTATTCAATGAAAGCTGTTTCTGGTGTCACACTTGGTTGTATGCAGGATACATATATTCAGTTATTGCATGATTAGGCATATTGTATTCAATGAAAGCTGTTTCTGGTGTCACACTTGGTTGTATGCAGGATACATATATTCAGTTATTGCATGATTAGGCATATTGTATGCAATGAAAGCTGTTTCTGGTGTCACACTTGGTTGAATGCAGGATGTGTCAAGTGGAGGAAGAATCAAATACTGGTTTTCAAATGTAGGTAAGTTGGACTGGGTAATAGCACCAAAACTTTTGTATATAATAAATGTTTTGGCTTTGGGGCTGTGTGTGTGTGTGTGTGTGTGTGTGTGTGTGTGTGTGTGTGTGTGTGTGTGTGTGTGTGTGTGTGTGTGTGTGAAAGCCTTTGCAGGTTAGGGTTAGATTAAGAGAAAGAGAAGGGGACAGCTTTAGTGTTATGCTTGTCTGCGTATGTGGGAGTGCTCGCAAATTAATATTAGAGTAAGTGCTAGAGAAGGGGATAGCTGTAGAGTTTTGTGTGTGTGTGTGTGTGTGTGTGTGTGTGTGTGTGTGTGTGTGTGTGTGTGTGTGTGTACTTCACATATGTCTGTGAGTCTTGGTTAGTGGTAATCTTAGGCCAAAGGTGCTTAATGACCTAACATTTAGGGTTGAGATTAGAAGAAGGGATAAGGTTAAGATTAGGGTTAGTAATGTGGCACTAGGGGACAGCATTAGGAGTAAGGCAATGTGTGTGAGAGTTTGTGGGTGAACGTTAGAGTAAAGGTAGGGAAGGGGATAGATTGTGTTCTTTGTGTGTGTATGTGTGTGTGTGTGTGTGTGTGTGTGTGTGTGTGTGTGTGTGTGTGTGTGTGTGTGTGTGTGTGTTTGCATGCATGCATTCGTGTGGCTTCCTAATGATTCATTAAGTTCCTGCTGGATGAGGATTCACTTAACGAGTTTAAGTCACTGATGTTGAGCTCCCTGACTGTTCTCTTGCATAAAAAAATCACTGGCTGTGCAGTTTTGCCACTGAACAGTCTAGGTGAGCTAAGATATTACTGCATGAATTTCTCTAGTTTTTGCTAAATTTTTCAAAATTAGCTGTGAATGCATCTGGTAAAATAGACTAGAGAACTGTTACAACAAGTATGTTCATCAGTAAAGTGATTTATTTATTCTTTGCTCAGTTTAGAAGTTAGGAATGAATTAATTAATTCAATACTTCTTACCTGTTGACTCAGCAGCAGTTAAAGCACCGATAGTGATGATGTAGAACACTATAAATTAAAGAAAAGGTTAATTAACTGCATGCATTTAAAAAAAATAAGTATGTCATTGATGCATTCTTTTTTTCAGATGTTTATTTTTCTTATGCTAGCAGCATGAAATGTTCTCAGACCAGATTTTGTTTCTGAGGACTACATCAATAACACAACACTTTTTTTGTTACTTAAGACATTTATTTGAACTCTTGTGTATATAAACAGATAATGGCAATTGTGCGACAGTAAAAATAAAGGAAATAAGAAAGTGAAGTTGAGTACTGAAAGAGAAAATTGTAAAAAGTGGAAAAAATTAAGGGATGACTATTTATAAACATCATAGAGAGAGAGAGAGAGAGAGAGATGAAGGGTTAAGTATTAGCAGAACCTTTAATTTTGTTACAGCTCTGGAAGAATAAGGTGTCTTTACAGTATTATGACAACAGCGTTAAGATGGAGCTCGCAGGTGGAGGATGAAGCTGATCACGGCTACTTTCAGATACATTATAAAGGATTATTTGCAGGTTAACAGTGCACCCAAGATGCATCACTGTGGTATATTGCAAAAGTTAAATGGTGCAGTTTGGATGGGACCTTTGTCAAAAGTTCGCTTTTAACCAGGTAAGATGTCATGGTTCCCCTTCACAAGATCAAATGAATGGAAGCTCGAAATGCAGAAGCTCGAGACCAGAATCTCGAACTTCCACTCACTCAAAATTGTGAATGGGAAGTTTCGGGTTAGAAAAAAAAGAGTTCAGTTACCTTTTTGCAGGGGGCTAGGTCCCCCTGCACCCTTCCAGCTGTCATCTAAGAGCTGTGTGACCACACTATAGCGGAGGACTGGGAAATCTTCCGTTTTGCACTTATGCATATAGTGCTGAATGGGAGATTTCCCTTTCCTTCGCTGTAGTGCAATCTCGGAGTAGGAATATTTAAGTAGAGGGGGTGAGGGGGGCACAGCCCCCCACGTGGGGGGTGCAGGGGGGCTGCAAAACATTAGAAAGGTGTTTTTTTAATTTATTTCCCCTTCACATTTTCGAGTTTCTGTAAACTCTAGATTCTGGCTTTGGGGTTATGAATTTCGAGTTTATAGGAATTCAGTCTTGTGAAGGGGAACCAATGTCATACATAGTGTGCGATTAGGGGAAATACTGAGTCAAGAAAGAAGGCTTTGTTTGAGTCCTGCCATGTACGATATACTAAGCAATGGAAACTAAGGGTAGAATCTCCTACAGAAAGCTCTGAAGCTTTTGTTCACATGCACCACGGATATATCTTGCACTCCTTCAAGAATGCTAGTACCTGAGAATGTAGCAAATTGTTTAACAATGCTGGAATGAAACCTGGATTTGTATGGTATATCTGTATCTACTGTTATGAGTATGTAAGCAAGAATTAACATTTTCTCAGTGATTGATCTGCTTGTATGCCAAGCTTTTTAAATAATGTAGAATTCACTGCTTGACTTTCATTGGATTGACAATTTGTTCTGTATTCTTTATTCCATGGTTTCTCTGTTGTGTTATTTTGTGTTTGTTTGTTTAAAATTTGCTATATTTGCCATGTTTATAAGACCTAGAGCTGTTTATCAAAAAATGCAATTCAGTAGAAAAAGAAATGTTTTGTTTAGTGTGATGGGAATACATGATTATGTCATACAAAAGAAATCTTGCTGAGTCCTATAAGCATGGATTTTCATGGCAGATGAGAGACATTTGAACCAACCAGTCAAATGTATCATGATGAAAAGTGGTTTAAATTCCCAGCATAAGGTGTTCACACCTTCTGTTCCACTCAAGAATGGAAGTAATTGTTATGAGTGAAATTGCTGACAGGTATCAGTGAGGGGGGGAATGAAAAACTGACAGACACCTTCACTGAAGAACCACACAAATACAATTGTACCTTATAGTGAGTCTTGAATTTAAGAAAGTTTTAAATTGGAGAATCTTACAGAATGCAAAATGGATGACCAAATGCAAATGGTTAATCCACTTATTGAGAGATATGACTTCAGTGACAGAATCAGTAATCACATATTCAGACAAGTACAAAGAATGGAGACCTAAATTCACAGCTCTAGTGTTATATCTGTAAGCTAACAAAACAAAAGAGTGCACCGCCATCTCAAGAGAACATCAGCACAAAATGTCTGGCATGCAAAATAAACTGCACTAGCTTGAATGTAGATACCACTGGAACAATGTGAGACTGGCAAGGATGGAAAAAGGCAATGAAGGAAGCAAAAGTAGGAGATATTTACATGGACATCTGTCCTCAGGCTTAAATTTCATCTTATGTGAACTATGCATTATCAAATGGCTATACATTTTACTAGTACCTTAACTAACAGTAAAAGAAGACCAGGAAAAGGAATTAGGCTTTTTAACTATCAGGGCAGCGACTACATTATGCAAGCAGCAAAGAAGTAGGATTGCAATCACAGGCAGTAAAGTTCTCCTTTCCATAGACTTTTCTCAACATTTGTTGACCTACTGGAATGCATTTACAGAGATCAGGAATCAATTCTATCAGAATAATGCACCTAAATATTCTAAATCACCTGTGAGGCAATATATAATGAGATGAAAAAGCCATTCATTTTCATCCTTAGACACCAGCTTTTCATTTCTATGCTCTAAGCTACCACCTGCATCAGAATTCCTGAAAACAAAAGGCAGCTCTGCTTGATTCAGGCTTCACAGTTTATGGCTAGACAGTACACAGGCAGGCCACGTTCTGCAGCTATGGCAATACTATAATCAAGAACATCTACATAAGAAACAAATATGGTAATATCCCTAGGTTCACACCCCACGAAAAAAGTCCACCACCTAAGTAGTAGTCTTAGTACGAAAGGTTACCAGCCTCAGATGTCAGATGCAGCAAGAAATGGTTTATGTACACACAAACTGGAATTAGAATGCCTCTGCAGCACCAAGAGGTACAAGTACTTTACCTGTAGCTAGACTAAAGGCAGCAACAAATATACATTCTGCAAAGCACTCAGCAGGCATCCAGTAGCATCATCAAACTGGCACTGTTGGCGAAGTACTAAAGCTTAGTTTAATCCCCATACAGCTAAGACCTTAGGTTATTAATAGGGAGAGGAAGCACTCTACTCCATATAGTATTGAAAGGATGGTCCACCCTTGCATATAAAGGATTTAATCATAGACTTTGTATGACTCCAGAATATGTGAAATATGCATATTTGTAAGTTATGTGCAAGTCAGATCACCTTGCAAAGCTAGCATACACTTTATTTATTATTTGTCATTTTGTATAGTGCTACGCTTGTAAAGAAGTTCCAAAGTCATTTTGTTAAAGAAAGTTCATGGAAACCATGAAAACTACTTGATGGTTAAAGTGATA
Organism: Protopterus annectens; assembly: GCF_019279795.1. Classification (NCBI taxonomy): domain Eukaryota; kingdom Metazoa; phylum Chordata; order Ceratodontiformes; family Protopteridae; genus Protopterus; species Protopterus annectens. The sequence continues at coordinate 731,725,591 of NC_056739.1, forward strand.
AATAGTTTATTAAGGCAGAGTCACAGTTAATGAGGCAGAATAGGGTCATGAAGCTGACATGGGATGAAAACAAAGTTCACTGTTTTAATAATATGTAATATTAGAAAAGTGAATATTTCAAACATGTAGATCAGAATTAGTGAATCTTAAACTCTATGCAGTACTCCTAAAGAAAATTAAACTAACTCAGTGTCAGCAGCATATGTTGGGGTGGCTAGGGTTCACAATCTAGTCTGCACATTCTTTTATTCATTTTAATGCAATATTATATCAGATTATCCACTAAAAGTTGTTGATAACTTACCTAAGACAGTTTTCAGCTTCATTTTGATATTCCAAAATTTTTGTCACCTGTATAAATAGTAAATCAGTAAGTAATATAGAAATGTTCCCAGGTTTTCAGTGTTAATGCTGGTATAAACATGTATGCATTATTATTCGTTCATTCTGTGACACTCACTTTACCCAGTTCAGAGCCGGGGGTGGGGGTACAGTCTAAACTAGTTTTCAGTGTATACAGACAGAACAACTGATCCTTGATAGATTATTAATTTATCAAAGAATGCACACAAACAAACCATAACTGCATACAACCACTGATTGGAATTGAAGATGACCAAATGTTTAACCTTTGATTACATTTCTGTAGTACATGAAGCACACAAATTTTACTCCATGTCTGACCAATAGCTAAGTCAGTTATATGCTGTTCTGCCAGTGGACCCAGTCATAACAACTTTTAAACGTAAATAACTTTTGTTATGCACCTCTCAAAATGGTTATGACCGAATGTGGTGCTGCAGCACAGGTGGCAACCTCCATAGAACAGCAATTTCACAGCTTTAAAAGCTGTAATGTTCTATATGCTCACACATTAAATGCAAGTGTGACAGGGTAAAGAGACAAACATATTTTGAATCTATAGGCAGGAGTGTAGACAGCATTTTTAGCACAGTATCCCAGCCTCCAGAGTAAGAACTCTAAAATGCAGCTATCACCCAATACAGTAAATACTGCAGAGTATGCCCTTTTATTATGGTGGGGCATACTGGAAAAATACTCGGTTAGCAAAATTAAAATAGCCCTACAGTAGTGAAGCAACATTTTAATAAATATGTCAGAAAGTTTTAAATGTAAATTCTAGCAAATCATAAACAGCGTACAAAATAAATAAATCGTCTGTAAAAAGTTCTGATGGAGTTCTGTGTTATGAAAGAAAACACTAAACCAAGACAATAAAAAGTTGGGATATATATTTTACCAATGGAATATTTTTTTTGTGGACTTTATATGTTAGTTGGATGTATTTAATTTAGTTTTGTTTGTAAAAGGTGTACACTGTAGTGGTGGGACTTGAAACCATATATCAGCTTGCACATATTGAAAACAGATCTACTACCACCTGTAAAATGATGGTATATAACAATACAGTAACAGCTGTGGAATGAAAATGTGTGCTGTGATATAATTTATACACATTTAACTTTAGAATTTGAATCAGTCAATTAGAACAACTAGGTACCGATGTATTCTTGATAAGATAGATAGCTGCATGGCTTACAAATAGAAAAGAGTAAGTATCATACAGCAATTTGAAAGGTAAAATTCAATGTTACAGTCAAGGGTGCCCCACAGGGCTCTATCCTAGGCCCATACTTGTTTAAATTGCATCTTCCAGATCTATCTTTTCCATCTGAGGTTCTGCAGTCTTTATGCAGACGACTTGAAAATGGGTTTACAGATATGGCATTTGTTTAAAAGAACTTGACTAAATTGACCATTTGGACACTGGAGAATAATATGCTGATACATACATCAAAAACAAACTAAAACTGAAAGGTGAGCTACTAGCATGCAAGCACCAGTAACAGATTCATATTTGCCATATAACTAGATACACAATTGTTTTTTGACAAGAAACTGCAAATTCATGCTCATTGAATTTAATTTTTCTTGTATTTAATAATACCTCAGGACAGCATAGGCCTCGTGTACTACAACGAATTATGAATGTATCTCTTCTATCATAACTAAACAGTTATGTGTTATCAAAATGGTTGTCAAGATTCACCTCTTCAGCTTCATTTCACACAACTTTTGAAACCTTCTTGATATCCATACCTCAAACAAATATCAGGTTGGTTATGACTGGAGGCCATAATCTTCTATGGATTCCATAAATCCATAGGGATTTAATAGGCATGCAGTCCAGGAGACCCATCAAGGAGCTTAGTCCATATTCCCAATTGCCCAAAAGTACTGCCTGGTTAAATAACTTCCTCAAGGTCCCATAGTAATCAAATGAAGGTAGAAAGATTTAAACCCTGCAGCCCTGACACAGGAAATAATGCATTAACAAGTCAGAGGTTTGGTCCTGTGCACCAGCTGTCATGTGGCTGTTATTTATCAAGTCCATAATAAATAAGTAAAGCATTATTCACTGTGTACTTGTGTATATCACCCTAGCATTATTCACTGTGTATTTGTGTATATCATCCTAGCATTATTCACTGTGTACTTGTGTATATCACCCTAGCATTATTCACTGTGTATGTGTGTATATTACCCTAGCATTATTCACTGTGTACTTGTGTATATCACCCTAGCATTATTCACTGTGTACTTGTGTATATCACCCTAGCATTATTCACTGTGTACTTGTGTATATCACCCTAGCATTATTCACTGTGTATGTGTGTATATTACCCTAGCATTATTCACTGTGTACTTGTGTATATCACCCTAGCATTATTCACTGTGTACTTGTGTATATCACCCTAGCATTATTCACTGTGTACTTGTGTATATCACCCTAGCATTATTCACTGTGTACTTGTGTATATCACCCTAGCATTATTCACTGTGTGCTTGTGTATATCACCCTGTGTATTTCTATTCTACATTTCTTTGATGATACATTTGTTGCATTCCATGTTCTTATTGATTGGGGCGTTATACCATTTGATGGGTTCTAGTCTATTCAGAAGCTATGTAAAACCGCAGCCAGGAGATAACCATGATGGGTCATTAGTTTACCACAGCCACTCTGGTAATGTTCATATCTAAAATGTATGCAGTATCAAAATATTTTAAGTATAACTGCATAGGACTAACACAGGATTTATACAAGGAAACCACTCCCGAATTAATGGGCACTTTGTCAAACATACTAGGTGCTCAGCATTTTGACATATCAGCTGATACACACACATCCTCTTTAAATAGTTGACATATAATCATGCAAATGTCGGGGGTTAGAGGCCAATGGATTTCATTCAAGCAAAGAACAATGAAATGTATTTGACAGATGCACATCAGGCATGTTGATCTGGACTTTCCAGTCTTTACTTAGGTGGCTGGAAGCGTCCAGAAAATTTATTATAGTTTTATTGTACTAAGTCTGCTGTTAATGCACTAAGGTGTAGTCTTTTGTGTTTCATACATACATACACACAGACATATATGTGTTTCATGCATACATACACACAGACGTGTGTGTGTGTGTGTGTGTGTGTGTGTGTGTGTGTGTGTGTGTGTGTGTGTGTGTGTGTGTGTGTGTGTGTGTGTGTGTGCATGTGTGTGTGTGCGTGTGTGTCTGTGTGCATGTGTGAGCATATATATATATATATATATATATATATATATATATATATATATATATATATACATATATATATATATACATACATACACACACACACACACACACACACACACAGACATATGTGTGTATAAATATGTATTTATATAGATCTATATATATATATATATATATATATATATATATATACACATATATATATATATATATATATATATATATATATATATATATATATATATATATATATATATATATGTATATACATACATACACACAGATATATATGTGTGTGTATATATATATATATATATATATATATATATATATATTGTGTTATACATGTTTAATGTGTTTCTAGATTTTAATGAGCATGTACCCATATGACAGTACTGTCTGTAAACATCTTGAACATATTCAACTACTGGAATAGCTGAACCATCTAAACTTCTTACATATTTATTTTATTTATTTTTTATTATTCACTCATTATTTAGGATATGCATGGAAACTGTTTCATCATCGAAGAACACATTTTTGTTTTTTTTCATGTATTGTGCTTAACTGGGAAATGTTCACTTCTTCTTGAGCAGTTTGATTCTCAGTATTTGTTAAAATTCACATCATACTTGCTTAAAATCATGTTTGATTGTCCTAAGTTCACAGAAGTTGACTTTATGTAAACAGCTTTTATTCACTCCTATTTTGTCATGTTTTTTGAGAACTCATAGACATGCATTCACAGCACTATCACTCTTTGAGAAAGATTGCTGTATGATGAAGTCTATGATTATTCACTTTCCTCCAATATTTATTGATCATGGCGTTGGTGTGTATATAACAGACTCTTAACTGACATATCATATTATAGAACTTATTGTTCTCTTTTCTCAATCAGTACTACAAAAACGCATTGTTCTATTTTATAGATAAAGGTGTGTCCAAACTGCTTCTGGCTAAATTGCTTGTTGCTGTTACTCAGGTTGGTCTTTGTAATTATTACAATCAGTGTACTGCCTCAGTAAATGTGTGTGTGTGTGTGTGTGTGTGTGTGTGTGTGTGTGTGTGTGTGTGTGTGTGTGTGTGTGTGTGTGTGTGTGTGTGTGTGCATGTGTGTGCGTGTGTGTGTGCATGTGTGTGTGTCATGTTTTTTCCCTTTTTTATGTTACATTTCAGTTAATTAATACAAATCAGTCTAATATAACATATAAAACAAGCAATTTCACAGAACATGGGGAATCCTCAAGGTGTATTAGATTAGGTGAATCTGTAAAGAAACAGAGCAATTTAAAACTACAGTTAGAATTAAGTAATTGTATTTGATTAGGTGAATATGTAAAGAAACAGAAGAATTTTAAACTACAATTAGAATTAAGTACTTTAATATCAGTTTGCTATGACATTTCTTATCATACATATTTATTTATTTTTTATTTTATAGATATTTTTAAATTAGATTTGTGATACCAAAATTCAGAAATTGTTCACACAAAATGAGACCACTGTGTCAGCCAGAACATCATACCCTGCTTTGCTTATGGGTAGGATCAGAATTAAAAAATTCAAAACTGTGAGCTTTAAACACATATTTTTTCTTTCTTTCTTATTACATCTGAAGATGTTTACAAAAGACTGTCCATGTAACCAATACAGGGAAAAATTTAAATGCTGTAACTTTTACTCATGTACTGGTTTAATTCTTTAAAACACAAGTGAAAACATTTACATATGTTCTCACCTTCAAAACTTCAAAGTTACAAAGTCCATAGGTTTAATTATAACTTCTGTGTGCTGACTCCTTTTGAACTATAATTATGGTTCACTGTGTACTTTTAAACATTGTGTTATAAACAGTTACTACAGGTGTTGTGACATGAGTAGTTTTAAAAAATTACTGTTGTAAACAGTCTGAAATACGTACTGTTTATGTATGTATATATTCACGGTTTACATCTGATTGCGGTGAAAGTCCGATTGGGTAATAAAACCCCTTTCCAGCTGAAGCATGAGGACAAAACTTCCAACTGACATAAAATTCATAAACATAAGATACATATAATGGCAGAAATACAATATAATCTACATTTCCATACAATCTACAGGGAAGAGTTTTACCTGAATTAGCCCATTCTCATAGGTAAATATAGGGCTATCAGTCTAGGGACTATTAACACCAGAGGTCAGAATTAAACGCTGTACATTCCATCTGTGAGATTAAGACCTTAGCCATTTTTTCAACCCTCCCCTTCTCAGTCTTCCACTAGAATCAGCTTGTATATTCTCCACATTCTTAGCAGAATGAATGGACAACCATTTTATTCATTGTTTTCTGCTAACAAATTAAAGCTAAGCCGTTAACCTAGTAACTTCCTTTCCTTTATCTAGTAAGTTATGCCAGTATAGGACAACATTAATTTCATAATGAGCTTTTGAACATGTTTATAAATCTATAGTAAAAATAATTACTAGTGTTCATGCCACTTCAGCAACAGGGCATCATAGCAAAACCCATTAGAGATAACCATATTAGAAAGGTTTCCCTTTATCAAAAGAAAACTTCTAAGTAGACAAGCATAACTTGTTGGATACTTAAATTTACCCACTGAGATTTTTTTTTTTTAATAAAACAGCAACTGGTGAAGACATAGTGGGGCAATCATGTAATCTGTGCATATCCAGAAATGTCTTTGTGCTGCGCAGAATAATATATGCTGGTAACTCAATATCACTTCTTTTGTGTGTGTTTTTTTTTTTTGGGTGGGGGTGCAGTTGAAATGGAACATGCATTGTTATTTATTTATTTATTTATATATGCATTCATTTGTTGACATACGTACTTACTTACTTACTAGGTTTGTCCCAGTAGGCTAATAGTCTCTTTTCAAGGGGACCCAAGGTGGTATTCATACTAAATAGGGGAAATTTGGCCATGGCACTGGGAACTTCCTCTACTCTTTTTTTTTTTTTTTACATTCACCTCAGCTAACTCAGATGTATGGAACATCGGTTTAATATCTCATCCAAAGGATTTTAAAAAGATATAAGAATAAAAGCACAACAGAGATTGAGTAATTTAATATACTTACAATAGGGTGTTGCTACACCTTACTAATTGTATGGTATGGCAAAATAAAATTCAGCATTTTGTGGTGGATTAATATACTTCTTTAATTGCCCTGTAGTCTTGAGTTTGTTTTGTTCAGTTTCCATTTGTCTACAGTGTAACTCAGATTAAGTGGGCTAATCAGGCAGTTTGCCTAGGTGTAATAGGTTACCCAGTAAAATTAAAAATAATATAATATAATATAATATAATATAATATAATATAATATAATCAGCAATGTACCTCAGAGCTTTTCTGTTACCTATATTTTTTAATAATTTCTAAAAGATTCCAAGCTATTTTCCATCATTTTCATAATTATGTCCCATTACTTCACTATTATTTTCATCCGTTAGATTAAAATGCTGAAGCGGGTAGTTTTTTTTTTTCCCTCTCATTTGCCTATAAGCAGTTTTTGAATAGCTAAACACTGAAACTCTTTAGGGTTCCTCTTGTAATTCCAAAGCCAACACTTTAAGACATTATAACATATGAAGTGATTTTTCCTGTAGGTTGCAAATACTATGACAATTCGAAACTGAATTTGTTTAATATTAATCCAGGTAGCACTTGAAAAATATTGTGCAGAACAGTAGGAAAATATGACACTAGAAAATATTGATAATACTAAAGTACACACGTCATAACTGTTTGCTTTACTTAACAGTCTAAATTTCTAGCACACTAAATCACGCAAAATGTCTAAAAGTCATCTGCTTTATCATGACTTACATGACTGCATTTATCATTACTTTCCAAGATTAATGCCACAAATATCGTTAATCCCGTCGATGGCATATTTCCCTCCTTAGTCTAGCATGTACACACACTGTGTCACAAACTTTTCTCTGTATGCATTTGCATTTAAACTGTACAAACTCTGATTTGTGCTTCTACAATAATTACAGAACTGAAATTGAACACTTGAGTCCCACGTTAGCTCCCTTTAAATTGAATAGTAATTCAAGTGATAAAAAAATCAGAGCACATAAACCTAGTTTAAGCATTCTGAGACAACTTGTGTGTAATGTTTAATGTATATTGCTCATTTTATGTTGTAGTTGTCAAATGCGCCGTTTAGCTGAATGAGCTTTTCTTCCCAAGAACCTGTTGTAAATAGGCTATGCTCCAGACAAATTAGCGCAGTCCTCATCCAATATAAAAATAAATAAATTTAAAAAATGAGTGATAAATTGAAATATCACCATCATTAGTAGAATGTAGCCTTATTCTTAGAAATATGCACAAAAAGAAAGGAAAAACATATACATCTAAAATAATAATAAAATGAAGTCTAAGCATCTATAGCAAACAACAGAGTTTAAACATTTGCTATAATAAATATGTGGCTTATAAAATAAACTTTTTCAGCTTGATCCTACCTGTATTGGTTGTATTTTCCCTAAATCCCTTTGTTACTCTAATGTTTGTTCTTTATCCTTTAAACACTTGCCTTCTTCTGCTGCCGTATCTAAGTACACAGTAATTTTGGCTATTTATATGTGTACACCTAGTTGCAAGAGGCTGTCAACACTTAGTACTCCACCCTACCCTTATCAGATCTTGTTAGCACTATGATGCTGGTAGTTAACGTAATTTAGAGCCTTAAGTATCATTCAGAAGATATTTTTAGTTTTTCTTATTAGAATTATGCTCCAGAGTGAAGAAGCAAAAGGAAATAAAAAAAAAATGTAGGTGTAATGAAGTGATTAGGTAATCGATGACAGTTTATCAGAATTTGTGCTGAAATATGATATACAAAGATTTGAAATGCATTCATAGAAAACAGTCTCTGTTAGACAGTTGAACATATCATGACTTTCAAAATACTTACAAACACAACTATCATTACTATGGAAAAACTTGTTCCAATTATTTTGGACAGCAAGCATTTCTGTAAGATGAGAAATTGAGCAAGAGTAACTCAAACATATTACAGAAAAGCTGCATCTTTGCTGACACTGATTTTTTTTTAATGTTATCCCCTATATTCCTTATGCATCACTAATAGCAACAGTAGCTAATGACTCAGAGAACATGAGTACATGTTGTATTTACATTTGGTATATCCTGTCAGTCATTACTATTCTGTCAACTGGAAGTCTGAGAAACTTCACCCTGAATATCGGAATATATTACTGTTACATGCAAAAGCAAGAGGGCAAAAGTAAAGTCGAAAGCAATTATTCAAGCTATTTATTTACATTTTAAGTAGATAATCTTTCAAGAGAAGCAATTAATAAAGCAACATTAACGTTTGACTACAGAAGTAGTGACTTGTGCATTTGTCGGTTGTAAATGCAGTCCCCATTTGAATATCAGAAGTTTTTCCAGTTGTATTATGTTGTCCATGACTTATGCTGTTGTCACTGATATTTTATGTTTTCTCATAGACAAGAGTTAAAGTTCAGTTTTCAGTGTTCCCAGAAAGGTGATGGAACCACTATCCCCAATGAGGGGGATAGCCAAAATTTTTGGAATTGTATGCCCATTTACAGGATGTAGCCCCCTCCCTCACAAATGTAGCCCCTCTTAAACCATAGACAGTGTATTTTTCTAGGCAGTATATAATTTTCATAGGTTCATAGAGTAGTACTAAGCTAACTGCCCTTGCAAGCCATTTTAAGCCTAGACAATTATCCCGTGTAAGACTCAAACCCTGCACTCTGTGTTTGTAAGGCAAACACCTTAACCATTAGACCAGCCTCCCACCCTTTCCCCCCAAAAAGACAAGTCAGGATACTTAAATAGTCTAATGTCATAGCAAATAAGCTTTTTTTTTTTTTTTATTTTAGCATAAGTCCATGTGCGAAATATATATATTTTTATATTTTTTAAAATGATACCATCTGATATATATGGAGTATTCCCAGTGGGATTATAAGTTCATAGGTTCATAGGTAGGTACTAGGCTATTGGCCCTAGGGCATAAATAAGCCTAGCCAAAAAAAGTTTTGCTTACGCTTCCCTCCCAAATGGTTTAGTTTCCTGTACCCCTGTCTAACAGGGCCACCAAAGTGATACCCAGGGTGAATTTCCTGTTTCCCATCCACTCATCAAGATTCCTCTTGAAGAGCGCTAATGAGGAGCTCTGCCTCACATTTATGGGGGGACCTTTTTCCAGAGCAAGGGAAGTCTCTGAGACACAAATTTGTCCCACCAACAAGTCCTGTTTATTGTTAATATCAGGTTTACATCCCTTGAGCGAGTAGCTCTGGTGGATTGGGTTTTCCTTAGGTGGAGCATTTCTAGCAATTCGGGGTTTGACATAGCCTTGTATGTCAGGCAGAGATCACCTCTGAGTAGCTGGTACACGACCGAGTACAGTCTGAGTTTTTTAGCCTCATGGCATAGGGCAACTGTTTGAGGCCCGTTATCCTCTTTATGAGGTACTTTTGAGGCCTCTCCAATTGTTGCAGATGTTTTGTTAGGTACATCCCGAACGGGGCATTATATTCAATAATGGGTCTAATGAGTGATGAGTAGAGGGGGACAATAACATCCTTATTCCTGGATGAAAACCCTTTTGTGATAAGGTGGGCCATGTAGAAGGATTTTCTAATCAGTTTAGCAATGTGGTTGTCGAAGGAGAGGTTACTGTCCACCTGAGTCCCTAGGTCTCTTATCACACGCTCCATGGTAAGTGGGCTACCACCTATGTTGTAATTCATAGGTGCTTGGATTTTTCCAAAGGGGATGATGATGCACTTTTTGACATTTAGTTTGAGGCTGTGGTTTTGGCACCATGTATCTGTGTCTGTAAGACCCTTTTAAAGGATATCTACATCAGTAGGGGTCTCAATTATGGCACCCAGTTTGTGGTCGTCTGTGAACTTTGTTAGCTATAGTCCCTCTGTGCTTGCTTGTACCTCCGAGAAGTAGATACCGAACAGGAGGGGTCCCAGGACTGAGCCCTGTTGTACACCACTAGTCACAGGTTTGGAGTCGGATCTAGCGTTTCCTATTCTCACTAAATGGGTTCTATCCATGATCCAATTAGCAACCCATCTTGTAACATAGAGGTTTATATTCAGGTTGGTAATTTTGGCAATAATTCCTGATTGGGGAATGGTATCAAAGGCCTTTGCAAGATCAAGGTATGCTGTGTGAACCACCTTTCCCTCGTCTGTTGCTTTAGTGACCATTTCGAAAAAGTCAATCAGATTTAGGAGACAAGACCTTCCCTTTATGAACCCAAACTGGGTGGGGTCAAGGGTTTGTAGGTTACCAATGTCTTTGTTTATGAGTTCCATGATGATGTGCTCCATGGCCTTGCAGACAAGACTCATCAGGCTGATGGGGCAGTAATTCCCAAGGTCAATGGTGGCACCTCCTTTGTGGAGTGGTATAACTGTTGCTGTGCATCACTCTGTGGGCACATAGCCTGAGGTGAGACTGTGGTTAAACATGGTATTAAGGTGAGGAATTAATTTGTTTTGGATTTCATGTAGTACGCAGCCTGGGATGCTGTCTGGTCCCATGGATGCTGTGTTTCTTGCCTTGGAAAGTGCTATTTGCACCTAAGTGTCTGTGATTTTAGGGGCAGTACAATCTTCTGGCATGGAAATGGGCCCTTTGCGGGGTGAGGGTGGGGAGAAGTTTGCACTGAATCTATCTGCCAGTTTATTGGTCAATGTCAATTGGTTCCGTGAATTTTGAATCATTATGCTGTAGCTCAGAGCAGATCTGTGAGTTGTTATTTAGGTTTTTGACATAGCTAAAAAATGCTTTGTGATTGTCTTTGGTGTCAAAGCTCACCTTAGAGGTTTTTATGAGGGTTCTTAGCTTTTTGCTAAGGTTGGTCAGGGAGCCCCTCCATTCCTGGGTTTTACTCTTTTTTGCAATAATTTCTTCCTTCTATTATAGACCTTATTTATGGCTGGGGTCCACCAGACTGGTTTCTTCTTTTTGGAGGAATGGGTCTTGGCCTTGTTTGGGATAGCATGGTCCATGCACTCATGAAGGTGCTTGTAGAGTGCTTTTGCATAGGATATAGCAGATTCAATCATATTGCCTTTCTGCTGGGGAATAGAGAAGTTTGCCACCTCTGTCTTGAGTAGCATAAAGTTTGCCTTGGAGAAGTTTTTCACCATGGTTTCTTTTGGGGTAGGGGGTGAGGGTGGTATGTGAATATCTAGGGTGATGAATTTATGATCTGATCTGATCAATGAGGAATTTACCACAGGTGTGGAGCATTTGTCCCTCATGTTGGTGATGACCAGGTCCACTATAGTTTTACCTCTTGTGGGGTGTTAATAAGCTGGTTCAGTGCATTGGAGTTAATGTACTCCAGGAAGCACTGAGCAAAATTATTAATACTTCCATAGTTTTCCCAATTGATGTTTAGGTAGCTGAAATCACCCAGTATAAGGGTGTTTGGTTGGACTCTCATGTTTTTCAGTACCTCAAGGAAAGAAGAGTGCGTATCATGGGGCTGCAAAGGTGATCTGTAGCAAGCTACAATCTGAAATGCAGTTTTGCCCATTGTCAGTTGCACTTGGATGATTTCCAAGGCATCATACTTTGCAGCCAGTCTGGAGGTGTGTTTATCCTTGATGAATATGGATACGCCTCCTCCCTTTGTATTTTGGTCCGAGTTTTGCAATCAAAATGTGTGGTATAAGTTGAAGCCTGGAATCGCTGGGGTGATCTCTTGAGCCTTGAACCAGGTCTCTGTTACTGCACAAATATCAATGCTCTTCATGTTGAGGAGTGCCTCAAGAGAGTGCATTTTGAGGTTTAAACTACTAGCGCTTAGTAGCATGACCCTCAGTTTTTTGTCACTAGTACTTGTTATGGTGGTGGATTTGTTTTTTGAGCCTTGCCTAAAACAGGCTCTATTGGGGTGGCAAGAGCCTTTGCCAGTATCCTGAATCCCTGGCGTGCCAGGTGCAAGCCATCTCTGGTGAAGCATTGAGGCTTGCCAAGCATGTCATCCCAGGCAGACAGGTACTGGATCCCCTTTGAACTACACCAAAAACTTAGCCAATTGTTGAAATTTATAATTTTTTCCTTGTATTGAGGTATCATTCCTGGTGAGGGTAAGATGCTACTCAGGGCTGGGGTCATACCTACCTTGATTACATGCTCAGAGAGCTCCTTTATGTCTTTTTTCATGTAGTCCAGGGAGGTACGTCTCAGGTCATTCACAACAACATGGACAATGACAGAGTCATATTTGTATTTGTTGTTTCCTGACCTGAGTGCATGGGTAATGTGGTGGATTCTGGCACCCGACAAACAACTGACAGTGACCTTCTCCTTGTCCAGCCTGGTGAGGGGGACATCGGTGTACCTGACTATGGAGTCACCTATTACAAGTGTGTTTGGTAAGGTGTTTTGCCTTTATTGTTGTGGTTATGCAACACACTGGGTTTGGTGGTTATGTGATGATTGCAGTGTGTTGGCGGGTGTAGGTTGCTTGCGTGTCTGCTTTGGAGGTCTCTATTGTTTCCGCAGATTTTTATTTAGAACCTCCAAATATGTCTTTATGTATCTATGTGTGGGGTTTGCAGTTGCATGTGTGGTGGGTCTATGTGTAGTAGGTGAAGTGTTGCAGGTTGGTACCTTCTCCTCTTGACTGTCAATTCCAGTCATGACTGGAGAGAGCTTTGCCTCAAGTCTAGCTCTGTAAGTGCATCTCTCACAGATTTTGGTGTTGTGTGGTAGGAGTAGAGGGTTGTCTGTGTACATGAGACAGTTGTGACATTGCCTCAGGATGGCCGAATTCATCAGGTGCACAGGAGAACACACTGAGAGCTGACCCATGGACATGCCTGAATGGGTTAAGGAACTATTCTTATTTTCCTGGTAGGGGAGAGTAGTCTGACTGTTCCCTACAAACAACAGTTGGGGATCGAGTACAATAGTTTATTAGTGCTTCTGTTTCTTATTGAGCCAAGTGTTAGTCAGAAAGCTCTGATTTCAGTACTAAAACGGATGGACTGGCTAGTACCAAGAGAAAAACTGAAGAGCAGACTCTATGGAACTGGGGATAGTATAACTCTAGCTAACTGTCGCTGCTCTATGCGCAAAACCACGCAAATACGTTTTATATATCAGAAAGATTAAACAAATAGAAATTAGCCCAAAATGGTCTATAAAACTACAGTTTCTGGGCAGAAACCATTCTTCCAAGGACAGGTATGCTTTTCAGAGCTCCCCACTCTCACTGGTGAACAAAGAAACTTCCTTTCTGCCCATGTAAGGTATTGTCAAACACAGAAGCTTAAACACAGTCCAGGTATCAGCAGGTATCTGAAACTGGACATTTTTAGCTTAGTTAGGTGGGAAAATAGCAAGATTTTTTTGTTTTTTTCAAGAAAACAGTAGAAAGAAATACAAAAACACGTTTATGGTGCAGTAATGACTGTCGCACTTGGGTGGGAAGTCAGTAACAGTTAAAAATACAATTTACAACAAAAAACTACTTTTTTAAAGTGCAGTCACAAATAAATGCAATTTCAGTGTAAAATGAGCATTCTAAGAAGCAATAAATGCCAGAAAATGAGCATTTGGGCAGAAATAGCAATAAGCAACAAGAAAAAACAAAGAAATGGTACTTAAACACTCCAGAGTCTCTCCTTTTGTCTCTCTGGCATTGTAGGTCTCTGCAGGACACCTGGGCAGGATCTGTTGAGCTTATACAAATGCAAAAAATGCACAAATGTGTTTTTTTATATCAGAAAGATTAAAGAGATAGAAATTAGCCCAAAATGGCCAATAAAACTAAAGTTTCTAGGCAGAAAGCCTTCCTCTAAGGACAGATAGGCTGTTCAGAGCCTCCCACTTTCACTGGTGAATAAAGAAACGTCATTTTTGCCCATGTAAGGTATGGCCAAACACAGAAGCTTAAACACAGTCCAGGTATCAGCAGATATCTGAAACTGGACTTTTCTATCTTAGTAAAGCGGAAAAATAGCAAGATTCTGAAAATGGTTTAAAAATTGTGTGTTACCACATGAGGTTTAAAGGAGTCAGTGGGATTCTGAAGGTTAATGACATGGCTATCAACAGCTGCTAGTTCAAGCATGTCCAAAGAGAGATGAGATCTCACGTGAGACTTAGAGAGGAAAAATAAACAGTATTTTTCAAATGTTAGGTGAACGGTGTGAATGCACCTTATAAACTGTAGCCAAATGAAGTCAAGAGCAATTCTGTCTTCTTATGTTCAGTTAAAAAGACAGAAACATTTTTTGTGCTAGATAAAAAGCAACAGTGAGTATTAGGGAACAACCGAGTGCAAAAGGAGAACCTGTTAACATTTACATGTGCAACACTACTGAGGTTAACATGTGAAAAACATACATACATGCAAATATTTCATGCACAAGCAACACTGCCTGCCAGTATGCCTAAACAGTTATTGCCATAATAAGTGTCCAGGATGTTCATAAAAAATATCTAAACTAGTACTTACTTTAATGTAGCTTGGTAGTCTGTTCCATGCATCAGCTGCTCTCACAGAGAACCAGTTAGTACACTTCTCATTCCTATAGAATCTTTTTTTTATTTCTCCAAATCTTTTGAGTTTCTAATAGCATGATGGGAATGGACCCCATTCCTAAGTCAAACTATGATTAAGGTTCCTGAAATTAGTATTATTTCACTCTTTGATGTCAGCCGAAAGTGCTTTTTGTAGCACCCGCAATGTGCCCAGTAATGACTCCTGTAATTTGTATAGCGTCACATGTTTTGGTAGCATAGCTAAACTATGATTGTAGACTCTTTCTTCCACATTGCTCTTGTTTCTGCTTGCAAATCCCAATATTTTATTACGTTATGTCTCTCTGTGAGCAGGACACTGTAGTCACTGGGTGTGGCAATTTCAATGATCAATGTTATTTTTGTCTTCTTTTCTTGGACCACTACATCCAGTTTTCTAGCATCTATCTTTTGAACTGTTGGTAATGGATGATCCCATGTGATGTAAACTTCATCATTTTCTATGATGCTTTGTGGCTCATGTTTCCAGTGTTTTTCAGTCACTTCAATACCATAATGTATGCACAATCCCCGGTGCAGCAGTTTTGCCACATTATTATGCCTTTCAGTATACAGTCCTTCTGCCATTAGTATGTCGCAACCAGCAATGAGGTGTGCAACTGTTTCCAATTCTGTTTTGCAAAACCTACATTTCTCTCTTTCTCCCACATGTTCAATGGACTTTGTAAACCAACGTGTACATGCTCACTATCTTGGGCCACTAATATTAACCTTTCATCGCTTGGTTTGAATTCACCTCTTCTTAACCATTTCTGCATTTGTTCCTGATCAACATGAGGTTCTTCCAGAAGTTTTCTACACTTGCAACTATATTTATGCTTTTTTCCACATTTCTTGTCTTCTCATCTGGCCCTACACCTTATATTCTTTCTTTTGTTTTTTGGCACATTCAGTTGCTGCTTGATTTTTATCTACTTCTGGTTTGATTTCCATTCTTGCTTGATGCCAATATCCTTCTGCTAATTTAAGCAGAGAAGCCATCTTAGATTTATTTTCCTCATGTTTCAAAACTTTCACTACGTTTGGGTCTTGTGAGGTCAGCAGATATGTGTGGAGTCCCACTATTGCAGATCTATACATGTAATCAATTTCAAGGAGGCCCATCCCTCCTTCAGAACAGGGAATATATAGTCTTGGTATACACTGATTTTTAAAAATCATTTGGTGAGCATGAAGCATCCTTTTGTTTTCCTATCTAATCTATCCCGCACCTTTTAGGGCCAGTCAGTCACTCCAAAACTGTAGGTTAGAACAGGAAGAGCAAACTGATTTATAGCTTGGATTTTGTTCCTAGATGTCAATGCTGTTTTCCAGGATTAATTCAAGTCTTCTGAAGTACTCCTTACTAAGTTTTATTCGCATTTGTTCATGTTTTATTGTTGAGCCTTCATCAATTCCCAAATATTTATACCCTCTTGCTCAAGTTCTTTAATATCACATTCTTGTCCAAACTGATGTTTTCCTGATGCTGCAGTTTTCCTGCTTTAAAGGTTGCTTTTGCACACGTATCAAGACCAAATAACATTCTTATATCATCCAAAAAAGTTTTGACAACTTGCAGTTGTGCTTTCAGTTACTCATCTGATGAGCTATACAGTTTCAAATCATCGACAAGAGAAAATGAGAAGTCTTTGCACTTTGTTGTTTTCTAGGAGGCAAATTATAGCCATGACCTAAGACATTAAGTAGACAGCTTAATGGGGTAAGGGCAATGCAGAATAGCAGTAGTGACAGAGAGTCACTCTGGAATATCCCCCTTTGAATTGTTATCCCTTGGAATAATAAGTTGTCCTTTATCATGGCTTAATTGCAAAGTGGTCTGCCACTGTTTCATGGTCACTGTAATGTAGTTGATCAGTGTAGGATGTATCTTATACATTTTAAGCACTCTTTTATCCATGAATGTGGGATACTATCAAATGATTTTTTATAGTCAATCCATGCCATACTTAGATTCTTCCCCTTCTTACAGTTCTCTTTTATGACTTTATTTAACAGCAAATGATCCTTTGTTCCATATGATTTTCTTTTATTGCCCTTTTGTTCAACTGCCAAAATTGAGTTTTCTTCTAAATGACTATAAACTCTGTTAGTATTAATTCTGGTGTATAGTTTATATTTTGTCGGAAGGCAAGTTATTGGTCTATAATTCTTAGGGTAGCTTGCAGGTTCACTCTTAAGTAGGAGCATTGTTTTTCCTGTTGTTAGCCAGGTATGTGTCTGTTCAGGGTGTGCACATAACTATCCCTTACTCGTGGCTAAATGTCCGTGTAAAGATGTTAATACTTTTAACCAAAAGTTAGTTACTGCATCTGGGCTTCGGGTATTCCAATTACAGGCTTTTCTTAACTTTGTTTCAATCTCTCTGGTTGTTACTTCATCCCATTTCATATCCTGTACCTTTAAACTTCTTATTCCTTCTTTTACATCTTCTATCCAGTTAGCATCTTTGTTATGTTCCACAAGATCTTCATAGATACTTCTCCAAAATCTATCCATTTGTTCTTTTTTTGTGGTCTTTCAATTCCTTTTACCTTATTTCCCAGTTCTCCATAAAACTTTTTTGGGTCATCAATAAATTGCTTATTTTGTACTTTTCCTTTATATGTGCATATGTATCCTCTAAATTTTTCCGCTTGTGCTGAGATTTTTGGTTTATTATTTGCGATAGTGCATGGATAGATCCTGATCTGTTCTAATACTGCACATTGCTTTTATCACGCTATCTTTCTGAGTATTTTTGTTGATCTGTTCCCTCTTCTATACTCTTCTAATAGTGACACTTCTTGTCTTAGTTGCTTTATAGTTTTCTCTGTTTGATACTTCCATGATGGTATTTGATTTCCTCCCCTTCCTCTTCTTCGCTAACCTGTGTTTTTGTGGTAGAACGTTATCAGTTGTTAATTTAGCTGCGCAGTAATATATTCTGTTTACTTCTGTTATATTTCATGGATCTCTATAGGCAGTCCTAATTACTGTGTTCATTTGTTTTATCAAACTTCTAACTTTTTGGGTTTTATTGACTTTCTGCAGTCTATTTCTTTCATTGATCTTAATATGTCTACCTATCTCTATTAAGTCAAGCAACTATTTTCTTAGCTCGGTTTCTTCTAGACTGAGGGCACATTTTTTGTTTTCCATTCCCTGTGGGCATTCTATAGAAAGTTATATTGCATCTTCCTGCGGCACATTCTCTTCAATTTCATCCAGTGTCATCTGTTGCTCTGTCATATGAGAACTTACTGACGTATCACTCCTCAACATTAACTTTATCAGAGTTTCCACAGTTTCCTGTTCCTTCCCTTGCTGTCCAGCTTCAAGTGGATGTTTATAATGGTTTTCTGTGGAAGGCTCCAAAATATCTTCATATGGTACCTGACCAATTGCTTCCCATTCTGTTGGTTTCCCCTTAATTTGGAGTTCCATTGTTCTGTCCTGTTGTGGTGCTTTCTGAATTAGATTTTCTACACTGAGTCCTTCATTTGGAGGTACTTCATGACCTCAGTTTCTATTTCTTTAGCTTCTCCATTACAGATGTCCTTTTCTACTTTTCCTCTTCGTCTTCTTATTTTTTTGTATTGTAAAGTTTTCCATGTCTAGATTTCTTTGCCTGTATTTCTCTTCAAATATCTTTGGTGCTGCTCTTTTTGTATTGATTAATTTTGCTTTCTCCTTTGCATAGATATTGCACCATATTAAATCTCTTTTTCTTTCCCATGTCCATATTTCTTCTTCAGATGTCTCCTGATCTTCCTGTTCCTCCTTACTACGAGGACTTGTTCCATCATGCTGTAATGTAACCTGTGTTAGACCTTCTACATTAACTCCTTCACTTTGCAGGCATTCCATAACTGCAACTTCTATTTTTTTTAACTTCTACTGTACTAATCTTCTTTTCTGCATTCCCCCTTTGTGATATTATTTTATTTATTGTGAAATTTTCCATATCTGGATGCCTTTCCCTGTATTTCTCTTTAAATATCTTTCGGGCTGCCTTCTTTATGTTGATTAATTTGTTTTTTTTCCTTTGCATAAATATTGCATCATATCAAATCTCTCTTTCCCCTGTCCATATTTCTTTTTTATGCTTTTCAAAAATCTCTAGGTTTTGTTATTTACATGTTCTTACTTCTTCAGATGCTTCTTTTTACAAACAGATCAACGTTTCTTGATCTATATAGTGTTTTTCAAAATCCTGTTGTATTAATGACCCCAAAATTTTTATATGAAGCTTTTTCTTGCAGAAGTATTTTTCTTTCCTCTAACTTATCTCTTAATCTTTCTCTATATCTTGCGTCTGGAAATTCTGAGCTTTTCTGAATCTTCTACATCGGTTGTCTGATGATTCTCTACTACTTTCTGATAACCCCAAACATTCCCAGAGGTAGTTGTCTCTAAATGCCCTACATGCCTGAATAAGGTCTCCACTTAAATGTCTGTATGAGACATTGTATAAGTTTACATACTGTAGTCTTTCATAATAACGTTTCACATTTACGGATGCCCTTGGTGTAGATCCTCTTTACTATTTCCAGTTTACTGGCTCTTATTTTCTTATAAGGTTTCTATATTGTTATTCCATGCTACAAGGTTTGGTCTACTGTAACTAACAAACAATGATTTCATAATTTCTGATTTTGTAGTGCTAGGTGAGAGATAGTAGAAGATTAGGGAGCCAAGAAAACAGCCATGGGAAAGGACTGAGATAGGACAGTAAAAGCATAGAAGGGTCATTTTAGTCAAAGGGAATTAGGGTAAACAGTTAAGTATAAGGCCGAATCTGCTAAGAGAGAAAAAGTAAACAGAGAGAGAGACAAAGAAAGAAAGATAAAGAGGGAGAAGGAAAGAAGGAGAGAAGGAAGGTGTAAAGGCTTTATACTAATTCACAGGAATACCTGCAGGGTCACATTAAAGAGGGACTGGAACTGAAAGGTCACTTAGATGTGTAGGATTTGGGCATGAGTGTAGCTGAAGGGACTCAAAAGTGAATGATATAACTTCAGTTGTCAGACATTATTAAGTGTTGCTCATTTTAGGTCTCAGAAACCATCTGGAGTGCAGGGAGATTGCAGCTATAGCCCTATAATGCCTTAAATGTTACATTTATAATTTATATTGTGCACAGTGTGTAAACATCGTTTATAGTAGCGTGCTCAGTTCACTTTGCTTTTTTTTATTTCCAGTTTTGAGTTTGATCATTTGTCCTACATTTTGCCTACTTGTCACATACTATGTTATTCATTTTGGTGAAAAAATGATTGAGATATTTGATGAAGAGATAATTATTTATTATAAAGTTCACAAATGTACAGTATGAATTTGGGTCAGATTTTAGCAAGACTTAAGAAGGTAAGAAAGTTGATAATATATAACAAAGATATCAAATAAGACTGTAAGGTCAGAAAGACAGAGTATCAGAAGAGGAAATGGGAAGCAGAAAATAAGAGAAGAGAGATGGAAACAAAAGACTGACCATGAGCCAAGAAAATATGAAAACTTTAAGTGACAGAACAGATGCAAAGCAGGAGAGGAAGGGAAAAGAAGGAAAAGACATGCTGAGAGGGGGACTCAGTAGAAGACTAGAGAGTAAAGGCGAACATAATGTGAAGCTGGATTGGCAGGGCCTTATATGGGAAGAGATGAAAAGAATCATGACAGCAGGTGTCCTGGGTGTCACAAATGGGGGTGTCCTGAGTGTCACAAATGAGGCAAGCTCTTCGATTCTGGAACAAAGGACACGGACAGAATACGTATCAATTCTACCCAGGAAAGGAGAGCAGAGAACATTCTTCGACAAGGACACCAACTAACAGGGAGAACAGGACATCTAATGGACTTCACACATGAGGCTGAACTTTTAGCGAAGATTTTCTGATTATTTAAGTACTTGGCTTTGATATAATAGGTGAACTACTGGTTCTACGGGAGTCTGTCTCCTGGGAAGTATAAACAGGAAGGGGGGCTAAAGCATCAAAGTGATATGGAAACACTCCTTGAATAGAGGCTAGCCTGAGCTGGTGTTGCCAAAGACTGACAAAGAACATTAGTAAAGGCAAGGTTTGTCCACATCTATTAATACATAGGGCACAGTGTAGCATAATGACCTTCTCACTACTGCTACCTGTACTAAGGGCCAGCAATGCAAGGAAGAACAGGATTAGCCCCTGCAACTGCTGACTCAGGCAGTGGGATAAAGAGTAGGGATGCACAACACTGGTGGATTATAGGAGAACATCTGTAGATAATAAACTGCTTAGCAAGGACAAGCTTCCAGACCACTGGGGTAGTGACACTGAAGGGAGAGTTTGAAGGGTGCATTGAAAAATTGATACTATTATACTAAGATGAATGTTGTAGGGAGATGTCAATCAGTCAGCAACTTTGTCTGTTAGTAACCTTCAGTCCCCTCCTCAACTTGTCCACATGAAATTGTGGCGAGGAATGCAACTTTGCTAACTAAGAAGAGTTTTATTCCAGAGAGTGAACTTGCAAAGGGTATGAAACATCTCTAACTGGGGGCGAAACATGCAATGATTCATCATACATGTTATACAGACACTCCCCTGTGAGTGACAGTGAGACATCCATTGCAACACTGCCTCTGAAACTAAATCTAATTCCTGTAGTCACAGAACCGCTGTTCAATCTGCCTTAATGGGGAAGAAAACACCTAATGCCCCCCCTGAAGAAAGAAGGAAGGGAGGTCCTGTGATCCAGTTGATCTTCCTCTTCATCCAGCCAGGATTCCAAGCCCAGAGTCACTAGTCTGTCTCTGATCATCAACAACATAGTTGGGCACCCCTGTCTCAGTGCCAGTAGCTGGAGAGAGGAACCTGTCATGTGGACAGAAAGAAGTGGAATAAAAAGTAGGTAAGAGGGAGGAAGTACGGGATAAAAGGGGAAAGAAGGGCTGAGAGAAGAGGGGTAGATCAGAGCCTAAAATGATCAATAAGACAGAAGAGAAGATGGCGGTACTGAGTAATACAAGTAGTTTACATAAAAAGTGGCAATGCTGCAAGGGATAAGTAGAGAATTATAGAAAAATGAGATAATGGAAGGTCAGGTAACATTAGGGGGGGTAGGGGTACACTGATTTCAAAGCGTAATCTCTATTAGAAGGATGGAAAAGGAGGAGGGGATATTCAGTATATGTTAATGGAAGACTAAATTACAATATAATGGATGAGGAGGAGGAGAAAACATGGGCATTCATATAGTTTGAGACTCTCATAACTGGATATGCCTTTGAGGCCCATTAATCCACCAAAACTGCAAAGAAATATAATTTGATTAATAAGACAGGCATTTTTAACCAAATTATGTCTTTTTATGCATATTTTGCCTTGGAACCTAATGATACTCACTGTCCATTTGTATCTAGACTTCTACTGGTTCACAT
>NC_056739.1:731753198-731810698 GCF_019279795.1 Protopterus annectens
GTTGAAAGGATGTAGAAAAAAGCTGAGTAAGGCAAAATGTGAGAAAATTGTGTCAGGTGATGCCATAATGGGGGGAAAAGGGCATTGAGGGATTTGCATGGGAGAGCAATGGGCAGGAGGGGGATCAAGGACCTCTTTGCCAAGGGCTCCATTTAACCTAAGTCTGTCCCTGCCATCACTACCCTAAAGCTTGAAATCTATCAATATGCTTCCTGACAGATTCCAGTCTCCATGGGTACAACCCTCTTTTTCTCCTACCTCACTTGTTTATTATTTTTTTTTTCTCTAGAACCATTCTGCTCCTTTGATGTGTTTGTAGCTAATCTCTGAGATGGGTGTCAGTCTAATCTGAGCTGTCCTTTCTCTCTTACAAAGGGAGTGAAATTTTGCATTCATACATAAATTACTGGTCTATGACTACTGGTTTAAACTAACATGTCATGAAGGCCAGATAAAGGTGGACATAATTATTTAAGTAGCAGTAAATTAATGCCAAAGTATATTAACAATCCACGTGTAGTACAGTAGTTAAAGATGTTAAGGAAATCGGAAGATGTTTCTCACTACTAAAGGATGGATGTGCTTCTGCTTGGTGAGGGGAGAAGTTCTCATTTAGCCTGTGTGTGAGGGAGTAAAGTCAGAAAATGCTGATACATCAAAATGTTGACACAGTAGTGAGGTCAAAATGCAGACAGGTCATAACACTGAGACATCAAATTACAGACACCCAAAATATAGACAAAACTGTCTTTAAATTGATAGCAAAAACAAACATAACTACTCTGATCAGTTTACACTGTAAACACAGTAAAATGAAATAATAAAAGAAAGAAAAAAACTAAACCGTACTAATACCATAGAATGTAGTTTGTCTTAGTGATAATGTTACAGAAAGGATTTTTCTGAGGTAACATGCAGGGTGTGGATTAGGGTTAGCACGTATTAGTGAGGAGGGCAATGGTTTAAGAACTACAAATCCCAATAAAGTAAAAAAAAAAAATCTTGAAAGATGCTTGAAAAGTTGGAAGTAAGATGAAATGAAAAAACATACCCTTCTTTAGCTTTCATTTCTTCTTCTTTAGAATGTGGACTGTGACACAGCCAGACAGTTAACTCTCATCTTTACACAATGCTTCATGATGACATTGCCAAGCTCAGACCACTTGCAAGATCTTGGGAAAAAAACTGTCCACACAGTGATGGGATCATGTCAGCAAGTAGAGGTTATTGGCCCGTTCTAACTACAGGTATCAAAAGCATCCCAACGTATAGTGTACTACTGGTGGCAACTGCAACAGCACAGGAAAGGATTAGCTAATTGGGAATATCCTAGATACACCAAAAAGGCTTGCCAGAACACTGAAGTGCCCTCTGATCATAGCTAATCTCTAAAGAACTGGTTTTGAAACATGACCTATATATCCAAACATAAATGAACCTTGACTTCATAAACACAAACAGCAGCAGAAACAGGAACAGGAATACCACTGGCAGGACAAAACTTATTTTATTAGTACAACAACGTTCTAGTACCTCGGCTTCTTGCCTTCTGTTGGAACATTTTTTTCAATATCATTCTCTCCCTATATATACACCCTTTAACTTCAAATCATTAAAATGAATTAGTTCCATTAAACAATTAAATTGTTAGTACACATTTGATAGAATTGTTACCTTATGGTGAATTTAAAAGGATTTTTTTGAAAACCTCAGAAATTGAGTTAAAGAGAAAAAAAATGGATGAAGTATATATGAGGTTAAAGAACAGAAGTTTTGATGATGACACATTACAGAGAGCAAAAAATAAGGTGACAAATGGTGGAGAAAGGAAAGAAAAAAAATTGGCCCTAACCATCATGGAAGAACAGTCAGCAATAATTTAGAAACTAATGTGGATGAAGATGAGAAGCTATTTTTTGTTACTAGATATTCTGACTTTTCTCCCATTTTGGAAAAAAAAAGTCAGGCAAGCCTGGGAGATTGTCTGTGAGGACATCTCGATAGGCTCACTGTTTCCCAAAAATATAACATTTTCTTACAGCAGGTATAGTAATTTGAAAGAGCTATTGAATAATAAAAAAAATACATTTAGGGTTTTTTTGATAGTACAAGTAAAAATGTTGGGATGCACTGCTGTGGGAAATGTTCTATATGTAATTGTGTTAAAAATTTAGATGGAAAAAAGATCAATGGCAAATTGTATAAGGCCACAGAGTATTATAACTGTGATAGCTGCGGAGTAGTGTATATTATAGGTTGTGACTGTCATCCAGCTGTATGGTATATTGGCCAAACTACCAGGAAGGCCCAAGTGAGGACTATGGAGCATCTGGGGGATGTGAGAAGACGGAGACCTGAGAGTCCTGTTGCTATGCGCTTCTTGTCCAAACATCAGGGTTTGGACAAGAGTTTATTTTTTAGTATTCTAGCATGTCCGGTGAGCAATTATGGGAATTTTAAAAGGCAACTGAACAAACTTGAGAGTAGAATAATAATTAATGTTCATACATTATGTCCTCAAGGTATGAAGTTGGAAAATAATCTTAGTATTTGATTTGTCATAGTGATATTATAATAGTATTTGAATGTTAAATGCCTTTTTAGTTAGAATGACTTTCATATATATGGTTAAAAATATGATGCAGGAAATTTAGGATGCATTGTAACAGGTATATAAAAATGAATGTTTAAGGTTGGGAAATAATGACGCACCATAAGTCAAATTAATTTGTAGATTTAAATGAGATGTATAATGCACTTTATTTCATTGTAGTGAAAACTTATGATTCATTTTAGCACATATCACTTTAAATTTTGTATAAAAGGGTAGAATTTAATTTGCACCAATCAAATATTTAAAGAGTATTAAAAGACATTGTGATAAATATTTAGCATTGCTTAAAATGTTTAAAAAATGTTAAAAACAGTTTAAAAAATATTTATTAATAAATAGAGATGACTTAGAAGTTATAAAATGTATGTCTGGATCTTAAAATGTATTTTGAGAAATTTCACACAGTTTGTTCTTATGCATTGCCTTATAATTGGGTTACTAATAATTTAATTGTTTAATGGAACTAATTAATTTAATGACTGAAGATAAAAGCTCAGAACCAAAAGATAAACACTGGGAGTGGTCACACAACAACTACTCAAAAGTCTTTTCAGACCAAAAATACAAAAGTATATCAGAGGTAAAACCTCAAATGTCTGTTCAGACCAAATGAAAATCCAAATAATAATCCAAGAAACAATGAAATAATATCCACGAAAATTCCTTCTGTAAAAAAGCTTTAATTGGCAAAACAGGTGAGCGCTTTCACTAAAATAGCTTTGTCAAACCTTCTACACAAAGTATAAAAAAAGAACTCCTTATATATAAAAAAGTTACAGCTGATTTGAGGATGACCTCATAATCAATTAACCATTCAATCAAGAAATGCAGACCATTAAATTAGTATATATACACTTAATACAAAAAACATTAAATTTCTTGAACATTAATTAATCATAGTAACCAGTATAAATAAATAATTTCATTTTAAAAATAATATCAAGCAAAAATACTTATATATATTAAACAGTTATATGTTACATGACTTTATTCATCAGTAATTATTTGCTCAGAACTGTTTTTTACGTGGTAGTGTTTATTATTTATTTTATTTAATTAATTTAATGATTTGAAGTTAAAGGGTGTATATATATATAAGCACAGAATAATAGTGAAAAAAATGTTCCAACATTAGGCAAGAAGCCGAGGTACCAGAACGTTGTTGTACTAATAAAAGAAGTTTTGTCCTGCCAGTGATATCCCTGTTCCTGTTTCTACTGCTGTTTGTGTTTTTGAAAGATGACCTGTTAGGTATATTGAGAATCATCTAATGGAAGCAGCATTTCAGGTGCTAATGGATCCTTTCTTGTCAAATACTGGAACCATTGAATCAAGATTCCCTGAGGGTTTTGTTCTGCTGACATCTGTGATGCCCTGAGGGAAAGTACAAAAAGAAATTCAGCTTGAATTGAACAAACTTTGGCATGGCTATTTGTGAAAAAGGTAATAGTGAAATGTGGGAAAACTGACACAATGGTTTACAGTTGTCCTAAAAAAATAAAAGCTGGTGAGACTTTGCATACATAAATTCTACCATATTAACAACAGGTTAAGTCAAGTGGAACAGTTTACTTATGCAATTGATCCTTAACGTAGCATTCCTTTTTCAGCCATGTCTGGACTCACTTTTCAGCAATACAAAAAAATTAAATAAATAAATATTTTTTTCACTTTGTCATTTTTATTGGTGTAAATGTCATTTTCATATAAAATAGTCATTCTACATTTTTAGTTTGTAATTTATATTATGTCATACTACTTATATTATCAATCTACAGTGTTTATATTCTCACTACGGTATAACAAATGCTCTGTGCATTTCTTACTCAACCTTCAATCATAACCAAAGACACCCTTCAAAACTGAGCAGTATCATTCATTTATTCCTGAACTTATCACACTTCAGGCATAAGCAAAGACACCTTCCCCAAACTTAAACTGTATCCCCCCTTCCCAAACCTGTCCCTTGCACACTTCATGCTGCATTAAGCATCAAATATAAGTATCTAGGCTCTCCACTTCCTCTCATGGTTACCTCAGTTTAGGTACAGTGACAATATCCCTCTTGCTCGCTGTTCTTGAACTTAATCAACCATCTCTAGTTCACTACAACAGCAACGTCATACACTTTATTATTCCCTCTCACCATTCTGCTTGACCATTCTAACGAACACTAAGCTCATCACTTCCATTTCCTAGTTGAACATTGCGTATGTCACTTCTGCAATGTTCTTCCATCCAAATCCTTTCCCCTCCTTTAGTGTAGTTTTCTAGGCATGTCTCCTTCCAAGCCTTAGCTATCATCTGTCTCACTTCCCAGCCAGGAGTTTGATTTCTAAACATTCACCTCCAGACCATCCCTTTCACTTGGATATATTCTAAAGATATTCATGTTGATGTGGTACTTTCTTCCCCAGTAATTTCCCAAAACAACTTCTCTGCACATCTACTAAAAATACATTGCATCAATTATTCCCTCCCCACATCACACCACCCTTCTCAATGAACCTTTACAGACAGTCTATACCAGTTATGTACAATCCTTCTATGTTGGTATCCCACAGTTCCAATTTCCTTTAACATTGCCATCATGTCTAAATATTCCTTACTAGAACTTTTCTTCCAACCATATCACATCCTCTTTACTCCACTGTTTCAAATTACCAATAGACTGCTCACACACTTGTAAATAATTCTAATTTTCCTTATTTACCTGGTTCAGTCTCTTAACTAAAGCTAAAATTACCTTACAATCTTCTATTATCCCCCTATATCCTCAAGATTTGTTCTTGTTTTTGTACTACCCCCTGTTTTGGATATTCCATTTATTAGCTTTAAGTATCCCGTAAGGATCTCCTGGTACAGTAACCAATCTATTTTCTGTAAATTAAACTTCCTTTAGATCCCTCAACTTTTTAATGCCTTTTTTCCCAGATTAGCATCCTTCCCTTTTAACTACGTAAGGCAGCACTGCCATCAATCCCTGCTACTTCTGCCCCATTCATCAGTGAACCACAATCTGCATCCCAACAATCTGTGAATTATATGGTTGTTTTCATCCCCTACAGTTCTCATTTTCTTACCCCTTCAAATCTTTTCCCCAAGCAGTCCATTTCAACGTTTCACAATATGTATAGGGGTTACATGTCACCTGAGGTCCAGCATATCAAAACTCCTAATTTTGTTTCCTTTGATATACTTCCTCTTTTACTTTTGCACACATTTTTTTTTTATAAACTAACTGAATATCTCCAATAATCTTGCTTAAAGGAGTGATTTGCATGTACCTCCATAGGTGGGTCTATTTCAGAATCGCGAACGTTCACAATGTCGGATCTGACATTGTCGGCACGCAAACAGTGAAACCACAGAACATTGAAGAGGCAAACGGAAATCTTTGTAAAGGGAGATTTCTGTTTACTTCAATGTAGTGCAGTCTCGGAGTTGGAATATTTAAGTAGCAGGGGGTGATGTTTTATTAGGTGTTGGATGTTACTGGACTTCGACGATATGGTGTCAATCATATTGTATTCAAAGTTCAGTAACTTTGAGCATCTAATATAAACCCCCATAGTTAAAGTACACACAAGAGTATCATTGTATGAACTGTCTCTATTCTGCCCCCTAATGTGGCAAATCTATCTGACCATATGTCTAAAATTTTACTTCTCCTTGGCATTAGAGCTATCCAACTTTGGTCTCTAATTTCAGCTACCATGTTATAAACTGTTAGTCCCAAATACTCTCCCCTCTGCCTTCTGTGGGAGTATACTATTTATTTCCATTATATTAGATCATATTCTGATCACAACTAACTTCTGGGATGGTGGTGGTGATAATAAAACCCTGATTCATGACCAAACATACTGAACATCTTCAGTATCCTGGGAAGCTCCACAGCAACATCCTCAGATTACATCATACAACTGTCTACAAATCAGTAAATAAATCCTACTCCTTTTCTTGACATTGTCCTGATTCAAGCAATTGTCCATCACTCTCTGCACCAGACATCCAATGGCATTTAAGAATAGCCATGGAGATATGGGTTTCGGTTCCTAATGCTATATCTTCTGTAAATCCATCATGTATGTATATCCACAGCTTTTGAGCCCTACACAGGGCTTTCACTCCCTTGAATCACCTACTATCTATAATGACCTCTGTCAAAGTTTCTATAATGAATTCCCAAGGGATACAGTAAAGGCCTTTTGAATGGCCATTAACACAACTCTTGCCTTATCCTGGCCTCTGGCTTCAATAGTCCATGCATGATCTATTTTTTAAAAATGCCTGCTCGCTTTTCCCAAGTTAAACTTAGGAGAACCTTTTCTGATCTTGCTGTCAGAATTTGAGAAAAAATATTTATATCTACATTTCAAAGATCTATCAGGTAAAATAATCTACAACTGTATTTAGGTATGTTACCAGTCCATGTAACCCCATACGAATTGCAGGAGTCATTGCTGGGCACATTATGGGTACTGTGAAGAGCACTTTTGGCTGACATCAATGATTGAAACAATACTAATTTCATGAACTTTAATTGTACTTTGACTTAGGAATGGGGTCTATTCCCATCATAGTATTACAAACCCAAAAGCTTTGGAGAAATAAAATAGAGTGATAGTTTTTAAACATCAGTGTCTTTCCCTTTTTTATATAGTACTATCACTATAGCCTCGTCCATAGATTTGATTAAGCACCCTTTCTCTATAATATAATTGAAAAGAGCCACCATTGTGCTACTCAACTGGAAACCTAGTTTAACAACAGTTAATGGGATATCAATCTGGCCTACTTGTTGTCCACCACACACACCTAATAGCCGAACTTATCTGCCCATTACATGATGTTAGATTTAGTCTCTGCTGTTTTTTCTCACATAACATGTCTTTTTCATTTATGGACCAATGTAACTTAAAGGTCTTTGGTTTTGTAAAGCTCATTAAAGTCTAACTCATGGCAATACCTGCTTATTTGTACAACTTTTCTCCCCACCTTCATCCTCCACTGAATTAATCCAAGATTTCTTTTTCTGATCGTCGATGTCCCATATCAAAATTTTAATATCTATCTCTCCTAAATGACTCACCTAACATCATGCCCCTGTTCTTACCAATTTTACATTTATCATTGATTCCTCATATTCTTTATAATTTTCCCTAATAGCCTTTTTCTCTGCCCGCTTGACTTCCTGAGCTTCTGGCTGTCCCTGTTCTACACATTGTAACTCCCTAAGCCTGGCTTCTAGTTATATCACCTCACAAACTTTTGCTCTTCATCTTCCCTTTTTTAGCCATATTATTGTCCTTGCAAGCAATTTTCACTCCATCTCATTCACAAATTTCCAGTGTTCCTTTGTTATTTCTATTTAAATCAGTCACCTACTTAACCATATCCAGTGTCCATCTGATATCCTTTCAGTCCTCCATGTTCATGATTCCACCTCCATCCACCTACTGTCCAGTTCTTGATTCTCAGTTTATCTTCACAATTGCATGAGCTGACAAGCTTCTTTCAACACAGTATACATTTGTAGTTTCCTCAAATGCTGTCTCATCCAACAATAATCCATCCTGTCTACAGGCTTGTTTTGTTTCACATCTTGAAAAGGTAAACCCGTTTACTCCTAATCTTGTCTCCTTCCATGCATTCAATAATCTCCCCATCCCATTCATTTAGCTGCAGCTCCAAATTTCCTATCTCTTGTTGGATCTAACACTGGTCAGGTACATACCAAAGGGGGTATTATACTCTATGATGGGTCTGATGAGGGCCAATTAAAGTGGTATGATAAATCTGAACCTAGATGCCATGCCCTTGCTTATAAGTTGAACAACATTGAAGGACTGTCTTACTATCTTAGACACATGTTGGTTGAAGGCTAGGTCACTATCTACATGAGTTCCCTGATCCCTGTGTTTTCAACTTTTAAGAGTGTTTTATTGATGATGTAGTTACCTGGGGTGGCAGCCTTCCAAAAAGGTACTATAATGCACTTCTTGGTGTTGAGTTTTAAGCCATAGCTTTGGCAACAGTCATTTGTATGTGGTAGACCTTCCTGAGGGATGTTCTCATCTTGGGGTGATTCAATGAGTACCCCCAGTTTGTGATCATCTGCATACTTGGCTAGCCAGAGGCATTTGCCACTGGCTTTTACATCTGAGAAATAGATACCAAAGAAATGTGGGGCCAGCACACAGTTCTTGTAGACTCCACTAGTGACCGGCCTCTTTGTGGAGGTGGCCTTACCCATCTTAAACTCCTGGTCCTATCAGTGAGCCAGCTAGCTATCCAGTGTGTTATAAAGGGGTTTATAGCTATTTCTGTAAGATTATTAATGCCTGAGTGTGGTTTTGTATCAGACTCTTTAGCCAGATCTAGGTAGGCAGTATGCACTGTTTTCCCCTCATTCATTGCCTTAGTGACATTTTCAAAGAAGTCCTCCAGATTCAGTAAGCATGACCTTCCTTTGACAAAGCCAAACTGGGATGGTTCCAGTCTCTGGAGATCTCCTGTCTTTGTTGATAATTTCCATGTTAATTCTTTCCATAGCTTTGCAAATAAGACTAGTCAGAATAATGGGTTTGTAGTTTCCAGGATCTGTTGAAGGCCTTCCCTTATGAAGGGGGATAACTGTTGCAGTCTTTCATTCACATGGCACAAAGCATGTTTTAAGACTAAATAATAACTCCAGGCGTCCTCCTGATAAGTCATGGTTTAGACTATTCAGGACATATCCTGGATGTTATTGAGGCACAGTGAGGCCATGTTCTTGACTTTGGTGAGTATAGCTAGTACATGCTCCCTAGTTATAGTTGGAGGGGTTATGTTTGAGAGTATTTTTGGGAAGGATGGTTGGTAGTGAGAAGGGGTAAAGTTGAAACTGAATTTGTCTGCTAACAGGTTCCCTATACTGGCAGGTTTAGTGAATATGACACCATTAACCACCAGTTCAGCACATTGCTGTGTGCTGCCCTTGAGGTTTCTGACCTCAAAGTTGGATATGCTTGACCTAATTAGCCCTCTTAGTTGCCTATTTACTTTGATAACTGAGTTTTCATCTTTATGGGAATTATCCTTCCAAATGTTTGTCATCATTTTTTTTCCTTTTGTTGCATATCCTGTTTAATTTGGGATGCCATCATCGGATCATAGGATAATAGGAAGTTACTAGGCTAAAGGCCCTATGGCCCTTACAAGCCTAGTCAAGTTCTGCCCTTGTTGCCACAATCAGCACCTATTGGCCCTGTCCAAGAGAGACACAGGTGGTACCCTGAGGTGAATTTATGGTTACCCATTCAATCGTTCAGATAATGCTTGAAGAGGGCCAAAGAGGTGCTCTTGTTAACATGAATTGGGAGTCTGTTCCACAAGTGCAGTAAACTCTGGGAGAAAAAATCTGTCCCTCCAGCAGGTTCTATTAATGTCACATACCAGTTTAAGGTCTTTAGAGCGAGTAACCCATGAGCCATTGGACTTATGGATATGCAGCATTTACAATAAAACAGAGTCAGAGATTGCCTTATATGCAAGGCAGAGATCGACTCTCAGTAGTCTGTAAGAACGGAGTAAAGTGACAGTGATTTCAGCTGATGCACATAGGACAGATACTGAAGACCTTGAATTCTCCTTGTGAGGAACTTTTGTGGTCTCTTCAATTGCTGCAGGTGCCTGGAAAGGAACATACCAAAATGAGCACTGTACTTAATTATTGGCCTGATGAGGAAAGATCACAGTGAGGTCATAGCTTCTTTTTTTTCTGAAGGTAATGCCCTTGCTTAAGAGGCGAGTGATATAGAATGCAGTCATTAACAAATTTTGTCAGCCACAGACCTTTAGTTTTGCTTGTACTGCAGAGAAATAGATTCAGAACAGTAGAGGTCCCAGGACTGATCCCTGTGGAACACCACTGGTTACACGTCTGCTGCTGGAGATGGATTCCTCTGTTTTGACAGTATGGATTTGATCAGTAAGCCAGTTATCGATCCACCTAATCATATAAGGGTTGATACCTAGCTGGGTGAGATGTCAATGATGCCTGAGTAAGAAATAGTGTCAAAAGCCTTGGTCAATTCCAGGTAGGCTGTATGCACAGTTTTCTCTGTCCAGGGCTCTGGTGACTGTCTCAAAGCAGTCCACCAGGTTTACTAGGCATGATCTCTCTTTGACAAATCCAAACCGGGAAGGGTCAAGTGTTTGGAGATTACCTATATTTTTCTTGATAAGTTCCATGCTGGTTCGCTCCAGGGACATGAAGATAAGGTTAGTCAGGCTAATAGCTCTATAGTTCCAGGGGTCAGTGGAAGCACCACCTTTGTGCAAGGGGATAACAGTGGCCATTTTCCATTCAGCTGGGACGAAGCTGGTGCTTAGACTATGACTGAAAACAGTACCCAATGGTGTTGCTAATTCTTGTTGGAGACCATGTAAGATGCAGCCTGGCATGTTATGAGGTCCCACAGATGCTGTGTTTTTGGCCTTAGAGCATTTACGACCTGCTTTCTAGAAATACAAGGTGGGTGACAGGTGGAAGGAATGTCATGGGGTATGTGTGGAGGGGACAGGGGAGTGAAGTTTTCACAGAACCTGTCAGCTAACAGGTTTACTATGTCCAAAGGCTGAATGTATGTGGTATCATTAACTAGGTCTTACCTTTTAGGCTATGGATATAACTAAAGAATGCATTATGGTTGTCCTTAGTTGAGGATGCTAATTTGGATTAGCAGTTTGCTTTGAAGGACTTCACAAAAAGTCTTATTTGCTTATTTAAGCTAAGGAGTGAGTGTTGCCAGTTTAGGGCATACTCCCTCTTACATTTGGACAACAATTTCTTCCTCTTGTTGTAAAGCCTGTTAATGGCAGTTCTCCACCAGGCAGGTTTCTTCTTCCTTGAAGAGCTTGTTTTGGTCCTATCTCATATGGCTGCATCAATGCAGTTATACAGGTGTATGTAAAAAGCATTGGTGTAAGACTTGGCATTGTTGTCAGTTCAATCTGAGGGGGAGGTACACTGAAGCTATTTATACCATCTCTTAGAAGGATATAATCTGCTTTGGTGGAGTTTTTCAGTTTAGTTACTGCTGTTCAGGGCCCATTGTGACAGTTACTTTGAATGAGACTGATTTGTAGTCAGATCTGAAAAGGGAAAACCTCACAGCGGGGGTGCTACAGCAGTCCCCCATATTGGTAAGCACCACATCCAAGATGTTGGCACCCCTAGTTGGGGTGTCCACCAGCTGGTCCAGGGCACTGGAGATAATGAACAAGATAAACCTTTGGGTAAGTGAGTTTAAGCACAAGTAATTTACCCAGTCAATGGATGGGTAATTAAAATCACCAAGAACCATGGTGCCCAAATGTGTCTTAATGGATTATAGTAAATCCAAGTACGCAGAATGGGTGTCTTGATTCATAGGTTCATAGGTTAGTACTAGGCTATTGGACCTAGGGCCTATACAAGCCTAGCCATAACAATTCCCTTGATATTTCTTCCCGCAATATTTACTTCCCTAGACCCCTGTCTAGCAGGGTGACTGATGTGATCTTCCGGGTAAATTTCCTATCGCCCATCCAATTGTCAAGGTTCCTTTTAAAGAGCGCCAAGGAGGCACTCTGCTTGACATGTATGGGCAATCTATTCCAGAGTATGGGGAGTCTCTGAGTCAGGAACCTATCCCTCCAGTATGTTTTGTTCATTGTGATGACAAGGTTTGGAGATGTGTGGCACTGAGGGATTGGGATTTCTTTAACTGAAGTATGTCCAACAGCTCAGGGTTTGACATGGCCTTGTATATTAAGCAAAGATCACCTCTGAGTAGACGATATGCCACAGAGTATAGCTGGAGTTTTTTTAGATGGTCAGTATAGGGCATCTGCTTTAGGCCTGTGATTCTTTTAGTGAGGTATTTCTGTGGCCTTTCCAGCTGTTGCAGATGTCTTGTGAGGTATATACAAAATGGGTCATTGTACTCTATAATGGGTCTAATGAGGGATGAGTACAGTGGGACAATAACCTCCTTTTTTCTGGATGAAAAGCCCTTAGTGATGAGGTGTGCCACATAGAAGGATTTCCTGACTGTTGTGGCGATGTGGTTATCGAAGGTGAGACCACTGTCCACCTGTGTCCCTAAGTCTCTCATCACACTTTCGGTGTTTAGTGTAGTGCCACCTATGTGGTAATTCATGGGTACATGTTTTCTTCCAAAGGGGATAACTATATATTTCTTGGCATTAAGCTTGAGACCATGGCTCTGGCATCAAGCATCTGTTTCTGTAAGGCCTTTTTGTAGACTATCCGCATCATTTGAGGATTCAATAATGGCTCCCAGTTTCCAGTCATCTGCGAACTTTGTCAGACAGAGTCTCTTAGTGTTGGCCTGTACTTCAGAGAAGTAGATGCCAAACAAGAGCGGTCCCTGGACTGAACCCTGAGGTACTCCACTTGTCACTTGTCTGGAGCTGGATTTGGAGTCGGCTAC
This sequence comes from Protopterus annectens, assembly GCF_019279795.1. NCBI lineage: Eukaryota > Metazoa > Chordata > Ceratodontiformes > Protopteridae > Protopterus > Protopterus annectens. Next base: position 731,766,297 of record NC_056739.1, read on the forward strand.
TTTTACAGTGTGGGTTCTGTCAGTAAGCCAGTTGGCAACCCATCAAGTGATGTAGGGATTTATGCCCAGCTTAGTAAGTTTGTCTATGATTCCAGAGTGGGGGATGGTGTTGAAGGCCTTGGTGAGGTCCAGATAGGCTGTGTGGACTGCCTTACCCTCATCCACAGCTCTGGAGACTGATTCAAAGAAGTCAGTCAGGTTCAGGAGACAAGATCGGTCCTTCATGAATCCAAACTGGGTGGGGCTCAATATTTGAAGGTTGCCAATGTCTTTGTTTATAAGTTCCATGATAATGTGTTCCATGCCTTTGCAGATCAGGCTCATCAGACTGATGGGACAGTAGTTTCCAGGATCCAAGGTGGATCCCCCCTTGTGGAGTGGGATAACTGTAGATGTGCACCACTCAGTGGGCACGAAGCCTGAGGTGAGATAGTTTTGTAGCTGACAGTGACTTGAATAGGTGAACTACAAACAGTTGATTGCACGTGAAGTGTCTCCAGGGAATCATATTGTTTAACCAATCTGGAGGTGTATGTAACTTTAATAAATATTGACACACCACCTAGTTTTCAAGCCTTCCATTCGTGGTCTGAACGTGTGATAAGAGGTGTAAGTCAGTACGGCTGGGATGCTTTTCACAGCCTTGAACCAAGTCTCTGTGACTGCACAGATGTCAGTATCTTCCAAGGTGAGGACTGCTCCCAGTGAGTGCAGTTTCATGCTAAAACTCCTAGAGTTTAGCAGCATAACCTTGAGGCTGTTTTTTGATGAAATTTTTATGTTGGGAATTTTATCCTTGTGACATTCTCTAAAAATGGCACTATGGGGGTGGCAAGAACTTTTGCCACTAGCCAAAATCCCAGGGGTGACACAAGAAGACCATCTCTGGCAAAGCATTGAGGTCTATCGATCATATCATCCCATGCTGACAGAAACTGGATCCCCTTATAATGACACCAGAAACTAAGCCAATTATTGAAGTCAATGATTTTCTCTTTATAATGTGGTATCATCCAATATGCTGCTCAAGGTGAGGGACATGCCTGCCTGTGACACATAATCAGAGAACTCAATCATGTGTTTCTTCACATAGTCTGGGAAGGTGTGTCTCAAGTCATTCACACCAACATGTACTACGAATGAATCATAATGGTAATTGCTTTTGAGACACTTGAGGGCCTGCGTAATCTGATGAATCCTGGCACCAGAAAGACAGCTGACTTAATTTTCTCCTTGTTCAGCCTGGTGAGGGTGACATCTGTGTGTCTCACTATAGAGGCTTCTATGACTAAAATATTTGGAGACAATGTGTGTTGCCTTAATGACTTTGATGGTGTGGCACTTGTACTGGTATCATTATGTGTACTGCGTGTTTTGGATGTCATGATTGGTTTTGTATGTATATGTTTTGGAGGTCTCTGGTTTTAGGAAGATTTTTTGTGAGTATCTCTGCATATGTTGGTCTCTGCATATGCTGTGTGTTATGAGTAGGAGTTGTGGTAGGTGAGCTGACAACCCGCTCTGTATTGCTATCTCTTGCATGAGACAGCTGTGATTCAAGATTCATAATGTAGGTGCATCTCTCACAAATGGTACAGGAATAATTTAGAAGTAGGGGGTTGTCAGTGTACATGAGGCAGTTGATACACTGCCTCAGTAGACCCATGTGAACTAGGCTGGTAGGAGAAAAGGAGGGAAACTGACAGTTTATGGTCCTAGGAATAATTGTGGCCTGGCTATAACAGTTGTATTTATAACAGTAATCAACTTTGAGGTCAGATTTGGAGTCTGCAATTTTTACAGTGTGGGTTCTGTCAGCGAGCCAGTTGGCAACTCCATCTTGTGATGTAGGGATTTATACCTAGTTTAGTGAGTTTAGCTATAATTCCAGAATGGGGGATGGTGTCAAACGCCTTGGCGAGGTCAAGATATGCTCATCCACGGCTTTGGTGACTGCCTCAAAGAAGTCGATCAGGTTCAGAAGGCATGATCTGCCTTTCACAAACCCAAACTGGGTGGGATCCAGAGTTTGGAGGTTACTAATGTCTTTGTTTATGAGTTCCATGATGATACGTTCCATGGCCTTGCAGACCAGGCTCGTCAAGCTAATAGGTCGATAGTTCCCGGGATCAGTGGTGGCTCCCCCTTTGTGGAGTAGGATATCTGTTGCTGTGTGCCATTCAATGGGCACAAAGCCTGATGTGAGGCTATTATTGAACATGGTGCTTAAGTGGGAAGCCAGTTCATTCTGAAGTTCATATAAAACGCAGCCTGGGATGTTGTCCGGTCCCATGGATGCTGTGTTTTGGCTTTAGAGAATGCAGCTTTTACCTGAATAGTTGTGATTACAGGGACTCTGCATTCTTCCTGTATAGATATGGGCCCTTTAGGGGGTGAGATGAGGGTAAAGTTAGCACTGAACCTATCTGCCAGGATGTTGGCAATGTCAGTTGGTTCTGTAATTTTCGTGTCTTTGTCCTGTAACTCAGAGCAGATCTGGGTGTTGCCATCTAGATTCTTGACATAGCTATAGAATGCTTTGTGGCTGTCCTTAGATTTAGTGGTGATTTTGTTTTCGTAGCTAGCTTTGGAGGATCTTATAAGCGATCTCAGCTTCTTACTGAGGCTGACCAGGGAGTTCCTCCACTCATGGGATTTTACTCTCTTTTGTTAACAGACATTTCTTCTGTGACATCATTTAAATCATTTGAAGCATCTGATGGGTTTATCAAGCATTTGAAACATTTGATGCATTTACCCGGTATTTGAAGAATTTGATGTGTTTACCCTGCATTTGAAGCATTTAATGTGTTTAACCAGCATTTACAGCATTTGGTGCACATCTTTTCTACTTTTACTCTTGCTCCCAGATATCACATATGGTTAGAAATGTTTACATTTTATTTATTTATTTATTTACATTTGTTGGCCAGGAGTGTCCGACTGGACATAGGTCCATTTTCAGCAGAGGCGTGGGGAGAAAAGCTCCACAGTTAAAATAAACAGACAGTAGTTACATTGGATTACATAGCGATTAACAATTTAACATAGCAATTACTTACAACATATTTACAGATGAAGAACATAGTACATCAGTAGACAACTAGAATCTTTATCTGTGAAGTACATAACAGACATTAACAAATGTTACAATAAGAAGTTCCTGCTGTATAATAAGTACTAGGCTTATGAGCATCTGAGCTTGCTATAATCAAGGTAGTTAGTGGAGTGGAAAGAAAGGTAGTGGTTGGATGGGGTGGGTGATATTAGAGTGGGAGTTGCAAGGGCATAGCCAGCATGTTTTTAGGTGTGCTTTTAGTAAAGTTTTGATGTGGGTGCATGATGGCATGGTGGTAATTGTGGGTGGAAGGGAGTTCCATAATTTGGCTATGGTGCAAGAGAATAGTGCTTCGCCAGCAGAGATATTGGCTTTAGTGATTTTAGTTGCTGGATCTTAGTGGTCTGGTGGTGCGATAGGGTTGGAGTAGATTCTGGAGGGATGGGACATTTAGTGGATTTAGCGGATTTACATAGTAAAATAGTACTGTCAACTGGCTCCATTTACATTTATCTAAATTCTGTTTGACCTCCTTTTTATCTTCCTCTCAGCTGTGGCCTCCTACTCCCACACCACTTCATGTTTTACATACTGAGCCAGCTGTAGCACTCCTAGGATCATTTTGCCTTGGTAGTTCACATCCAATTGATTTTCTGTCCTGTTTTTTTCTGTATTTAGTCAGCCCACTAAGTATGCCACTTTTAATGTTGAAATTAGTTTTCCTTAAAGGATAACCACACCCACAGACTCAAAAAACATGTTTATTTCATCATGGTTTGGTGTTTCCTACATTTTAACACTACTCTGGGACTATTTACAGGTTTTTAAATATTTTTATACAGAATTTCTGAGTCTGACCACATGAGGTCTGGCATCTTGAATAATTCTGATTGTTTAGTCTGCCCCTAGGTATCCCACAATGCAGTGTTCATCTGTAAAAAGTTACATCACACAGGCTTCTTTCTTCCTAAAGCTCCTGTCACTGCATTGATTTTACATGCATACACTGCTGTCCTTTAGTCAGTTAGTTTTAAGTAACATTTCATGCTGTTCAGTGACTACTTAAAACACAAGCGATGAAAATGGCACAGAACAGACTTTCAATGTGCTTTTTACTGCTGCTTCTTTATAGAAAGGCTAAACTGCAGTTTTTTTGTGAAGCCTAAATTGTACCACTTTGACTCTTCTCCCATCCCCCTTTACCCCTAACTTCCCTAGCTGTCAAAGTGCTAAGGGTATCTTTGAGCTGTTACCTGCCATGATTGACAGCTCACAGCAGGAGACTTGGCTCATGTACTGTTTCCTTCTTCTAGCCTTTACTTTCTGTATGGGTAGGAGAAGGACCAGGGAGCTGTGACATCACAGCATGGGTGGGTTTTTAGGATGGTCATGGTGATATCAGTTTGTGGAGGGAATTAACCAGAAAACTACCTCTATTCAGTATTCTGTCATAGTGGCATTTTTATGCCATCACTAAAGAAAATACCAACAATGCCTTAGCTAGGCATTTTTTATTATTCCCAGGACATGATTTTCAGTTTTTAATTATTGAGAAGGTCTCTGAAAGTAATAGGGGAGGTCCGGTTTCTTTACAACTTGAGGGAAAATAACTGTTATGGCAACTTAAATTAAACACTTCAGTGTCGCCAGGGCTTAATGACACTATCTCTATTATGAGTGTGTTAAAATTGAAGGCATTGCTTATTTAGAGATTTTTGTATGAGTCAGAATTTTATATTATATTCTTTATATGTGTATGTGTATATATATTGATTTTTTGCATTTTTATATAGATGGTAAAGTGAATCTGTATTCATTTTATTGTATATGTTTTGGAGGGTTTGTGGATACTGTGAGACAATTCATTTCTTTTTGGCATGAAGAATTTTATGGAGATTCGTTTTTGGTGTAGGAAATGATGTCATTACTTGTTTGTCTATTTAAACACCAATTTCCCTTGTTAATTTGTCTGAAGAAGTTTACGTATTTGCAGTAAACGAAAGCGCTTACGTTATTTTTTGCTTCCAGTGTGATTCTTTTTTCCTTTAGGCATTTACATAGTGGCCTTGATGACATCAATGAATTGGAGACTTTTCCAGGGTGGGATAAAAGTTTTTTGAAAGTGAAACCACCACAGTACAGTAAGATACTGTTCTAGTGTAGAGAAACAGTCAATTTAAAATATTTCAAATGCTGTGTTGTTGTTTATTCATAGCAGGGACACTAAATAGGGAGAAAATGGACAGAGAAGTTGAGCATTTAATAATAGAATCCTGCTGTTGTCTTTTAATATATATACTTTTGTACTTGCTGTTATTCTTTGTAATTTTCTGCTATATTGCAATATGTAGGTCTCTGCAATTACTGTTATTATTCTAATTTGTTTTCCTGTGTTGTAATTTATTGGATCTAAGTATTATTTGTGAAACTCTTCTCACTGGGCCTCAGCTGAAAGGGGTTTTTACCCAGTTGGATTTTCCCAGTAAACAAAGGCAATCAATCAATAAATAATTAAATAGATAATACTGTCACATGGGAACCCCCTCTTCCGTTAGCCACCAGTGTTTTTTCCCTTGCTGTTGCATCCTTGTATAGGCACATTGCATCTTCTTCATTCTTTGTCCCCAACAATTTTCTTTTCCATATAATTTTGAGCATTGCATAATATATTAGAAACATGTTGCTTGTGCATAAGTGACAGGCTGCAATAATCACACCTTTTCATTTAAATAAGTATGTGGTGCAAACTAATCCACTACATTAATTTTACAGACACCCATCATAAAGCCCTTCCTGAGTTCTACACTCTTGACAACCTACTCCTCTAACCTGCAATGATGGCCAGAGGTGTAGTTAGGGTAATAGGAGGGGGGTCAACCACATCAGTCACAAGATGTTAGTTGTAATCAGGGTTTTATTACAGTTTTGGTATTTGACATTCAGAAATGAATGATGATACTATGATTGGAGTGGAATTGTAACTGTAGCAAATTACTTACTACAATGTACATCTGTATTGTAGCAAGCAGTTTACTACAGATTAAAAGCAGAAGACGTTTTTTTTTTCTTCTTGAGTGTAGCTTGAAGATCAGTGATAATGGACCTTGCTCCTGAGTAGAGGAGCAACAGGTCAGGAAACTTACCTTTTTTCCCTCATCAGCTCAGAGTTGAGCGGCACCAGATTAGTGAATAGTAACAGCTGCTAGATGAACCAGCTATGACACTTTATAATTAAGTGATTCTGTCAGTAAACTGCCAGCTCTCTGTTCCCTGTCCAGTTGTTGTCAATTCCCTCACTTACCATATCTATTCTTCTACATCCCATACAGCTTCTCTCTCCTCCAATCCTTCCATGAGACCAATAATTCACAACTTTCTCTGCATGTTCTGCATTCTACCTCACACTGTTTCCCTAGCAAAGTTTCTACACAAGCATGCGACTTTTTAATCTCATTTTCTGATACTTTACAACACTTTCCTTACTACCAACATTTTTTGTCTGTTTTTTTTTTTCTGAGTGAAAGAGTCCGACTGGGCACAAAAGCCCATTTTTAGTGGAGGCTCAGGAGGGAAGCTCCACAGAATCAATATCTGTACATAAATGTATAGCATAAAATACATAAATGTGTCAAATAAAATTAATATTTATAAAAAGTGTAGCTTAGGCTCAGAAATGTTAAACATATTGTTAAAACAGAGCATGAAATTGTAGCATAGATTATACAACTATTTCCCATAAAATTAATTCAGTTTGTGTGGCTGAATTACAGTACCACATACAGATAAGGTAACACGTATGAATCAATGTTGTTTACACACATGGAGAGAGAATGGAAAACTGATCTTTGCTGAGGAATAAAAAGTTTTTAATAAAAAACAAATAGTTAAAGAATAAGAAAGTATAAATTGTATTTCACCAGAATGGTAATCCTCATGGTGATTAGTCAAATTGAAAAAGTGGATAAGAGAGTGTAAAGGAAGGAGAATAATTTATAAGGAGAATGAGGTAAGAAGGGAGGAGAGGAGAGTGGCAGAAATATTCTCTGTATAAAGAGTCTTGAAAGGATGTTCTGACAGAAGTAGCCATGCAATTGGCATAATTATACAGGTTAGCTTATCCTGTTGCAGAATATATAGAAAGCCAGGTGCTTAGGTTCTGTTTAAGCTGGGTTTGGGGACTTGTTGACTTGTCCCTCAGTCTGAGTGTGAGAGAATTTCATCATTTTGAGATATAGTTGGAATATAATGAGTCCTCTGCTTTGCAGATGAACTTAGTGGTAAGCAGGAAGGATTTGTTGCTGGAGTGCAGGTCTCTTGTACAGGAGTAGTACTGCAGCATGTTTTGGAGTGTTGGACATTTTTCCAGCATATAGACTAATTGAGAATAGGATATGTAATTGGGTATTTCTAGCCAGTTTAGTTCTGTTAAGGCTGTGCAATGATGGACTTTGTACAGGGACATTGCACCACATTGATATTAAGTTTCTAATGTTATCATTCCATTTTCTCTAATATTCCCTATTTCTGCTTGCAGGGCCATGAGTCTTTAGACATCAATTTAACATCCTGCTGGATCTTATCAACCTTTCATTCCATTTTAGTGAACTAAATATTTCACAAAGTTAATTTGCTTTCTAAACCACTTATAACACAATTCCTATCTGATGTGTGTTGAATTGACCTGTAAATGCTATAAAAATACACTTTTAACATTCAACAGGCATGGAGCCACTCAGCAATCTTGTAAATTGTGTCAAGTGAGCCCTACCCCTCCAGCACAAAATAAGAAAAATACATGGAAGAAATAAAGGAATTATACAGAAACAGGTAATACTACTGCACTTTATATATATATATATATATATATATATATATATATATATATATATATATATATATGTGTGTGTGTGTGTGTGTGTGTGTGTGTGTGTGTGTTATATAATGCACAGACTAACATTGATAGATGTGAATCTGCATGATGGGTCAGTAGATAATATATCTGTCTCTCAATTCCAGGGTTCAAGTCTGATGCCTGGTCACTGTCTGAGTAGAGTTTGTATATTTTTATCATGCCTCTGTGCTTTCTGTTGATACTCTGGTTATCTTCTGACTCCCAAATTCATGGAGATTAAGTGGTTTTATCTTTAAACACATTTCAAATATATTGCATTTTCTGCTTTCCTCTAGTCCCAGGTAATGTCTGAAAAGCATCTAAGGGCCATTTCCCTTACCTTGTTAACAAATGAAAAAATAATAAATATAAAGTAAAGTTCATCAATAATACATAGGATTTTAACTGGATACTCCCTCCCTCCCCAACATAAAAACATGACTACTAACATTCATGCATCTTCTAGTAACCTGATGAAGCTAAGCTACTGAAGAAGCCTGGAGGCTGCTGGTACCAACATATTCATACCAAAAATGGAGCATGATCTTCCAGCAACACAAATGTACTTGTAACTATGGCAAGTTGTGTTGAATAATTGTCCTGTCTGAGTACATGAAGCCTTTTTACCTGTCATTAATTAAGAAGATCATACTCCAAATATCTACTACAACAACCTTGTTATTAACACTCTTCACTTTAAATCCTTCCAGTAAGATTATTGTGCCTTAAAAGCTGCTACATGTAATTGTTCACTACAATATCTTTCTTTGGGATGGTTGCTGGGGAAAAAGCCTTAAGTAAGACTGCAGTCAACTTTCTACCAGCATCAGAAATTATATATGCTGAATATAGGCTGAGGGTGCCAGATCATTTAGCTCTAAGATACAAATGGAAAGATGGTGGACAATTATGTCCTAAAACATACCCTAATGACATACTACCTCTCAACCGTCCAGATTTTTGTAGAATGTCCACATTTTTGCCTCATAATTTTGGTCTGTTCCTCATAAAATGTGTATTTTTCTGGCAAATCACTGGGATGATCTGAAGACTGAAGTCACCAAATAATGACATATATTTGAGTTTCAGACTTTAAATCCTTCAGAAAATATATATTAACACAAACCCTGTTACTCTAGCAACTAAGTTTATAAAAGCAATATTTAAAATATGTCCCTATTTTGGGGCTTTGTTCCCCCATTCTGTCATGCTTTGCCCAGATTGCTTGCACTAAGAGGTTGGGAGGTATGCCTGATGATGATAAACTTCAAAAATGCTACTCATTGACACAATTTCTCTTTTTATTTCCTGCACCCTTCCCAAATAATTTTGTCTAGGGGCTGAATACAGATACAATGTTTAAATGAAACACTTGTCATGACATTTATTTATTTATTTATTTATTTATTTATTTATTTATTTATTTATCTGCTTGCCTTTGTTTAGCAGAAGTGTCTACCTGGGTTTGACAAAAGCCCTTTTCAGTGGAGGTCTGGGGAGCAAATCTCCACACAGAGATATAACATATATGTACATTTGTAACATAGTACATTAACATTATATAGTGAAGAGACTCATAGGAAAATACTTGCCTATCAGTTTGCAGACTATTCCAAGCCTAGCCAATAACCAGTGGTCATAATCAAATCCTGCTGTACCTTGTATCTGTGAGGTTAAGACTTTAACTATCACTACAACATTATTAATAGGTCTCTGCAATAATAATATATTAATAAAGGCATGACACAAAGAATGACGCAGTCACAAAGGTTCATTTAGGGTATATAAATATTAAATACAGACGTGGTACTTTCAGAGCTCTAGAGAGAAGAGTAGTTGATAGTGTACACCGTCTAGTGCAGGTATTAAGAGGTTGAGCTGTGATAAGAGGCAGTGGAGTGAGTACGTTTTAGGTGTTAAGAGAAGGAGAAATAAGCAGCCCTGAAGATATTTTTATTATTTTAATTACAGGCTTAGAAGGGAGGAGAAACAGCAAAATGAGAAAGTAGAGGAATAAGGAAGTAACGGTTTGAATAAGTGTAGAAGGTAGAGTTTTATGACAAAGGCTAAACTATTGAATGGTATGCTGCATTCATTTACCTGTTTTTTAATCTGCTTTATGATAGGATATGGTATCCTAATGTGTATGAATATAGTTTTTTTTAACCTAAAAGTATTGCACAGACAGTTTTATATGGTATATTTGTCTGTGCATTTGGCCTGTGGTTTGGATGAGATAGGATGAAGGACCAATCCACCTATTAAGTTAAGTAATTAATTAACAAATTATGTGATTAGAAGAACAAGAGAAGATGAATAAATAATAATCAGCATCTCATTCCCTTTATTACAACATTAATATCTGCCTAAGTTTGTTCCCTGACCGTATCCACAATATGATTACAGAGACACAAAAATGAATATACTTTACCAGAAGCATTGCAACTTCACCTAGAAAGCTGACTAATCCAGAACCAAGCAAACGTGTTATTCAGCTTTTAAGATTTCCTTTGTTTGGTACATAATACAAAGAAACATACTAATTACCTTTTAATAGCTTTGATAACCATATTTCGCCTCCCAGTCTGTCTTCATTCAAAACAAAAAGGTTATACAAAGAACAGACATTGGGCTGCTGCTTTGTAAAGCAGCTTAAATGCTGAATAAACCAGAGACATCTTCATCAGAGGTATGCTTCATTTATTCAGACCTAAGAATCCTGAGATTCTGCAACATTTCTTTAAAAATCAAGTTGAAAAGCATAACCTGAATGAATACAGATAGGTTGTTAATTGTAAATGTTATTAAAAAGGTACAAGCACCATGTTTCTCAGAAAAAAATGTTTATGATGACAATATTAATTTCAGAATCAGAGTCGTTACAGGAATGCTATAATATAGTATAATGCAAAAATAATAAAAATTAAGACATTTTTCTATAAATTTTCATAAACAAAATTTTGAATCTTGAAAACTTTACAAATTAGATATATTACACCAACAGCAATTTGGCCAGCTAAACTCTAAGCTCTTAATGAGTTACTTCCTGTGGTACAGGGTTTGATTCCTTCTACCTTCTAAGCTTCATCTTTCATATCACCAGAAGCACTCTCTTTTTCTTCTTTCTTTCTTTCTTTCTTTTCTTTTTCAGTGCAATAGGGATAAAATCATTCCTATTTGCATAGTTAATGTAAACAGTACACAATATCTTTTAAACTCTACAGTTTATAGAGTAAGTATCAATCAAGGTATTCTTCAGCCTCATACAGCGGTTCAGCTAATACATTTAATCAACCTGTAAGCAATGGCAGACTATAGTAAGGACAATTTATGTGGCCATCTTGGGCCCATGACTTTGGGGGGCATAGCTGACTGGCCATCCACTATAATGCCCTAAGTCCAAAAAAAGTCATTTTTTTCTAACTGGAAGGAAATCATGAGTTGGGACTAAGGGCAAGCTGGAAATGCATGCTTTGCTTACACGGGGACTAAGTTAAAGGCAACAGGGCAACAGGACTAAGCATATTTTTTCTGCCTGTTTTTTTTTTTTTTTTTTTTTTATGTCTGCTTGAAGTAGACAGAAGCATTCATACTTTACTTAAAGTTTTGTGCTGCAGTTCAGATTTCAGACTTTGAAGTGTAACTTTTACTTATGGGGGACTTCTGCTTGTACTGTTCTATGTGCATGGACTAAGTTAAGAGCAATGGGACAACAGTTTTTAGTAAGTCACTTAACTCCCTGAAGCCTATAGCACCTTTTATACATTTCCAGTTAACATCCATAGCTCTTTATGACATCCAGACTTTTCTTGGGTCTGACTATTTAACTGAGTGACTTACCAGCTTACAATAGGCCGAAATAGTAGAAAAGCCTTCATTATATTATGCTTTTTTAAGTTGATTTTTCAGAAAATTCTCTGGAATTCAAGGATGCGTGCATGCTGTAAGAGGTATAACATTCCCCACCACATAGGTGTTAATGAGTTAACTAGACAGTGCTCCAGAGTTGCCCCTGAAAAGTGACACTTTCCTCACTGGGTCTTCTTGTGTAATAAATAAGTTCAGCAAAATACAACTTATAAATTGTCTCTTTTTCAGCCTTTTCCACACCCTATATTTGGCTTCGTCCAGATTTCTTGAGCAGAAGTTGAAAGGTATGCTGGTCTGCTCCTTGTAAAATGTTTAGCTTTCTGGCAAATTGTTGTGGATTGCATTCACTAAATAATGACAGTCATATGAGTTCCACACTTTGAATCCTTCAAAAGATGTTTTCTAATGCAAAGCTCTTTGGTCTAGTAACTTTTTAAGTATATAAGAAAAATATTTAAAATATGTTACCAATTTTGGAGTCTTCATCTCTGATTCTGGAGCTAAGCAGTTGAGAAGGCAGTGGGAGATTGCAATGAGTTGCATTGTATGGTTCTGACAGTGGCTAGATACACTTCTGGGATATTTTTATGCATGCTTTCATTCACTTGATCTTAAAGGAAAATGCCGCCATAGAAATAAAAAATCTATTTTTTCACTCTGTCTCTGTTTTCTGAGTTATCTTAACACATCAAAATCCCTCTAACTGCTTCTTGTAGAATTTTGATGTTTTTTTGCAAAATGGCTGTCAATAGGGCTTGACACATCAAGGCGATCTTATTTTATTTTCAAGCCTTTCTCTTTCTCATAATCTGTTTCGGGTCTGTTTTATATTAGTCATGCTAGACATAAGGAAGTAGTGGTGTATTCACATCCCATTCTCATATAATGAGATTAGTGTCAGTCACTGTCATCTCATATACTGTCTGTAACAGGACTGCTTCTTTTATTTCTTGAATGGGCCTCATTTATGTGGATCTCAGGGCTTGTTTTACAGTATACTAAATAATTATACAGCTGCAACCAAAACAGTTACTACATTGCAGAACTTTGTTCAAAGTATCTTTTTGTAGTCCAAGATGAATTGACAGCCCCTCTCCCTACACTTTGGTAAATGTGCTGATAATTTGCAAGATTTATAAGAATAAAATATTTTCTGACTTTACCCTAAATTTCACAGATATCCTTGATACTATATTCAAGTCATCTTAAAATTTGAAGTAGCATAAGCAACAAATACTAAAGTTTAAAGCTTAGCATTTCAGTACTGTGATTCTGCTTATGTAAATATGTCAAAAGAGGTGACAGTTGCCTTTGAACCATTGACTGTTTTAATTGCCCTGTTTTGTTGTGAAAGGCACAGCCACATTAGAAGCAGCAGTGAATCAGTCTAGGTTTTCTTCCTTTCTGCAATGAAGACCATGGAAAACAGTTTCACACCTCTCTGTCTTATTTACAACAGCCTGAGCTCCTGACTTATCTGTGTCATGCAAGTGTAGACAAATTCCTCTGCAACTCATGTGAGATGTTAAGCTTAAAAAACATGGGTGGTCTTCCCCTTCCTTTGGTACCAAAGTGAGGAAATGAAAGTTTTATAAAGTAAAATCAGGTTTCAGGTAACTACACAATACTGGAATCATATTATAGGGAGAAAAGCAACCTACGAGTTGAGTTAAACTGTAAGAGAAGGTGGAGTTTTCCTTTAAGCAAGTCCTTGAGATGCACAGTCATACAAGGTTCTCTGTCTGGCAGTGGTGTGTGTGTGTGTGTGTGTGTGTGTGTGTGTGTGTGTGTGTGTGTGTGTGTGTGTGTGTGTGTGTGTGTGTGTGGGTGTGTGTGTGTGTGTGTGTGCGTGAGAGATTGTGCGTGTGCATGTGCATGCACGTGTATGTGCACGTGTACATGTGCATGCATGTGCACGTGTGCGTACACATGCACGTGTGTACAAACACTTAGTTCTTGCATCCCAGGAAAATTATGGCATAAAGGAAACAATGAAGTGTAGTAAGCAGGAGCAACAGCATATGAGCCATGTATTCTGGGTATGCTCCTTGGCTTCCTTGCTTTGTTGAATGATAACAGTATGTTTATTTGATGACTGTGAATACTCAGGACAGCATGAAGTCTACAAGTGTAATAGGTTCATAGGTTCATAAGTGTGTACTAGGCTAATGGCCCTGGAGCCTTTTACAAGCCTAGCCCACAGGAATACCCTGGCATCGTGCCATCGGACCTTAGTTCCCAGATCCTCTGTCGAGTTCATAGGTTCATAGGTTCATAGGTTCATACTAGGCTATCTGCCCTGGGGCAATTATAAGCCTAGCCCGATTCTGTATGGCTTACGCCACCCCTTGATTTGAGTATACTGTGCCCTTTTTAAGGTTTAGTTTACTGTGCCTCTGGGACAAACCTATGATCCCCCATCCACCTATCGAGATTCTTCTTGAAGAGATTCAGTGAGGTGCTCTGCCTCACATGAACTGGAATTCTATTCCAGAGCGAAGGGAGCCTCTGGGTTATGAACCTGTCCCTCCAGCAAGTTCTATTTATTTCTGTGCTGAGGTTCAAGTCCCTTGAGCGTGTGGCTCTAAGGGATTTAGATTTACTGAGGTGGAGCATCTCCATTAATTCTGGATTTGACATAGCTTTGTATGTCAGGCATAGATTGCCTCGAAGTAGGCGGTATGCAACTGAGTAGAGCTGGAGTTTTTTTAACCGAGCAGCATATGGCATCTGTTTGAGACCCTTGATCCTCTTGGTGAGATACTTTTGGGGTCTTTCTAATTGCTGCAGGTGTCGGGTAAGGTACATCCCAAAAGGGGCATTGTATTCTATGATGGGCCTGATGAGGGATGAATAAAGGGGCACGATTACCTCTCTTGATCTAGATGTGAAACCCTTCGTGATGAGGTGGGCTATGTAGAAGGCCTTTCTAACCACTTTGGCAATGTGGTTTTCAAAGGAGAAATTGCTATCAACTTGGGTCCTTCCTCTCTTAAAACCTGGTTGCCTCGTGGTTTTGGCATCTTTTCAGGCTTGTTGGCTGTTGGTGAAGCACCAACCAAGAGGAGAAAACGCTGAGAGAAGAAAGGAGCCACTTTTGAGATTTTAAGTATTTTTCCTCTGTTTATTTGCTAAGTTTTTCTGCATATCCGCCTATTTTGAGCATTTTCTGGGTTGTTAAACTTTAGAGCACAACCTAGAGCTGTTTACTGAATTTCCTGTTTGCACTTATTTTTAAAATCATTTTTTTCTTAAAACTTGCATTTTATCTGTCTTTGGCCTAGCACTCTTGTGTGGGGTCATTTACTGCACTGTTATAACTTGTTGATACTTGCTGAGCCACTGGAGTAATCCCCCGGGGTAAATTTTCTGTTTCCCATCCACTCATCAAGATTTCTGTTGAAGAAGGCCAGTAAGGCGCTCCACTTGACATGTATGGGAAGCCTATTCCATAGCATAGGCAGTCTCTGGGTAATGAACATGTCCCTCCAGCTTGTTCTGTTGATTGTGGTAATGAGGTTGAGGTCTTTTTAGCGTGTAGTGTGGAGTGATTGGGATTTCTTTATTTGTAGCATTTCTAACAGAGCTGGATCAGACATGTCTTTGTAAGTCAAGCAGAGATCACCTCTAAGTAGACAATATGAGACAGAGAACAGTTGGAGTTTTTTGAGTCTGTCCATATAGGACAAGTGTTTAAGGCCTAGGATCCTCTTTATGAGTAAATAATAAAAATAGTAATGTTTTAACAATGAACATTAATTTTGATTGTTTTTTGCAGGCATGCAGATGTGAAATGAATGTTGTTGAACTACAGCAATGTGTCTGGTACTTTAGTGCAGATGAGTACAGCCATGGACTCATAAGGAGCTGCTTCATGTAGTGCAGATCTTAATTCACTCAGCCTCTTTTGTCTACTGCATGTCTCTTAGCAAGTCACTTCACCAAATAGTGCTCCTTGCCTGATTGAAAATTACTCAAAAACAAAGCGAAAATGGTCAGCTCATCAAGGCCATTAAAAGTGATGAAGTCTATTATTTTAGGATGAAATCACTTAACTTTGAAATAGATTCTGGTCCTCAAAGTACATTGTCTGGTGGTTTTGTGGCCTTAATGAGCTAAGCATTTTTCATTTGCCCCTCAAAAGGGACACCTGAGTACAGTGGGCTGCCCCATGCTAATAGAAAATGCATTGCACATTTATCTTTTGAATTCTTGCAGTTTTCAAATAACCACCAGTTAGTGCTTCACTATATACTGATTTTACTATGAATCCATGCAAATTTCTAGTACTTCAATAGGTTGTCAGATGTATTTTCCATAATTGTGAGTTTCAAGAAGAAAATAAGTTTACTGTTTATCATATTAAATTTGTTCTCAGTGTGAGATTGTTTTGCTTAGCAAATGGCTGTCAGTGTTTTTGCAGTAAAATTTAAAACAAAATTTAAAGTAAATCCAAATCTCAATGATCATTGTAAAAGTAAAGAAGAAAGTCTGCACATTGAAGAGTGTTTTATGGTAATTGTGGAAAGACAGACAAGTAATTAAATGTTGTTAAAGCTGGGAATGGGGCTTGTCCATTACCCTTCCTAGAGCCTCATTTGAATACAATATGGCTTGGTTGACTCTGAAAGCATATCTTGTAGAAGTATGGCATTATCAGTCATTCAAATAGGTCAGGCCTGTAGTGATTGATGTCAGAAGAGATGACTATTTTTGATGACAAGGAAGACGTAGGAAGGTCAAAAATGAGATGGCAGTCTGGCAAGCCACCCCCCCCCTGAAAAAAAAGCTATATTGCTTGTAGTAATATTGCTTTTTTTTTCTTTGTATGACTTGTAGGTTGTTGAACAAAAGCTGCTATTGCCTTTAGTTGTTTTACTTTAGTCATTGCATTAAAGAATGAATGAATTCACTGATAGAGCTGGATTGAATATTATAGTCTTAAACATGTTGCATTTTAGTAATACATTTTTGCAGTGCCTTCTGTCTCTGGCAGTCAGTACAGTGAGCTAAAGCTCTGACTTTTTAATGGGCTGCTTCCTGTACCAACAGTTTAGGTTTAGGTTCATAGGTTCATAGGTAGATACTAGGCTGTTGGCCCTAGGGCCTATAGAAGCCTAGCCAAAAATGTACCCTGGCTTTTGCCACCCAAGAAAATTATTTTCCTGTGCCCCTGTCGAGCAGAGCCACAGAAGTGATCCCTGGGGTGAATTTCCTATATAGGTTCATAGGTAGATACTAGGCTATTGGCCCTAGGGCCTATGGATCTTTCCACTTTTGTTTGCTTAGTGTGTAACCTTGAGCAAGTCACTTAAAGAGATAGTGCTTTTGGAAAATTAGGAATTGGAGCTGGGCTTCTTAACTATCTCCTAGTATGGGTGATTAGTAACTACCTATGAACATTTCTCCCATGGTATTAACAGTTAATATACAGACTTCAAACATCAATGTGTTGGGGGTCGAGGCTGGCATAATGAATAAGGTGTTTTACCTTACAGACACAAGGTACAGGGTTTGCTTCTCATCTTTTAGAAGCATGGCCAGGCTTACAAAGGCCCCCTGGGGTATTACTTTTATATGAACATGTGTTTTTTTTCTGCCAGGCATGCCTAATGCATATCTGGTATAGTTTAAGAAACATTAGGTCAGTATCATCAGCATACCAATAGTTAATGCAACTTATGTCATTTATTCTACAAAGGCAAAGAATTGCATTTGTTGATGAAGCACTGAAATGGATAGTTGTTTGCCATCAATAACATCTGAATTATAATAGTTCTCCTGAATGTGGAATTCTTCAAATGACTTTTACTTCTACAAACATTGTAGATATTGGCTTAGTATATATCATCAGATGGTTACTATGTCTCGTGCTTTCAGTATAAATAATCTTCTATTGAAATATCCTGCAAACGCTTGGATCTTACAGTGTGATGCTAATCATCATTATACAATTTCATGTACTTCATCCAAAACTACCAATAAAGTATAAGTAATTTATTTAGTTGTAAAAATAAGAGATCCACGAGCCAAAAAAATGGCTATAACTGTTGATGAGGGTGGGGGCTATCTGTAGATGAAAGTATCTTATGCTCTTGTCATGTAGACATTTTTAAACATCTTTAATCTGGCTTTACAGGACTAGTGTGCATGTGTGTGAATTATGGCTGGATACTTTGTTATGGCTAATGTGTGTTTGTGTGGCACTTAAAACTGCATTACTTTGGTCTTCATTGTTATCATTCATTTTTGACACAGACATCTGAAAATGCCATGGTCCACAATGTATCCAAAATTGCTAGGTTTGGGAAATGTCTGTGGATAAAAGTGATTGACTGCTTTGATGAGTTGTTAAAGTTAGTCTTTAATCAGTTTTAGTAGGCCAAGTGTGTATTTGTGTAAACCAAATTTGAATATCTTAGTGTGGCCATTTTATCACAATCATACATGTGATATCTACACAGGCAATAAAGTGGTCATAAGTGATAAGTATGGTTATAGGTGCATTATAACGGCAACAGTGTGAGTTATCCTTTATGGTTGAAATATTCTGAAATGGGTAATTTTGTCATTATTGATAAATAAATGCTGTTTCACTACTTACTTGAAAATAATGTCCAAACTACAAATTTAAAATAGACTCTAAGAAATGTTTCTGTTTAAAAAAAATAACAATAAAATGTTGAAGTAGTAAACAAGAAATATAATTTAAAATGATCAGGAATGTGAATCCAAAAGAAAAGAAAATGTAAATTTATGCATATTCTAAAAAATTGCAGGGGGGGGGGTGAAAGCCCATTGCCCAAGGTACACTTATCCACCTTCCTGTAAGTCATTTGGTTCTGGAAGTATAAATATAAACATCAGAGAATTGTGTTTCTTTATAATGAGTAACACATGGCTAGCAATGTCTGTAATGTACTGCATTCTGTAGGGACACTAGTAGTTTCATAATGTAACTAATGAATGCCTTGTGGTTATATATCCATTTAGTACTGACCCCTAATTTTATAACTGGACTTATACTCCTAGATGGTTTGCTTGAGGGATTTTAAGTTTTTTTTTTTGTATTTGCAAATGGAGATCTGTTACAAATAGATGGATGTTTCTTCTTCTTCTTCTTGTAAAGCTTGTTTTTATAATATAATTCCACCATATGGATATATTTCTGTTTCACCATAATTCTTATGGCAGATGGGAATATACTCCTTGATGTATCTGTCCATAAGAGAAAAAGAAACAGAAACAATAGCTTTGGGTACTTGGTTATTAGATTAACTGCACAAATTAATAGTTGCCCATAAGATCTCATAATAGGAAAATCTATGTTTGGAGTAATCACAAAATACTGTGGGCTTGGGTTGGTTTCAAAGTCTCTTTTAATGAATAAAATGAAAACTATGTGATCAGAATTTAGCAAGGAGTGAGTGATAATGTGAAGTCTGAAACTCAAATGTTTGTCATTATTTAGTGACTTTAGTCTTCAGTGATTTGCCAGAAAACCACAAAAGTTATGAGGAACACACCAAAAATATGAAGCAAAAATCTGAATATTCTGTGAAAATTTGGATAGTTAAGAGGTATGTGTCACACAGTCAGCAGGTAACAATTACTACAGGGAAAAGTCAGGGACAGTTTTTAAGTATTACACAAATTTAAGTACATTACTTACATCTGTAAACTTTCGATATATGAGGAGTGATATTCACTAACCTTTGAGAGTGAAGGAATATCCTTTTCCTAATACCAGACTGTAACAATGCTTAGGGGATGTGTAACAAATGTTATACACTTTTGCAAGTGCTGTTACAATCGGGTCTTGCACTACAGAAGTGAATAACAGCTTTATCCTTTTTCCATTTTTGGAGTGTAATCACAGCTCTCCATACACTATAACAATGTTGTCCCTCATGACAAGTTTAATATATTGGAATATGAAGGAGAAACACTACTGGCAAAACAGTCTGCCAATGTGAACTAAAGGGTAGGCTAAGGCATTTGAAGAAAGTTTGAGAAATGACATTGAATGGGATAAAAGTTCCATTTATCAGCATTAATAGACTTAAACCACAGTTGAGACACCTATTCATTTTACAATGTCATCAGTTGCTTGGTATATTTTTGCTTATTAGATACTAAATATATTTCTAGGAAGTACTAACAACTTTTTGATTCCTCATGGAGGGTGTTTTTTTTATTAGAAAAGGGTTAATGTTCCTGGACTGGTTTGCTTTTGCAGAAAAAAGGTATAACCAGGATAATCTGTTTGGAGAGTTTGTATTTCATCTTCCTTGTATGTTTGCACCCACCATTTCCTGTACTAGAATAAAATTTGTTTAAAAAAGTAAAACTATCTGTAATGGATTCTATATTTGATAAGAAAAGGGGATGTCACGTAACATGTTAGAGTCAGTCATAAAGGTTGGATATGATGTAACAGAATAGTATGCAGTCTATCATTTAAGAAACTTACATCTGGGTATGCATAAGTCAACTTTCAATTAAAAATTATTATTTAATTTTTTTTTACCTGATAATTCTGAAATTGAGGTATTTTGTATACTTATTTTCAGATCAGTCCGGTAATTTGATTTGCATTCAGACATAATATTACTAAGATTAGTCATGAAAAAGGACAGAAGCATTTAAAATTTATAAGATGCGGGCATACTATTTTGCTTAAGTGGTGCATTTGAGGTCAAATCATGATAGCATGAGAACTTGTTATGTTAATAAGTCATCTTACTGGTTTACTTTAAAGGGCAAATTGATGAAGGATTAAATAGGTGTGAAAGTTTTATATTTTGATTCCAATAAGACAGGAATATGAAGGTTTGTTCTGTTTACAATTATCAGATTTAATTTGCTGGGAGTTAAACTATTATGATATAAAACTGATTATGTGTGAGGAATCTAGAAACAACAAAACAGTTCTAGAGACAGAAACTAATACTCAGAAGTAGATGGGAGGACATTTGTCTCCTTTTGTTGAAGAGAATGAAAGGAGGAACAATGAATGAACTGATTAAAGAGTAATGTTAAACCTAAATATGTTAGTGAGGGAGACATTCTGACATGAGAGTAGCATATGACAATTTGTTTCAGAAATGTATGGTGTGCCAGTGGTGTATGACAGTTTGGACCAACCCTTGAAAAAAAAGTCACCAGAAGGCAGGTAGAATTTCGATATCGCTCAGATAGTCCTTTCACACCTGAGGAACTGAATCTGTTTCTAGGACTTTGAAGAAATATTCTGTCCCAGGTTGGTACTGTATCACTTATGATTTTTATTGTGTCATGAAAGATGGTTTGAAAATGTGCTTTTTCATCAAACTAGACAAATAACTCAGAGGACAAATAAAGTCTGTCATGGCCAAATCTGAGATAAATTTAACATCCTAGGCCGAGGACGATCAGAAGGATTTCTTTAGCTATGTCTACAACCTCAAAGGCAATACATAATTGAGTGTATAACTCATCGTTAATGGAGCTACTTATACTCTGAGAGATTATATAGCGAACTATTGGCAGATGAATTTAGCTCTAACTTTACCCCTCTTTCCCTCAACCTCCCCTCAGGAAATAGCATCAGATATAACTCCCCTTATTACAGGTCCTCGGTGCTTTCTCTAATGCCAAAATTACTGCATTGATAGACCCCGATACTATCCAAGGCTGCCTGCTAAATAGCATGAATCACGACCTATCAAGCCCACTGGAATCATTACTAAACTGTAGCCTATAAGCCTTGTATCTCATGAATGGAGAATAGCAACCATCATCTCTCTCCACAAATGTGGGCCATCTACAGAGCTAAAAACTGCAGAATCATAAGTCTCAATAGTCTCATATGCAGAGTCATGGAAATAATTGAAAAAGTGCAGATCATGCCTACTCCACCTGGTGGACTTCTTTGAGAAGGTCACCAAAGTCATGGATGAGGGCAAAATGGTTCACTACCTTTGATCTGGACAAGACATTTAACACAATACCCCACACAAGCATTGCTGGCAAACTCAAGAGGTTAAGTATAAATCCTTATGTCACCCAGCAGTTACCCAGCTGTCTCACAGACAGGACCTATGAAGTTAAATCTTTGAAGTCCACCACTACAGAGGCCAGTCATCAGAAGAGTCCAATAGGGATCAGACCTGGGACAGCATCTACTTCTATGAAGTCAAGAGCAACATCAAGGGCCTCTGGTTGACCAAATTTGCAAATTAGGAGTAGTCATAGACTCCCCCACATACACTAATGTTCTTCAGAAAGGGCTGACACAGACAAATAACTGGTGTCACAGCCATGGACTAAAAATAAATGCCAAGAAATGCATAATCATATTGACAAAACAACATTAACAGTAGACCCTGTAATCAGGGACTTGGGGACACACATGGACAGTAATCCAGACTTTGACCATCATGAGTCTACAGTAGTGGAGAAATCATTCTATGTTATGCATTTTATAAACAAGAGCATGGCATCTATGTCCAAATAGGTCATTGTTCCACTGTATTCGGCATTCATCAGACCTGCCATTGAGTACAATGTCCTCTTTGGTATAATACCATTCACTCCACCCACCCACTACCTCTCCCAGCCCCCTATCAACAACCTACTCTTAGCAAGCTTGGCTACTCACGTTCCCAGCTACCCACCACATAATACTAACTTCTTGTAGCAACAACTGCAAATGGCTGTTGTGTACCTCAAAAACAGATTGTATCAATTGTTCACTGATGAATCTCAACTACATTTGTAACCATGTTTAGTATATGTCACCATATTTTAAAATTGTACTATGTTCTACAGCTGTTGTACATCTATGTTTTAGTCTTGTCTTGCGTCTTTAGCTGGACTAATTTAAATGCTATGTTTTTTAACTATATAATGCAAGTAATACTTAATATGGAGCTTTTCTCCCCAGGCCTCTGCTGAAAATGGACCTGTGTCCATTCGGACTCTCCCAGTCATCAAATGTAAATAAATAAATAAATAATAAATAATAATAAATGTACCTAACCAGGCACATTCCAACAATTGGAACGTCTGCACTGGTTCTTCACTAAACAAATAAATGGAGTAAATAACATGTCCTGTGCAGACTAACTCAAAGTCTTGTCATTGTATCCTGTCTCCTTACAAGCTACTGAGAGGAGATTGATGTCTGGCATACAAGGTATTGTTGGACCCCACCCCAATGGACCTAATTACTCAGTCTAAAGACTTAAACTTTGCCTGTGATATAAATATGACCTGTTGGAGAGACAGGTATGTATCACAGAAACTATTCCTTCTCTGGAACAGGCTCCCCATCCATGTGAAGCAGAGTTCCCCCCAATCCCAACTCAAGTGTAACTTGGGCCATTGGATGGGGAACAGGAAATTCATACCTGGTTTGGCACATATGTTTCTAATGGACACAGCCATCCTGTAAATGGTTCATCTCCCAAGCCTCTGCTTACACTTATCAAGGATATTAGAACTTGTCAGAAATTTGGGATACATGGCTAGGCTTAAAAAGGCCCTTGTGGTCATTAGCCTGGTAAACACCTATGAACCTACAAATGATCGGTACTTAGAGGAAGCACAGATGACCGGCTAACAGCCTCAGTCTTACAATATATATGAAAGGTAGAGGACATGAAGGATTTTACTAATTTCAGATTATGCTGTGTCAGGCTGATTGCAAGATACTTATGAAGGTGTTACAGTTGTGGGTATCAAAAATGTTAAAATTATTATGAATAGCTTGACTTTATCTTCTATTTATTTGTGCAGATTTTCTTATACAGGATCAAAGCCCTTCCTTTTCCCATGAATACAGTGTTGCATAGCCTCAAGAATCTGTCTACTGGTGTGATATTAGCTTCCATTTGATGTTATTTTTTTATTTATTTTTTTAACAAAAAAAAATCCACAAATTTCTTAAAGACTTTCAAATTTAGCATACCTAGACTCCTTCTGATATCTTGCCTGTGTTTCTTAAAATATCTGTGCCAATTACAGCTTAGCATCTTGCTCAGACCTGTCTCTCTCAGCATATAAAGTGTGCCAGCAAAACATAAGCATTCAATTACAATCCTGCAGACACCCAAAAAACATCTGATGATGTACTTAAGATATACATGTTTTATGATATTCTATATCATGTCTGCAAGCTGATTGTATGTTAGTGTTAGCCTAAGAAGTAGCCTTCATTCTATAGGCCATTTATGAGAATATAGCTGTATTAACTCCCGAATGTTCAGCATAAGTGGCAAGAAAGCATTTGAGATTCCAAGAGTGGAAATGTTTTTTCATGATCCAGAAAGGAACAGTTCATTCAACGTGAAACAGGAACTGATGGCAATAATTCTCATTGTGTATTTACTACACCATTAGTAACTCCGGAAATACGAAGGACGGATGATAATGATTCATTAGCATTAGACCCTTTAGAGTTTTCTTTCTTACTTCAAGCAGCTCCTTTGTCATGGCAACAATGAAGGTGATTCAAATTTACATTGTCTATAATTTATTCAAGTATAATTTTACTGAATCAAAATATGAAGTTTTGAATAAAGGTGTGACTTTTGTACCTTTAGCAAAAGGCAATTTGTCTGATTTATTGCAAATGAATTAAGACTTTGTACATTCATAGGCAATTACTAGGCTACCTGCCTTTGTGTGGCATTTTAAGCTTAGTCAATTTCCCAAATGTAAGCACTGTACTCTGTACCTTGTGTCTGTGAGGTAAAACAACCATTATACCACTGATAATCAGTAATTTATTATACCAGCCTTGAGCCCTTTTTATGTATTTGGAGTTGTGTGCCAGTTCACAAGTTAATAATCAGTATGTAGACTATTACATGCTAGCAAGTAACTAAACCATGACCACAGGCGAGAATCACACCTTGTACTTTATGTCTACAAGGTAAACAGCATTATACCAACCGGAAACACTACCAAGTGAATTTAAGATTATTTCTTAATAATAATTGTTAGATTGTACCAGCACTTCTGTGCCTATAAATAATTCATTGGTGAAAGTGTTTCAAACAGCATGTGAGAGTGACATGTATGCGTTGTTTTGAAACAGGATAAAGTTTCTTCCCATCTTTCTAATGTAAGTATTAATGAAAACAGAGCTCTACAATTGTCAATGAAGAATGAAAATATTATTATAAAAGCTGTCAATAAAAAAAATCTAGTGGTTTTTATATATGCAGATTTTTATGTTACTAATATAATGGATTTATTATGTGATAATGAAACATATATTGTGTCTGACCAAGTTTGCAAACGACTGTAAGCTGGGTGCTGTCATTTGTCCTGGCCCCCTTCAATAAACACATCACACTGAATGACATTTGACGACCTTTATTAAACTTATATAAACATGATTGTTAACCAATAGTTAGTAATTTCAACTAAAAACATGACATAGGTGATAATAACATCTATGAAAAGAAAACATAAAATAAATAACCATAAGGGCAGCATAACTACTCACTCCTGGAATAAGCAGCATCCCCGATTTTCTCATTTATCCTCACACTTACAAGGCAGTGTTACACTGCTCATCTTCAATTTCTTGAATTACACTTCCAACCAAATAAGCAGCTCTGCTTACTTATTTACTTATCAAGCAATGCAACCACTCACTTTCCTTCCCACCTTATTGAATTGAACATCCACCACCAGAGGGGGGACATAAGAGGGCAAGCCTGCCCCTCTTCTCCACCCACCAGCCTGACCAGGCTGTTCCCCCTTTCTCCGACCAAACTGCAAACATAACCACCATTAAGGCCTTAGGCCAAACATCATTCAGTGTACCCCCTTCTCCCTAAACAAGCTAGATATGTGTCATCCTTCCTAAAACCTTGCCACCTATCCAGTGAATATAGCCAGTTGCCTAACAGCAGAAAGCAAACCCATGATCCCTCTCCTATGCTAAGTAACAAACCATAACCTCATAATCTAGCATAACCACTGCACAAGAGCTAAATAATCCTTTCCCAACAGCAAATGGAGTCCTCACAATGATCCCAGGGCATTACCAACCAAATAGACAGCCCAAACACTAAACACTCATCCCCTTAAAACTACGCAAAGACAATTGCATACCATCATGCCATGTAGCAATGCCATTTTACCACCTAATGACTACAATAAAGTTTCTTCACTTGAAATCATCAGAGGCAACTGCATACCCTCACATCAGATTGTAGCCCCATTTAATTGCCCAATCAATATAAACCACCACATGAGTTCTCAGATCAAAATTCCAAGTGCACCATCATGTCTAACTGCAGCCCTGTTTAACTGCCCAATGTACCTATTAATAATCAAATGACACCGCCTTTAAATCAATATTGTAGTAATCTGCATCACCTACTTTCTAAAATCAACATTTAATAACATCTTAGCATGTCATGACCAGCAAAACACCTTCCAATCACTGATAACCCATATCTGTGTCAATACCTACCCAGTAATCTACCAAAAATGCAGGAAGTCCAATGCGGCCCAAAATGAGGCCATGTAACTGATGTACCATCATGCCCCACTGCAACAACCCCCCTCAATGACTCTAATAATGATTAAATGAAAATAAAGTTTTATAATGGATCGATTGCATACTCATCCTGGCATCATGCCCACTACCCTTATAAAACAACATCTGGCATCCAAACATCTTGTTAATGAGTTCAAGCCCATGAAAAGACCACCCTAATCATAGACCTGTGAACCTCTATTTATGAACCACCACTCCTTGCAAACCACTTAACTTGACAGTGCCAACATCCGGTAACATTCACACTAACAAATCTACCATAAACATTCCAGCATATGCCCCACTGCTCAAGATTTAAAACACTTAACATAACCTTAACACTCCTACCACTGTAGTAGTCACCAGTACATCCTTCTTACCCAACACAAATGCCCCACCTTGTTCACATGCCCAACAAATAAACTCGAAATCCATCCCACCAATCTACAATCCTGACAACTGCAACACAATTTGACCCAACTCACAACACCCCCACCATATGACTCCTGCAACATGCATCTAATCCCTATAACCTAACACCCTTTGATAGCAAGATTGGAACCAATGTCAAAGTCTCACATCCCTCCTTCAAATGTCCTACACTGGTCATACTAACCTACCCATCCCCCATTCCAACCTCACCATAACTTCAGAAACATGACCTTATAAGAAGGAACTGGTCCTACAAATCGACCCCCACACTCCTTGATTCAATAAGAGTCCATAAGGAAATACCATCCATAATCCACCTAACAAATTCAGGCTGTTGTGAATACCCAACATGCCTTCCTCATCTATCGCCTGTACCTCCATATACCTACCCACCCACTGAGCATGTATAAACCACCTGCCGCCTACCAACATAAACTGCGCCCCTTG
Organism: Protopterus annectens; assembly: GCF_019279795.1. Classification (NCBI taxonomy): domain Eukaryota; kingdom Metazoa; phylum Chordata; order Ceratodontiformes; family Protopteridae; genus Protopterus; species Protopterus annectens. The sequence continues at coordinate 731,793,537 of NC_056739.1, forward strand.
TAACTAAATGATACTGACAAGGGAAAGGCCATATCCTACTGCAACAAGCCTCCATGCTCTACGTGAACTCTACCCCTAGAGAAATTACACCCCAAGATCCCCTAACCTGAAGGACTAAACAACCTTACTCATTAGGACAATACCCCATTTGAGGATGGGCCCCCAAACTCCCCATAATTAAACCTTAACATCCACTTCATTGATCTCCTGACATATATCCTCCTTATCGGTCCCCACAAAACTCACATGCCACACCCACTCATGCCAAAATGAAGAGGCAAAACTGTATCATCACCTGTAAGCACAATCCATGCAGATCCATCAGTCAAAAACAAATTACAGCAGCATCCAGCAGTGGGTAAGACCACATCCTGATATGACTTCTGCGCTGAACCATCTGAGACCGCAATTGCATAACACTCCAGCTGGTGAAAGACCCATCATAGCACCACCATCTGCAAAGAAAAATGAAATGTAAGTCATATGAAGCAGAAGTATGACATAACCTAGCCCCCTTCATCTACCTCTCCAACTCTTGCCCAGCTTCACCTTACACAACTCAACCCACTAAACTCCCTCACCCAGGCAGTCAAACTCATAATGCATGAAACACTCAAAAAACTCTCTAATTTTGTTAGGCATCCGAGCACAAAGAACAAAATTTATATATAGCTCTCCCTATCCCCTTAGCAACTGAAAGAGTTAACAGATAACATCTTGATTGTGTCATCACCCTACAATATTTAGTAGATGAAGTAAGTCCCATCCTGACGACCATGGTCCCCCCACTTGCATCACCATGACTGTCCTAAAAACCCACCCACACTGTGCTGTCATGGCTCACTGATCATTCCCCTACCCATACAAAAGTAAAGGCTAGAACAAGGAAACAGTCCATGAGTCAAGTCTCCTGCTATGAGCTGTCACAGTAGGCAACAGCTCCATGCCTATAACCAATGCAGTGACAAGATCTTTATGAGTAAAGAAATGTGCATGATGAAGAGAATAGATTCAAGAAGCGGCAATGAATATATAGGAGACACAGAAATTAACTACACAGTCCTAGATGGAGGAGTAGCCAGAGAGAATACTTAAACGTTCTACATTATGAAGGAATACTACAACTCCCCTCTTGAGCAAACTGTTCCTCATCTGGATTTGTTATAATGTAATATACTATTGCTTTACTGTTGAAATCCAGCTGAAACAAAGTATTCATTGATGCAGACTTCCCCGTGTAAAGCTTCAGAAAGAACATGGAAACCAACTGATTATACAAGATTTTGACATTTGACATACATTACTTTATAACAATGCATTAACCAACTGCAAAATATAACCTTCTATAGTACACAGCAAACAAGGTGAATACAATGATAAAACACAAAATCAGCACTAATTTAACTAGAGGAAGGTAGATGACAGTGGTGCCACCGAAAAGGGGAATCATCTAACCACCCCATCCCTAATCAAATTATAGACTTCAAGCTCAAGATTGGGTAGCACGTTTTGGATGCCCAGAGTGGGGCATTTTTAAGTAACCTCACACAGGGTCCAGTCAACATGTAGCACCCAATGAAGGCAGCCACACCATAAAGATAAATGACAGTTGAAAAACGACAATTTGCCAAATAATAAAACAAGAAACAAGTCAGAAACACTTTTAAAAAAATTAGTACTATTAAATCGAGAGGTTGGCATACTAACAGAATACGAACTAATACCCATTTTCTGAAGTAAAATTATATATTTTCCTCCCACAGATCAACGGTTTGTTTTAGGAAGGAAAAGGGGGACAGATTCTGTAGGATTTCCACGTAATGATCCCTATCTCTGCAGTTGTGTACTGAGAAAAAGAGGAATACCAGTACTTTTCTTGCTGATTGCCCTAGAAAATCTTGTGTTTCCATAACAAAATGTCCCATTTTGCATGTTTGAAGAGGTAGCAACCCAAAGCATTGCTGTATCTGTAGGCAGCTCATGTGGCTCTGTTCAATAAATAAAATGTGAACAAAATGCTTGCTTATTCTGACACCCACATATTAAATTCATTTTTAAACTTACAAAAAAATTTGCATGAAAAGGTAACCTATCAACGTCATCAACCGCACAAGACAGTGCATACAGCAGCTATTATAAAGAACAGGAGGACATAAAAAGTGATGCAACTGTCTGCTGATGGAAGAGTATAAATGCTACAAAGGCTCGCCTAGGGATGGGCAAAGCATGATATGATAGCGTTTGTGAGAACACAAAAACCTGTGAGCGAGGTTGTTTAAGCAATGTGAGCGTAAGCGGTATTGAAGAAATAATAGAAAATGACTGCTACCAAGTAACATTTATAAATATATAAGCACACACACATATTCGCAGCAATTCTATCAACTGTTTACATGTACTGTACAAAGACTATTTTCAGAACAACCCCACCCATCTTTTTTTTCATGTTGTTTCCTTTCTTCAAACACAGACATCCTAACTCAGTTCTGATTTTCTTTCAAAATATGAGCTTGGTAGCTGGATGGGCCGGACAAGGTGAAAAATAAAACTAGTTCAGGAATGTCAGCACACATCCTCAGAAGAATGCCACACACAAAACCAAATGCCCACCCCACCCCCCAACAACCAACTCTCTGCCACCTAATCACAGTAGTGTGAAACAAAAACACGGGCAAGCAATAACATACAAACATTCAAAGGCATTCCAGCATAAACACCACCAGCATTTACATCACAGCACTGTAAAGTAAGGAGAAACCAAATGCAACACAACAATGTTATGTTGCATAAGCAATGTGTGTGTGTGTGTGTGTGTGTGTGTGTGTGTGTGTGTGTGTGTGTGTGTGTGTGTGTGTGTGTGCACACACACACAAACACCCACACAAACCCATGCACAACACCTACAGCTCTGTTAAAGAAAATGGCTTCAAGACCATAGAAAACAAATTTAATCCACATGAAGAATGGCAAACCTGCAGACCCCAGACGTGGCCATATCAAGCAGCTGCCCATCAAATCTGCCCATACCACGTCCCAAGAACTCAGAAACCAGACATCTCAAGATCAAGGCCACTCCCAATGGCAGAACCGTTGCCCCAAGTATCCACAACCAATCATGCAGAATTCGATAACAGAGAAAGACACATCCCCCTATTTGTCCTGGTCCCCCTCCCCCAGCCAACTGAAAAATCACTTCATGTTCCTCCAAACCTGGCCTCCCCCTATAACGGTTAAGCAGCAACGCACATGCTTAGTGAGCCCTTATATGCTGAAAGCCTGCAAAACAACCACCGGTCACCCGAAATTGTAGTGAGCACAGTCCAGGTGTAAAAGCCTCCAGACACTACTTGAACACCACCAATGACCTCTAATCACTTCCAGTAAATCATCCAGCACCATAAAGCATAGCCACTCAACAAAAAGGTACCCCATAAACATGGTAGGGCAGCAGCCACAAAAAAAAAAAGAGCCTCCACCAATGACCACCATAGCAGCCCACCAACAAGTGATATCCATAAGTAGTAAAACCATTTGCCGAGAACCACCGTACTACTAACAAAGTCTTAAGTCAAACTGAAGCACGGTACCTAGCCATTCTGCCTTCAAACCTGACCACCCGAGCCCTTAATAACCTAAGATCCTAAGACAACCAAATTACCTTTTATATATATATATATATATATATATATATATATATATATATATATATATATATATCTGTGAAACCACATCCCAACCTTCACTAAGTAAACCTACCTACCTCTGCCATGCCACAAGACCTACCTGCCACAGCAATACCTACAGGTTGTCTTGGACATAGGCCTGCACTGTAGCACGTTCATGCCAAAAATGTGACTCCCGCCCCAGTTACACTTGCCTAAAACCCTTTAAGCCCCTCCTTACCCATACCTCATTTGCTCCCAAACATCCCTCCATTTCATTTAACTATTCTCCCCTTATCCTCTTAATTCCTGCTACTCTATTTATCTAACCCCACTTGAAGATGTTCCAGGGAAAAACGGTCTGCTCCAAAACTCATTGACTCCCCAAATGATGTTAACATACTAGAAAAGGGTCTCACAGCAACAAATGACTGGTGCCAAAGTTATGGCCTTATGTTAAATGCAAAAGAAATGCATTATCATAACATTTGGCAAAAACATGGCCCCTACTGATTACCACATAAATAGCAGTCCCCTAAGCACACAACCTGTGGTGAGAGACCTGGGTACACAGGTTGACAATAATCTCACATTCGACCATCATGTAGTGGCAGTGGTCAGAAAATCCTTTTACTTGGTTCATCTCATAAGTAAAGGGATTGCATCCAGGAAAAGGGAGGTTATTACCTCTCTGTACTCCTCCATCATTAGGCCAATAATTGAGTACAGTGCCACTTTTGGTATGTACCTCTCCAAACACCTGCACCAGCAGGAAAAGCCACAGAAATACCTCACAAAGAGAATCCATGGGCTCCAGCACCTGTCCTATGTGGACAGGCTCAAATCACTATTACTCTACTCGGTATTGTACAGATTGCTCAGAGGTGATCTGTGTCTCACCTACAAGGCCATCTTGGACCCTGCCCTACTAGAGGTGTTCCATGTCCGTAAGTATAACTCCTCAAACACTACCCACTTAAAAGGCCTAAATCTAATATGTGACATTAACAAAACCTGCTGGGGAGACAGGTTTGTCTCCCAGAGGATGCTCTGTCCTTGGAAAAGATTTTCCATACACATCAGAGTATGTCGCTGACCCTATTGAATGGCAACCTTGATGAGTGGATGGAAAACCACAAATTTGTCCCAGGGTTCCACCTGTGTCCCTCACTGACAGGGGTGACAGGTGCTGACTGAGGTTTCTTTTTTGGGGATAAACATTTGTTTAGGCTTGTAAGTAGCAAAGGGCTATTAGCCTAGAAACCTCCTATGATCCTATGATCCTATATTTCAATATTAGAAGTGAACATTATAACACAGACAAGTAATTAATGATGGTTATAACATGAATTGAAATGTTTTTATATCATTAGCTTTATTAAATTATTTCATGTTCCATACCCATGTATATCTATATATTATTGGCTTACTAAAAATTCATAAAGACATGATTAAACCCCAATGAAACCAATTGTCTCTACAACAGGTTAGGTTATGAAACCTATTTCCAATTATCTTGAGTAGCTGTTGAAAGATTTTCTATTTAGTCAGCTAATTTATAATAGACAACAGCAACTTTTATAAACAACAGAAACAAGTGAGTTATATAGTGGTAATATGCATCTGGCAAACATTTATGTCACATTAGCTATAGCTTCTTTAATTATGGTGGGTCCAAGTAATTATGATGTGGATTCTGTTTATTTTTTTTAATGTGGTTATAAATACTGTATGTGAACTTTTGCATCATGCTTTTAATTTTGTGTATATATATATATATATATATATATATATATATATATATATATATATATATACATTTTTTCAAAAGTCATTTTACCTTCAGAAACAGGGTATATATAGCAAGGACTATCCCTGTTGTTTACATATATGCTACTATGGTTATGGCAATATGGGGAAGTAACGTGTTTGGAATGATGTAAATGTTTTTTTTGGGGGGGGTTGTTTTTTTTACAATATATATTATTTTACAAAATATTTGTTGATGACATTTTATGTTATGGGGAGATATTCCAGATGAACTGGAAATTGGTATTTTTTGTTTACCATCAAAGACCTGTACTCTATAAAAGACATTTTGGAGCCCCCCCTCCCCATGTATCTCTCTTAATCTCCCATAATTGTATATTATAGATTCCCTGTTTGATAAAAATATAATAAATGTAATTCAATGAAAGGAATTTACTGACTCACATTGCTGCATACCAAACTCAGACAGAATGAACCAGTGACTTCAACAAAAGAATGAATAAACAACACATTTGCAGACAGCCAAAGCAGACAGGAGAGTTTATTTTTGTTTCTGCTGTCATACTACCAGTATTATATCTTTAAGATTTGTTGTACACAATGCTAGAAAAAATAGAAACCTAGATGTTAAAATATTTTGAATCTATCAAGAAAACAATTTTAATCCTAGTAACTAGGTGTTGTATGTCAAACAGCAGCTGCATATGTGTGATAAATTGTGTTAATATTTGTCATGTTATTTTGTGACAAAGTAAAGCTACAAGAAAATGGAGAATCATAGGAAGGGGTACATGTAGCAAGACAGTAGTCCCAATGAGGATATACAATAATGTGAAAAAGGAAAATAATATTTGTAAGCATAATAAATAAAATATAGATATAATACGATAATATACGATGAAATCACAAATGAAATGAACGAAGAGTTGCATGTACATCAAACAAGTAAATTCATCAAAAGTGCCAAAATATGAATTTAGAGGAAGCATATGGTTGTTTTGTTAAGATCATTGTGCCTATGAGCTGCCAACAAACTTCATTCTCTGGTTGTTGTGACTCTGAACAATTCTGTTAATGTGGCAATACTTCCAGGTCACTTCTGCAAAGAAGAACTTGCTCCTATGAGTTTATCTTGCCAATAAATGAATAAATAAATAAAATAATGGGGACTTTATGTCACATTTTGCCCTGAAATAATAAATAGGTTGCAGAAAAGTAGACCAGTATTTACCTTCTGACCAGGTATAAAAGTAAACATGAACTACCAGTAGGCTGACATAGTATGCATAAGATGTAACATTTAATGTCTGAATACTCCTTTGTTAGAACTGCTGGATTCTATTCAGTCTTTTTTATTGGGAGGTGGGTTATTTAAATGTATACTAAACCAGTATCTGTGCTACAAAGGTACTACAATAAACAGAATAAACTGATGGTCATAAACAGGGGCAGAGCAGTGAGGACCCGATGCAGTAGTTGTATGGTGTGCACTCATTGCAGTCAGTATCAACAGTGGGTGTTTCAGCACACCAGCAGACAGATACGAAGAGACTGTGCATGTATCTGTGTCTTTGTAACTGCTTATGTATGTTGAAATATATATATATATTTGTGTGTGTGTTTGTGTGAGTACATGTGTGCAACTGTTGTTAGAGCTGTAATTATCTGTGAAAATGTGAATGTGTGTGTGTGTGTGTGTGTGTGTGTGTGTGTGTGTGTGTGTGTGTGTGTGTGTGTGCGCGTGCACATGCACACCTGTTGTTAGAGCTTTCAGGCTAATAATTTTTAATTGAATTAATAACATTTGGCTTTTCCAGGCTGGAAATTTGAGCAGTTTGTATACAGTAGAGAGCTGATTACCTGCTCTAATTGGCACCTAGGGTAGTTCAGATAATCAAACTGTTCGGATAGTCAAACATAATTGAACTGGATAAAAAATTTCTAAAATCTTGTTTTTTTCTGCACGCAAGAATGTACTTTTTAACCATTCAGCAAGTCCAGTGGGCAATAAAGAATATTTTTCACACATGAGCTGGCTACAAGCTCAAAAAACATGCTCAAGCAAATACGCATAATATTTACATAGTCAGACTTTATGATTTTTCCTACCCGAAAACTTTGGAAGACTGATTCTGATAACTGGCATTTCACATACTAGTATCTTACATTGTATAACTTATTGTGCTATGTTTTTTAAACCATGTAAATCACTTCTTATGTAATTGTGTACTTTAAGCTATATATATTAGTTCTGACTGAAATGTTTTAAATTGTTTCTAAAGTCTTGAATTTTGTAAACTGGGTATACAGTGTCTTACTCTTTGCATTTAACTGTTTAACCCTCATAAACTGCTCCTCCTAAGCCCTGGATCATGCTTGAAAAAGGGGTCTTGAGACCATCATAGCTACTTGCGTAATAAATTCAAATAAATAATAATATAGATAGATATAGATATATATGCAATACATTCAACATACCAATGCACTAAAACATTGAACCCAAAAGACTGAAATACAGATTGTACACACACGCGCACACACACACACACACACACACACACACACACACACACACACACACACACACACGCACACACATATATATATATATATATATATATATATATATATATATATATACACACACACACACACACACACACACACACACACACACATACATATATGTATATAGATTGCTAGATATAGATATATACGGATACATTTGTGTTATATGTTTATTAGCATTTGATTACCAGGAAAGAAAAACTGGGCCATCAAATGTCCCTTTTCTGTGGAATCCCAGGGAAAAAGCCCATTAGTGTACAATAGTTATAGGAAGTAAATTTCTTGAAAGTTTCATAATAAACAGAACAATACACAGAATTTCATACTAAAAAATAAAAATAAAAATCACATTTAGAATCAGAATCAGAATCACATTGACTGGCCATGTATGCACGCATACAAGGAATTTGACTCTGGTTTCAGTGACTCTCCAAGTAGAATTATATAAATGACATACATATAACTATTAAGAACAAGACAAACGACTTACATGCAACTATTACGAACAAGACAAAAAAATAAATGTACATACACATGCAAGGTGCAAAGTGCAACTCAGTGCAAGAAATACTGAAATCAACTACTGAAATCAACTCTGAAAGAAACAGGTATTAACACAATATAAACAATACTACAGAATGCATGTAGGCTTGAGGAAAAAGAATACCCCAACCTAATAAGCTGAGTTAACCGCTTATAAACTTGATGGCCTATGGAAAAAATATATTCTTATATCTGCTTGTTTCAGTGTATATTAATCTATAATACCTGGCTGATGGTAATAGTTCAAAAAGATGGTGGCCTGGATGTGAAGGGTTGGTGATGATCTTTTCATGACTCTGGATTAGTACAGGTCCTATAAGGATGGCAAACTAACACCAATGATATTCTCGTCAGACCTGACTATTCAATGTAACCTATTTTTATCATGATTAGACAGAGATCCAAGCCACACTGTTATGGATGAGCATTGAGAAATGAGATTGAGAACAGACTCGGTGACTGCTGTATAGAACTGAATCAACAGTTCCTTTGGGAGGTTGAACTTCCTCAACTGTCGCACAAAGTATATTCTCTGTTGTGCCTTTTTTATTATGGATTCTACATTAGTCTCCCACATCAAGTCCCTGGAGATTATAGATCCCAAAACCTTGAAGGATTCCACAACTGACACAGCAGTATTAAATATAAAGAGGAGGATGATATTGTAGTACCACTCCTAAAGTCCACTGTCATCACCACAGTTTTAAGAATGTTCATTTCCAGATTATTCTGACTATACCAAAGCGCCAGCTACTCAACCTCCCATTTGTATGCAGACTCATCCCCATGCCTGATGACCCCAATGATAGCTGTATCATCTGCGTATTTAATAAGTTTGACAGAGGGGCTATAGGCGACCCCAATGGTAGTTGTATCATCTGTGTATTTAATAAGTTTGACAGAGGGGCTATAGGTGACCCCAGTGCTAGTTGTATCATCTGTGTATTTAATAAGTTTGACAGAGGGGCTATAGGTGACCCCAATGGTAGTTGTATCATCTGCGTATTTAATAAGTTTGACAGAGGGGCTATAGGGGACCCGAATGGTAGTTGTATCATCTGCATATTTAATAAGTTTGACAGAGGGGCTATAGGTGACCCCAATGGTAGTTGCATCATCTGCGTATTTAATAAGTTTCACAGAGGGGCTATAGGTGACCCCAATGGTAGTTGTATCATCTGCATATTTAATAAGTTTGACAGAGGGGCTATAGGTGACCCCAGTGGTAGTTGTATCATATGCATATTTAATAAGTTTGACAGAGGGGCTATAGGTGACCCCAATGGTAGTTGTATCATCTGCATATTTAATAAGTTTGACAGAGGGGCTATAGGTGACCCCAGTGGTAGTTGTATCATCTGCGTATTTAATAAGTTTGACAGAGGGGCTATAGGTGACTCCAATGATAGTTGTATCATCTGCGTATTTAATAAGTTTGACAGAGGGGCTATAGGTGACCCCAATGGTAGTTGTATCATCTGCGTATTTAATAAGTTTGACAGAGGGGCTATAGGTGCAGTCATTAGTGTAGAGGGAGAATAGCAGTGGGGAGAGCACACATCCCTAGGGGGCACCTGTATTGATCATGAAAAAAAAAAATAAAAACAGGTGTGCAATCAATAGAAAATTAATTTCCCTAACAATGATCCATTTCCTTGATAACATTTTTAATAAAACAAAAATGATTATCATTTGACTTTGACATGCATTTAGAGAATTTTTGTGACCTTTTTGCATGGAAAACATATACCATACCAGGCAATTGCAATACAAATAACTTGAAACCTCTAAATGAATACAGTAATTCTGTACACTCAGAAAATGCACACTATAATTCCAGGTAGGTGAAAGGTAAGGTGTGACATCTTTAAAGCTAGATATTTTAACTAGGAGGATGAGAATGATGGGATGATGCCATTGTTGGTTAGCTATGAGTTTCCAACTGTGAGCTGAAGTTGTTTAGCATTAACCTATTATATACTTGCAAGCACATAGTCTGGATTTAAAAAATAGGCTCTAAGTTTTGTCTTGGAATGCTTAGTGTTTATCATTTCTCTCATTCCATGTGGAAGTTCATTCCAGCACTTCGCTATATCTGCAGAATAGCTGGCCTTACCCTACTTGTTATGTGATATTTGCATTTGAGATACATACTTATCCTTAGATAAGGGTGCTCTAGTTGGGGAGTACCATATCACTAATTTTTCTTATAGCTGGACATTTCTCTGGATAATACAGGATGCTGTGAGCCACCTTAAGTTGGTTGTATTTTAGATAGTTGGGGATTTCCAGCCTGGTAGCTGATTGATAGCTGAGCAGTGATGGTTTTATTAGGTTGACTAGTTGCAAATAATTTAATTTTGTTATAACATTGCTCTAGTTTTTGAAGACTTCAGGCACTGAGATTTGCGTATATTGACACAGGAGAGGCTAGGAATAAGGGATGCTAGTGCAGTAGTTTTCTGGAGTCTAAGGATAAGTAGGTCAATACTTTATAAAACAGTCTTAATTTCATGTGAGTCTTTTTTGATGATAGTCTGCATTTGTAAATCATACATTGAGCTATTATCAACAGTTATTCCTAATAATTTTAAATGGGAGGTGTGTTCTAGTGTAGTGGTTTGTGCTGATGATATAACAAATGTTTCAGTTCAGAGAAGTAGTTTGGTAAAAAAAGTAAGTTTTTTTTGTTTAGATTCAGAGGAAGGTTATATTGATGATGAAATATTTCCATGGAAGATTATGCTTGTTGTATTATGGCTTGTAGTGCTAAGATTCTTGGGGCACTGCATATCAGCTTGAAGTCACCTACATATTGGATAAGGGAATTTTGCTTAATAACTGTATGAATGTTATTGATTAAAATATTTAAGAGAAACTAGCCTAGGCTTGAGCCTTGAGGGAGTCTAATAGATGCAGGTGGGTAGTTTGGTAGGAGGGATAGGATGACTGCCACTTTTTACACTGGGTTATTTTGAATGATTCCATACATAGTTTTGCTACCTATGATTCTGAGATGGACCTATTTATAAGTATAGCTATAAAATAGGCCTTGATGTAAGCAGATAGTTTTAAGTATTCACGATGGAGCTGGCCAGCTACAAGAGTTGTTCATTTTAGTTGAGTAAGGAGTTTCAGAATTGTTTTTGTAGGAAATGGTTCAGATGCAAATCTTGAAATATTATCATTTGGAATCTTTGGACTATTTAGTGTTCCATAAGGTAAGTGTTGGGTTGACTTTTTGGGCTATGTCATAGTCACTGTCATTTTGCAGGTGATTTCACTGGATAACTCTACCAGGTTTTCAGAGTGTATGGATGATCGAGCAGTATTAGACTTGTTATTGTTTTGGAGGTAAGTATAGCACTTTCTATATATTTTCAAATGAGCTTCTTTTTAAGATTTATCAGACGTTTATATTTCTGATAATTTGTTTTTTGTGTTGAAACTGCTTCTATGTTTCATCCCTCTGTTAAATTATTAGTTTATTTTCTCTGTTTATCCAGGGAGGTGCTTTAGTTCTAATATGTTTTCTCCTTATTCTTAAGAGTGATAATTAAAGTCTTCAGTTGTTTGATCTAGGAGCCATGTTTTTATATTTTGTAGATTGTTATATGTTGTTGATATTGTACATTTTGAGTTGTTACAGCTCCTAAATTCCATACAATATTTAAACTATATTAAAAAAGCATCACATGGTTAAAAACTGTGGAGAGCAAACCAACAGTGTAAGGCTATAATGCCTTCCACACACTTAGACCAGCTACTACACAAATAGGGACTAAAGTTGTAAATGTCTTGATTTACATCAAAAATAAATATGCCACAAGGCTGGTCAAACAGGATGATGCACTTGAGCTTCTCCATGTTCAAATCACCATAGGCAAAATCCAATACCACTTCCTTGCAAGCTATAGGTCCCCCTCTACGACCCGGTAAACCCATGACATGTATTTAAGCGTATTGGAAACACTCACCATCCAACCCAATTCCATATTCATGAATGATTTTAATTACCCCAATATTGACTTGGAATCATATATGACACCAAAACGTACATGCACAGAGATTCATGGATTTTGTAAACACAAACTCCCTGGACCACATTGTCAATACATTAACCTATATCTGGTCCTTACTAAAATGGGAGAGTGCTGCAAACACCCAAATGTAATGGTCTCTTTTGAAGTAAAAATAAAACTTGGAACCCCAGCTAACCCTTGAGTATTCAGGAAGTGCTCTAAGGGTAACTTCTTTCTGTTAAGTGATAACCTGGCAAAACTATAAGCCTCCATAAACCCTGAGAACACTGCTGCCTATGTGGAACTGTTCACAGAAACCCTACAGAAGCATTTAATAGCAGCATAGAGGCAGCTGTACCCACCAGGAAGAAGTACAGAACTAACTCAAAAAACAAGCCACCCTAGTGGAATCACGACATCAATAGGCCGTATAACAGAAGGATGAACATCATGGAAAAAATTAGTAGGTGCAGCACTCAGCAGGATAAAAACACTGTCATCAAACTAAACAAACATCTCAGGGGACAAATAAAGTCTACCAAAGCCAAATCTGAGGTAAATTTGGCCTCCCAGGCTAAGGAAAACCACAAGGCATTCATTAGCTATGTCTGCAGCCTCAAAGGTAATACACAATTGTATGCACAACTCATTGTTAATGAAGCCACCTATACTGAGCCAGAAGCTATATCAAACCTACTGGCCAACAAATTCAGCTCCAACTTTACCCCTCACTCCCCCTCAACCTTCCCTCAGGAAATACCATCAAATACAACTTCCCCTGCTATAACTGGGGAACAGGTCCTTAAGACCAAGAACACTCCATCAATAGACCCAGACAATATCCCAGGATGCCTGCTAAATAGCATGCAACATGAGCTATCAGGCCCTCTGGAATTGCTATTCAAATGTAGCCTCCAAAGAGGCTTTGTGCCTCATGAATGGAGTGTTTCTCCCTGGGCCTCAACTGAAAATTGGCTTTGTTCTAAGTTGGACTTTCCTGGCAAACAAATGTTAAAAAAATAAATAAATAAACAGCAACAATCATCCCTCTGCACAAAAATGGGCCATCTACAGACCCTGGAAACTACAGAGCCATAGGTCTTACTAGTCTCATATGCAAAGCCATGGAAAGAATTATCATGGAAATGTTCAATAATGACATAAGAAACCTCCAGACACTGGACCCAACCAAATTTAGTTTTGTCAAGGGAAAGTCATGTCTACTCAACTTGGTGGGCTTCTTTGAGAAGGGCACCAAAGCAACAATACCTATCTTGACCTGGCCAAGGCATTTGACATAATACCCCACTCAGGCATTGTTAACAAACTCAAGAGGTTAGGTATAAATCCTTATGTTTTGCAATAGATAGCCAGGTGGCTCACTGTCAGGACCCAAGAAGTTAGAAATGGGAAGTTCACATCTACAAAGAAGCCAGTCAAAAGTGGAGTTCCTCAGGAATTGGTCCTGGGGCTGCTCCTTTTTGGCATTTACTTTTCTAAAGTCAAGGCCAATGTCAATGGCCTCTTGCTGACTAAATTTGCAGATGACTGTAAATTAGAAACTGTCAGTGAATCACCCATTGACACAAATGTTCTCCACGAAAGGCTGACACAGACAAATAGCTGGTGTCAGTGCCATGGACTATAAGTAAATGTCAAGAAATGCATAATAATATCCTTCAGGCAGTCATCTACTCCTGATAACTATCATATTGACAACACACCTCTAAGAGTTGACCCAGTAGTCAGGGACTTAAGGACGCACATAAATAGCAATTTAGCCTTCAACCATTACATGTCTATAGTAGCGAGGAAACATTTTATGTTGTGCAACTTATCAACAAAGGTATGGCATCTAGGTCCCAGGAAGTCATTGTTCCACTGTATTTGGTATTCATCAGACCCATCATTGAGTACAATCCTCCCTTTGGTATGTACCTAACCAGGCATATCCATTAATTGGAACATTCACAGAGGCTCCTCAATAAAAGAATACAGGGTGTTAAGTAGCATGGGCTGTGCAGACCACTATCTCTGTAATCTGTCTCTTACAAGCTTTTGAGGGGAGAGCTATGCCTGACATACAAGGAATTGTCAGACCACACTTTAATGAACTTCCTGCATATCCACAAAACAAACAGCACCAGAATTACCCATTCTAAAGACTTAAACCTTGTTTGTGATATAAATAGGACCTGCTGGAGAGATAGGTATGTTTCCCAAAGAATACCCCTTCTCTGGAACAGTCTCCCATCCATGTGAAGCAGAGTTCCTCCTTAACCAAATTCAAGTGTAACTTGGACAAATGGATGGGAAGCAGGAAATTCATCCCTGGTTTGGCACCTATGTCTCTAATGGACTCGGGTAGACTGCAAGTGGTTCATCTCCCAGGCCACTGCTTGTAAATGTTTTATCTCCCAGGCCCATGCTTACACTTATCAAGGATATGAGAACTTGTCAGTGATCTGGGATGCATGGCTAGGCTTAGAAAAGCCCTTGTAGTCATTAGCCTAGTAAACACCTCTGAACCTATGTGAGGTCAGAGAAGAAGAAGAGCAAACTGGGGGCTTGTTCTGGGTCCAGTATTCTCCAGTGTAGACATATATTCTAATTAGAACTATATACCAGTTGTCTGATACAAATACAAAAAACACTGATCTACACTTACCATGTTTTAGATATTTTTTCTGCCTTCATCTGGTGTTTTATATTTGCATTACCCACTCAATATTTTCTGTAATTACCATTAAATTTACCTTGTGAGAGAAAAAATTAACTTCACTCATGAGCCCTTTATCTAATTTCTGCACACTCTGTTTCAAATTATTCTTGTTGTAATTATGTTTTTACTGTTTACTGAATAATACATGTGCATTAATTAATAATTTCACTTAAGATAAACCATATTTAATTCAGTTAAAAGATTGGTCCTGGAAAATGGAAAATGCCATTGAAATGTAAATAAATACATCCTTAATAAAATTAGCTTGATAACACTTTGAGACTACACAGCTTGTCATAGTCCTGTTTGGAATTTACAACAAAGCAGCTAAAGTTACCAAACAAGAAAAGCCTGTGAGATGTACAAAGTGTGCTGTTTCTGGCTTAATTAATGCTGTACGTATTATCACGTGGTAAGGCCTTGAAGAGGCAGTCATTGCTGACAATTCTCTTTGCTGCTCCTGTCACTGGGTAAAGTGGCACCATTAAATTGTACTGCTTCAGCATTCAGAAGAAATTACAGCCAGAAAGGCCAAAACAGTTTTTTAGAATTGCTGCCAGGGAAAGAGTTTCATAGTCTAGCTGAAGCACATAATACAATTTGTATGTAGCTGGCTAGACGTCATATTACAATTAACCCTGCTATTCTATCTTGCTGATAATGAAAACAAAAGTCAGTCTGATCCAATTTCAAAGGTCATAGTATTGTTGCATTGGTCTGCAATCTAACATTAATGTACTTCTATGCTTCCTCAAAAATAACTGTATATATATATATATATATATATATATATATATATATATATATATATATATATATATATAAGCAGTCCTGGTGGTTGAATAATCTACTTAATGTGTTTATCATTTTTAAAATAAAAATAAAAACAATGAAAGAAAATAATGCTGCTACTAAACCTTTGTTCTCTTTGTTTTTCTCTTTGCATTAGAATATTCTCTAACACATACTAATTTTATAAGGGGAGCCTGCTGTTGATATTCTGAATAGCAGTCATGGCAGTCTACTAGGTGATTAGTTGAGCCAACCCTTGATGCTAAACTGTAAACTAAATTATAAATTAAAGAGCAGATGTCACCATACAAGGCAGGCAGTTTCACATTTTTAGTGGACATCAAAGTACCATAAGCAGGATAGTGCTGCCCGATCATCCTATATGTGACAGATGTCAGCGCAGTTACTGAGACATGGTTTAAAGCCATGGAGAGCAGAGCTACAATGCTTCCATGCATTTAAACCAGCTACTCTACAGGAAGTGACAAAAGGTGGTGGTGTCTCTATTTACATTAAAGGCTGGCCTGTCAATGTGACATGCTTGAGCTTCTCCACATCCAAATTACCTTAGACAAAGTCCCATGCCATATCCTTGCAAGCTATAGATCCCCCCTCTATAACCCAAGAAATCTAAACACATGCTTAAATGTACTGGAGACAATCCTGATTCAACCTAACATGATCTCATAGGCAGTTTTAACTACCCCAGTATAATATGGGAATCATACATGCCCTCCCTAACATGCAGGCCCTTAAACCAGTTAATCTCTACATAAACTATGGACAAAAACATCCTCAACCTAGTCCTTACACGAACATCCTCTACCTACTCCTCACATGAACATCCTCGACCTAGTCCTTACACGAACATCCTCGACCTACTCCTCACATGAACATCCTCGGCCTATTCCTCACAGGAACATCCTTGACCTAGTCCTCACAGGAACATCCTCGACCTACTCCTCACATGAACATCCTCGACCTAGTCCTCACAGGAACATCCTCGACCTAGTCCTCACAGGAACATCCTCAACCTACTCCTCACATGAACATCCTCAACCTACTCCTCACATGAACATCCTC
>NC_056739.1:732113198-732280773 GCF_019279795.1 Protopterus annectens
ATAACAGGGGAGTGACATTGGGAGTGGAGGCCTTTGTGTACCAGGGAGGGCACCATGAAGTTCTTTCTCTTGAGCTCTTTATAACCCAAGGCACATTCTGACATTCAAGCTGTTTATATAAAATAAAATAAAGTTGGTAAACATAAATGCAGAATTGATGCATTTTGTGGATAAAAGCAATTGCCTCTAGCTTTTGTTTGATCACAAATTAATGATTAATAACTTGCTGAAATGTAGTTTAACCCCATTCCAATTGACTTGGTACGTTCACATGCGTCTTGCAGTCTCCCCACCAGAACCAGATCATGGTCAAATGGTAACAGTTTTCTAGTAAGCAATGAAACAAAACGTATGAACCAATAATGACAAAAATATCCATTTCAGAGCATTTCAACCATAGAAGGTGCAAAATAGCAGCAACATCAACCAAAAACACTTGAACATAGTAATAACACACATCACATAAATAGTTTAAAAACAATTTAATATTATACCATAAAACATCAAGCACTTTCGTCTCCTAAAAGAGACTTCATTAGAATAATTACAAACCAACACCAAAGCAGTATATAGTATTTAAATGACAATGTGTCTATTGCTCCTGTGTTAAATACAAAAGCCACTAAATTATAGGTTATTCAACTATAATTTATAATTATAATGTTGTTTGGTACATATGCATATACACAAATTATGTGTGTGCCTTGTTTGTAACAAGATTGAAGTTTTCTATGCACTAAATGTCTAATATACCTGGATTCTTTAAGAAAAAAATATGAAGAGAACAGGTTTGATTGATCCATCAACTACAGCCAGTGAAAATTGTTTTTAGATGCTATATAATTATTTGGTGTTGGTTTGTAATTATTCTGAAAAAGTCTCCTTTTGGAGATGAAAGTGCTCAATGTTTTATGGTATAATATTAAATTTTTTTAAGCTATTTGTGGACCCTATGTGGTGTTTATTTTTTACTATTTTCAATGTTTCAGCCATAACCTCTGTCATTACAACCCATCGATACAATATCATTCAATCAATATGCACAATCTCTGCAAAAATAAAAGTCATCTGAATAATTCCATATTAAAGAGAACTGTAACTAATAAAGAGGTTGCTACTAGCAAACAACTTTGCATTTCAGTGTTTCATCTACAAATTCAGTGCCTGCTGCCCTTGAGGAGTAAATTGCTTATGTTATATTAACAAAAACAAACAAAAAAATGGTGTGCTGATGATATTTAAATAGGGAATGGCTAACAAACTGACAACAGGTTCATAGTTATTATGCATCAAAGGAGGACACACTCAAGAGTGCAGCACCCCTATCCCCCCTTAAGCTGCAGAACAGTGTCAATAATCAACCTGTTGTGGAAGAAAACCCACAACCTTCTGCAGAAAAAGCAAGTGTGTGCTACCTGTTGCACAAATAGCACTCAACAGCACAGCTTTGAAACTCTCTTCATGACATTGAAAGATTGTAGGCCTCAGTGATTAACAAAACAAAAAATAAAACTAGAGGAGATCTGACAATTGGTGTTGAGGTATAAGGTACTTGCCTGCCCTTTGTTATTAATGTTCTAGGTTTGACTCTGAGCAGAATCACTTAAGTAGACAGTGCCCTTAAGTGGGGCATTTTATATACACACACACACACACACACACACACACACACACACACACACACACACACACACACACACACGCACGCACGCACATGTGCATGCACATGCATGCATGCACACACACGCACGCACACGTGCATGGTCTAAAGAAGAGAGCAGTGTTGTGCACTCACCTATGCTATGCTGCATAATTATCCTGTTTGCTCTGTATCCCCAGCTTCCTGAGTGGGTTTAGATGACAGTTAAGTCTCCCATGTGGGTTTAGATGATGTTAGAACTTATCCTAATGAGGAGGTTTCTGGGGCTTGATATCAGAAGTCTCTAGGTGTGGAAGTTCTCCTATGGGGTCTTAATCCCTGCTGTGTTCACTGAAGGATACTGCAGGGGTTTTTACTTAACGAATATGCCAACATGGGGCACCCCCACCCAACACTGGCCCTAGGCAGCTGCCCATGTTGTCTAGTGCTGGATTCCTGTCTGCCCCCCCCCCCCACTGCTTTGACACCACTGCTTGTGTTACTACAATTATTCATGGTATGTAGAACAAAATAATTTCAATTGTACACCTGTTTCCTGCTTGGTAAACAGCAGCATTACAGTCTGATGACCATTCTAAAATGAAACTCACCCTTTTCTCTGTATTTCCTTTTTAGTTGTACTACATAATTAGGGCATGTTTGATTCTCACCCTGAGGCAATTAAACTTAAGCTGCATGCTTTACATACAAAGCAGAGACGCAATGTTTTGAGAGATGTCTTAAATATTTGTCTGTACTTCCTTATGTGATTAGACCCTGGGTGAGAATTCTAAATGCAGACAGATGCACACAAACACACTAAAAATAGTTCAGCTAGTAATAGTTACAGGCTTATTCATGTGTTTAAGATATCCTCAATTGTTCAGGTTTATGCAAGTAAATTGTATAAATAATAAATGCAAACAGTAATACTAACAGAAAAAAAAAACTTTATTGAGTACCACTATCTGGGTTTATATTCAACGGGATTCTCTAAACTGACCTGTAATCCCAGAAATTTTGAGTTGCACAGAATAGACCAGAATAAGGTCACCACAACAGAGGATGACGACTAAAGAAGGAGGAAGATAAAAACTGAAGTTTGTGGCTCTGCATTGCTGATAATCAGTATTTTAGAATAGTGGGACTCAGAACAAGACTGCAGGAAGAGTTTTATCCTGTAGTCTTAAAGTTCATTTCATTCTGATAATTAGATTGTTCATCTCCACTTACAGATTGTCATAGATGACATACATTTCAAGGGTTTATTACTAAGATTGTGGAAGACAGCCCTGCCACCTTATTGAATTATAACATTTTCTGAGGGATTCCTATGGTCATGTCACTCCCCAGTTGGGGTACATAGATCTGCATTGAAATGACCACTTCAATAATTTTCTTCTTTATTCTAACAGATATTTCCCTCACTGGCAGAATTTTCAGCAAATCCAGCCATTATGCAAGGGTGCAATCGCATGGCTTTCATATCTCCAGCAGCTAGAATAATAACCTTTAGCAGCCTTTCCTAGATTTGAGGAGAAGCCTCCTGTGGCTTAAACACAGTTACACATTTAGTACGGAGTCACTGCTTTCAGATGTCTAAGTGCTCCTTGGCTATTCACCATATGAGGATTGCCCAGTAAAGATACATGGTGACAGTCTGCTGTGGTTGTCTGCATTGCACAGAGGGATAGAATCCTAACTATGACTCAGACAGCACAAATTCAGTTAGTCACTTGGTCGCTGCAGGAGCTACATGATGCGGTATGAATCTTCTTCTTCTTTTTGCTGCTCCCGTTAGGGGTCGCCACAGCAGATCAACTGTTTCTATTTCTTCCTATCCTCTGCATCTTGTTTTGTCACACCAACCACCTGAATGTCCTCTCTCACCACATCCACAAACTCTATCTTAGGCCTTCCTCTTTTCCTGTTACCTGGCAGCTTCATCCTTAGCATCTTTTTCCCAATATACTCTGCATCCCTCCTCAGCACATGTCCAAACCAACGTAATCTTGCCTCTCTGGCTTTGTCTCCAAACCTTCCAACCTGGGCTGACCCTCTAATATACTTATTCCTAATCTTGTCCATCCTCGTCACACACAGTGCAATTCTTAACATCTTCAGCTCTGCCACATCAAGCTCTGACTCCTGCCTTTTTGTCAGTGCCACTGTCTCCAACCCATATAACATAGCTGGTCTCAATACCCTCTTGTAGACCTTCCCTTTCACTCTTACTGGTACTCGCCTGTCACAAATCAATCCTGACACTCTTCTCTACCCACTCCATCCTGCCTGTACTCTCTTCTTCACCTCTCTTCCACAATCACCATTACTCTGAACTATTGATCCCAAGTATTTAAACTCATCCACCTTCGCCACCTCTACTCCCTGCATCCTCACCATTCCTCTATCCTCCCTCTCATTCACACACATATATTCTGTCTTACTCCTGCTGACCTTCATTCCTCTTCTCTCTAGAGCATATCTCCACCTCTCCAGGGTCTCCTCCACTTGTTCCCTACTCTCACTACAGATCACAATGGCATCTGCAAACATCATAGTCCGCGGGGTCTCCTGTCTGATCTTGTCTGTCAACCTGTTCATCACCATTGCAAATAAGAAAGGGCTCAGAGATGATCCTTGATGTAATCCCACCTCCACCTTAAAAGCATCCATCACTCCCACCGGAGACCTCACCGCTGTCACACTACCCTCATACATATCCTGTACCACACTTACATACTTCTCTGACACTCACGACTTCCTCATACAATACCACAACTCCTCTCTAGGCACCCTGTCATATGCTTTCTCTAAATCCACAAAGACACAATGCAACTCCTTCTGACCTTCTCTGTACTTCTCCATCAACAATCTCAGAGCAAACATCGCATCTGTAGTGCTCTTTCCTGGCATGAAACCATACTGCTGATCACTAACCATCATCTCCCTTCTTAACCTAGCTTCCACTACTCTTTCCCATAACTTCATGCTGTGACTGATCAATTGAATCCCTCTGTAGTTACTACAGCTCTGCACATCACCCTTATTCTTAGAAATCGGTACCAAAACACTTCTTCTCCATTCCACAGGTATCCTCTCACTTTCCAAGATTTCATTAAACAATCTAGGTAAAAACTCCATTGCCATTTCACCTAAACACCTCCATGCTTCCACAGGTATGTCATCTGGACCAACAGCCTTTCCATTTTTCATCCTCTTCATAGCTATCCTTACTTCCTCCTTGCTAATCCACTGCACTTCATGATTCACTATCTGCACATCATCCAACCTTCTCTCCCTCTCATTCTCTTCATTCATTAGCCCCTCAAAGTACTCTTTCCATCTGCCCAACACACTCTCCACATTTGTGAGTATGTTTCCCTCATTATCCTTTATCACCCTTACCTGCTGCACATCTTTACTAGCTCGGTCCCTCTGTCTAGCCAATCGGTACAGGTCCTTTTCTCCCTCCTTAGTGTCCAATCTTTTATACAACTCTTCATACGCCTTATCCTTAGCCTTTGCCACCTCTCTCTTTGCCATGCATCTCATCTCCATATATTCTTATCTACTTTCTTCATCTCTCTGACAATCCCACTTCTTCTTCACCAACCTCTTCCTCTGTATACTCTCCTGTACTTCTTCATTCCACCACCAGGCCTCCTTGTCCTCCTTCCTCTTTCCAGATGTCACACTAAGCACTTTTCTAGACATCTCTCTTACTAGCACTGCTGTAGTTACCCAGCTATTCGGTAAGTCTTCACTGCCAACCAGTGCCTGTCTTAACTCTTCCCTGAACATCACTTCACAATTACCCTTTTTCAATTTCCACCATTTGATCCTTGGTGCAGCCCTCACACTCATCCTCCTCTTCTTGATCACCAATGTCATCCTACAAACCACCATCCTATGCTGCCTAACTAAACTTTCCCCTGCCATCACTTTACAGTCTCCAATCTCCTTCAGACTGGCCCTTCTACATAAGATATAATCCACCTGTGTGCATCTTCCTCCACTCTTGTATGTCACCCAATGCTCCTCCCTCTTGTTAAAATACGTATTCATCACAGCCATGTCCATCCTTTTCGCAAAATCCACTACCATCTGACCTTCTGCATTCCTTTGCTTAACACCATAATTACCCATCACTTCCTCATCCCCTCTGTTCCCTTCACCAACATGCCCATTGAAATCTGCTCCAATCACCAGTCTCTCACCCTTGGGTACAGACATCACCACTTCATCCAACTCACTCCAAAATTTTTCTTTCTCATCCATCGCACACCCAACTTGTGGAGCATATGCACTAACAACATTCATCATTACACCATCAATTTCCAGCTTCATAAACATCACTCTATCCGACACTCTTTTCACCTCCAAAGCACTCTTAGCATATTCCTTCAGGATAATGCCTATGCCATTTCTCCTCCCATCCACACCATGATAAAACAATGTGAACCCACCTCCGATACACCTAGCCTTGCTCCCCTTCCATCTAGTCTCTTGCACACACAATATACCAACCTTCCTTCGGTCCATCATATCAACTAGCTCTCTCCCTATACCAGTCATACTGCCAACATTCAAAGTTCCGACCCTCACTATCACAGTCCTAGCCTTTACCTGGCTTTGGGCATGCCTTACACCTCTTCTCCTCCTTCGGCCAACAGTAGCCCAATTTCCGCCAGCACCCTGTTGGCCAACAGTACTGGTGGCAGTCGTTGTTAACCCGGGCCTCGACCGATCTGGTATGTATATGTGTAGTGTTGTTTGCATGTATGATTTGGCAATATTTTACACCGGATGCCCTTCCTGATGCAACCCTCCCCATTTATCCGGGCTTGGGACTGGCACAAACAAATGCACTGGCTTGTGCATCCAATGAGTGGTATAAATCACCTCTTCCATCTGAGGAAGGCTTTTGAGTTTTTCACAAATGGCCACTTCCTGGTAGAGATAACTGATTGAATCCTTGCTGCAAGAAAGCCACAGATCATTTGTTATCAGTGGGTATACTGGATGAGTGAATATTGTGTACAATAATATATATGACATCATATGTGCTCTCTTCCATTTAAGGTTTCCTTTCTCCTTGCATATCTAATACAAACAAGCATGCCCAGCCACATAAATGCCTCCCTCTCAGTTCCTGCATTTCAGATGTGGTCAATACATCAGTTAGGAGTTAATGAAAAGCCATCTCTCCCTGAAGAGTAAGCTCACCTGTCCTAATAGGGGTTCTGTTGTTTTGGTCAACATTGAGTTTAGTCGAGATCTGTTCAATTGATTGCATTTGGCCAACTACACAGCCACTTGACAGGTGTGCAAGATCAACAATCCCTGAGTAGGGGAATACTCTCTTTCCCTAGGTACTGTGCAGTCTCCGAGTTATTAAAGGGGGGGGGGGGTGGAACATATATATATATATATATATATATATATATATATATATATATATATATATATATATATATATATATATATATATATATATATATATATATATATATATAATTAGCAGGGGGTGTGGGGGGCTTCCCCCTTTCAAAAATAGTCTTTATGGTTTTTATGTAATGTTTGCATGCTC
This sequence comes from Protopterus annectens, assembly GCF_019279795.1. NCBI lineage: Eukaryota > Metazoa > Chordata > Ceratodontiformes > Protopteridae > Protopterus > Protopterus annectens. The sequence continues at coordinate 732,120,431 of NC_056739.1, forward strand.
CAAGGTTGTTTCTTACTGCATGCATACTAGGAAGTCAACGTTCATTTTTGAGATAGCATGGTTGTTAGCATTCATGGTAGTCAATCAACCAAAAATAAATGCCTAATTGATACAGGAGGATCTCACTACCCTTGTAGGAACTGAATAAATGGCTTCTTTGTGTCAGAGGTGTATGTCAGTAATGAAAGTTAGAGAAGAAAAAATTGAGTGTATAAAGAATCTCTTTCGGCTTACTTCTCCAACACCCACATGATGAAGATTACTGTCTCTTCTCTTAGCCAGCCAAGACTACTGTATTCTGGAATTTGACCTATAGCTGTTCGTGCTGCAGGTGTCAGTGCATTTGTCAAGCTAGTTGTCATGTACTTGTCACATACACAATCATGTCTTAATTTTAACCCTTCTAACTATAGGTTCTATATACTACTTGCTTCTTTGGTCTTCTTTCAGCTTTTCCCAGTCGTCACAGCAGAAATCCAGTCCGCTAATGATTGGCAGTGGATTTTTATGGTGCGAGTTGCCAGCCCAATGCCCAGCCTTCAAAGAAGGCACACCCATTCACGCATGCACCTATCTGCATTTCTTTAAACATCACTCAACCTTGGGGAGAACATGCAGACTCCACACAGAAGGTGCTCCAGCTGAGAATCAAAATGGAGAACCTCTTGCTCAATTTTGATGCAGTACATATATAATCTACCAAGTTCATCTGCATATCTAGATAATTATTATGAAATTATTAGACATAGATAATTTTTACCATCAGAATAAGTGCTCACCTCCCAGTCAAGTAAAGTCAGGATGTGGATGAGTTTAATTCTCTATCTAGAACCTGAACTACCAGTATACATAGTGAAATCAGAGGAGACCCAACAATAGCATTTGTAATAGTACTTTAACACATTTCCACCGAAATGCTCTTAAATTTTAAAAAATGGTCACTGACTATCTCTTCCAGCTGATCCTGACATAATTAATGTTGTGATCCCTTTGTGTTATATTTGTGCAGCAGACCAGAACCTAGGAGAGGCAGGACAGTTGTATGCCCTTAAAGAAGAAACTCAAGTTTGCTACAACTATTAGCTCTTAACCTGACAGCTATAGCTTGAAATGCCTTAACATGAGCATGGATTGTTGTATAAATTGTATAACAATTGTATATTAGAGTGAAAATCAAAACCCAATAAATGGAAGTAGAAGATTAATACATAAATTTGAGTGAACAAAGGTATTAGTACAAAAGATAAGCATAAAGGATAAGATTAGGGAGTACAAATCAGCAGTCGGGGGAGAAAAAATCATGATTAAGCTCAGGAGATAAGAGAAATGTGAAGCGAGGAAAAACGAAGTGGCTGAAGGAAATGTGAAATGGTACTGTGAAAATGTGAAAAACAGGAGGAATGTAAAGGAAGAAATAGGTGAGAGATAAGAGAAATGCAGGTAAGAGTTGGGTATGAGGTAAAAAAGTGATATGGAGATGTTCACAAGGTATAGACATGAATACAACTGACGTCAGCCAGGAATCATTCAGATGATGCTTAGGGCCTCTAAAACTTTGGATTATTTATTTGTTTTAGCAAGAGGAATGGAGTTCCAGTGTTTATTGACATAAATTGAGTAGAGAAAATCACCTGTAAAATTGTTTGATTTGCTAATACTCAGTAAGAATTTGTTGCTAGAAAGAAGATATCCATGTGAAGAGTATTACTGAAGGGAATTGTGTTGTGATGACCAGTTCAGTACTTAGGTTTGTGGGATGTGAGGTATGGGATGCATAACTAAGTGAGTGGATGAGGTATGCTTACGCTAAGGTCTTCCTAGCAGAGTCAGTAAGGAAAAGTTTTGCTCGATAGAGGAGTTCAAGTTTTTTTTAATGGATTGGGTAATATGTTGGTCATATTTTAGATCATCATCTGTTGTGACAACCAGTAATGTCATATGGATGATCATTTCTATTGTGATATTGCAAGTTGAGAAAATTTTGAAAGATTGTTCCCATGATAATACATGCTTAGGTATAAAAAGCATTAGTTTGGGTTTCTTTGCATTTAACAGTAAGTAGCTAGGATTCAATAGAAGCAAGGATTCATGGGTTATCTGACACAGTTGTGAAAGATTTGATGCTGCTCGTATAAGATTGGCATTGTCTTTGTACTGAACAACAATAGCATGTTTGGTGGCTGTGTGGAGATAGTCTGGGAAGATGTTAAACAGAAAAGGGCCTAGACCCTTACAGAAACCGATTTGAAAGGACATAAAGTTTGTTTTCATTTTACACTGTGTACTTTGTTAAACAGACAGCTGTGAAACCATGAGAGTGCTGACTGAGAGAGGCCTATGGAGGAGAGTTCTAAGAACATTTTTTGGGTAGGGAGACTGAAGTAACACAACTTGGACTTATTGAAGAGAGAGAGCGCACACTATTATACTTGCTTTTTTATTGAGTTTTATAGTATTAGTGAAGCGAAGGTGAGCTGTGGTGATGTTGTAATAAGGTTGAAAACCATGCCAAGTGGAGGACAGAATCGTGTTCTTGATGAGGTGATGAAAGAGTTGAGAATTAACGCATTTTTCTAACATTTCTACATGAGTGATAAAATAATGCTGGGCTAGTAGTTAGAGGACTCTGTAGTGGTCCTACCTAAATGAAGTGGAATTATGTGTGATTTCTTCCAGAGGGAGAGGATAAAGTTTTCACTAGCAGAATGTTTCATCAGTATTAAGATAGGATAGGATAAGAAATTCAGATGGAAGTTTTTTATCTGCTGGAACTATTTTTTTAAGCTTTTGGATGTGTTTCATAATACTAAGACAAGTTGAAAAGATAATGAAATGTATTGGTGTCTGGAATAGGATGGACAGTGAGAGTAGCTGTAGGAATATTTTTAGGTTAAAAGAAGGCTGACTGAATGAAAAGTATTGACTTGTGTAGATATAGATTCTGAACTGTTGGCAGTGTTTGGTGAAAATGCAGTGGTCTGGCCAGGTGTAAAAGAGTATTCAGAGGTGGCCAGAAGTTTGGGATTATACTGGTGCCTATGGTGCAATTTGGTGTGGTGGGCTTTTTCGACAACTTTTTTTTTTTTTTTTTTTTGCTTAGATAGATTTCTAAAGTGTCTGAAATTCTACCAGTTTTATTGAGTTTTGTTACTGGAATATATTTTCCAAGATTATCTCGGAGCAGCAAGAATTCCCTGGATGCATGGTTAGATTTTATTCTTTTTGTCCTAATAACAGCTAGTTCATTTAATATGCTTAGGAATGTGGTATTAAAATCAGATACAGTATCATCTTGGGGTATAATTTTTAGGGTGTTAAAGAGATAGGTGTCAAAATTGTGTTTAAGTAAAGATATGTCATATACTTGACTGTAATGGATACTTTTGTATGGATCCCTTTCAGAAGCTGAAAGTTTCAAAACTTTGTACTTCAAACAGCCGAGACCATAAGATCCTAGTTTTGAAACTTTGAACATTTTGAATGGAGATTGCCGTACACCATAGAATGGTATATTTACCATTTTCCTCACTGTAGTGCAATCTCGGAGTTGGTATATTTATTTAGTGGGGGGTGTGGGAGGTTTATGGGAATCCTCCCCTGCAAAAATGTAAAGTTTTTTTGTTTTTTTTTTATTTTGATTTCTAAGATTCAAAACTTCTATCTTCTGGTCTTGACCATTTGAAGTTTGAAGTTTTGAAACTTTGAGCTTTAGAAGTAGATCCGTTTGTATATACGATTCATTTGCTGTAGTGAATATGTTGGGAGGTATTCACTGTTAGTTTCAGGTAGAGAGTCAGTAGTATTAATTCTGTATAGAGTAATTCTCAGAATCCAGTTAAGAGTAGACTATCTACTGGCATGCTTGTTGTTCTTGTTGGTGAGCTTATAAATTAGATGAAGCCAAATAAGTTCATGAAGCGAGTGGAGGCGTGAGAATTAATGAGTCACCAATCAACATTAAGGTCACCTAATATGATACTTTCATGGTAAATATTGCGAGAGCCCCAATACAGGACATCTTCAACTGTTGTGGCATTGTTTCCTGAAGGAATGTAAAATACTATGGTGCATATACACTTTAGATTGTTGATTTAAAGGAATGCAGTACAAGGTTCTACAGTGATGAAGTCAGGATGGGGTGGGTGTAGGTATCAAGTTGAAGGGCGTTTCAATAAATAATTGCTATACCAGCAGCTTTTTTGCATTTCTTATAATTTCTGATTAAGTTGTAGACTATGGGAAGGACTTTCTGGTCCTTAGTATCTTGTTTCAGCCGGGCATCAGTAATAACAAGTGTATCTGGGAAGTGTGAAGCTACCCAAACATGCAAGTTTGATCATTTGTTATATAAGATTCATGTTTAGGAGTAATAGGCTGGTGTCTGTATTAGAAGCAGGGGGAATGTAGAAGCAGATATGAAAGGTAAGTGTGCCATAGTTTTGGACAAGGGATAGATTTAGGATGGATGTTACATTAATAAAATGCTTCTTTGATTGTCTGCAGGTTAGTTTCACCAAAGGGATAATTATTTTAGTCTGCTGAACACTGATAACAAGTATCCTCTCATAGTGGGGGGCTTTAGTATAATGCTAGGCACCCTTACTCTTCCACTGTCAACATGGATATTTACACCTACGCAGAGTCAGAATACAATTCGCAATAGCTATGATGATTCCCTTGGATATTAGAATAAGGGCCACTCTAAAGCCTCATCCTAAAATGATTATGAATGCCAAGGAAGGTGAATTACCTAAATCCCCTGAGGTTTCTCCAAGTATCTGCCAAGTTTAAGGCCTCCATCCAGGGTCTATGGTGAGGAGTACATTATTTTGTGTGTATTTCAGCTGAGCCCAGGTTTCTAATTAAACCATCTATTTCAACTGTCCAGAATTTTGCAGAATGTCCAAATTTATTTTTCACTTTCTTGGTGTGTTTCTTATAACTATTGTTTTCTGAAAAAATATTGAGAACTACATTATGCCAGGCATTCAAGACTCAAACTTCATGTCCTTCAAAAAATGTATGCTAATGCAAAACATGTTATTCTATCAGCTTTCTACATTTATAAGAGCAATATTTAGAACTTGTCCATGATTTTGTGCCTTTTCCACCATTATTTTTGGTCTTGCCCAGAATTATTGTTCTCAGAGGGTGTGAGGCATGTTTATGCTATGTAGGTTAAATAGTTTCCTTTATGGAATATTGTAATGCCATCACTTGTGCACCTATACCACAATCATTAATACAGTTAGGCTAACAGCTTTTTATTTATGATATCATTTAGGTGTTTCACTTGTGAAGGCTCAGTATGATGTCTATGTGAGATGACCAAATGAATGGAAAGTCGATTGTAAAATCTCAGCCACATAAGGTTGAAAACACCAACACTGACACACTAGTGTGCAAGCACCAAGAAAATATCTGTGTGTATGCAAAAGTTAACAAAAAACAGCAAACAACATCAACACTCCCCTCACTAATGATACAGGCTAACACAGAGATCATACAAAACTGAGAAATATTCCCCAACCTCAGGAATTGTGTGATCTCACACACCTGTAAACAATCCGTTTAGTCAACAAAATCCATTAAACATTGACAGTGCTATGTCAACACATTAACTTTGACAACAAAATGTCGACACAATTCTGTGCCATCTCTGAGGTTTTTAGCAGGGGCAGGGGCATACCTATTGCTTATTATTTATTCCATCTCTGAGACTACATAATCCCCAGGGAATGGGGATATTCCCAATGCGGGGAACTGTCAGTCTCGCACAACTATCAACCACTGCTTTACTGACCAAAGTATGCTGACAAACAGATGTTGACCAAAGCCACACACAACAAAAACGGGTGCATCCGTGTGTGTGCATACATATACATCACACAAGTGAGAAAGACTGACTGTTCGTTTACTTATGTCTTAAAGTGTGGCATCAACACCACAGCTAGAATCAGTCAACTGCCTAATTACTTTGTTTTTTTAAGTCCTAGAATTCTGAGCTATCCTGTTGACATAATGTTACAGATGATGAGCCAAATAACAAAAGGAAATAATGTAAGATTTCAGGGAAGCTTTCATCAGCAGATAAAAAGTAGAAATGGCTTCAGGCAGAAACAATGAGAGTTATAGCTTAAAAATAATTCTTTGCTTGTGCCACACCTGGCAATTAATAAAAAAGAACAAAAGTCATTCTGTGATGAGAAGAACCTATCATTCAAGTGTAGCTGTCTTTTAATAATTTATGTGATATGTGTGCATGAAATGGCTAAGTTTATAGGTTCATAGGTTCATAGGTAGGCTATCGGCCCTGGGGCCTATACAAGCCCAGCCAAAAAGGTACCCTGGCTTTTGCCACCCAAGAAAATTATTTTACTGTCCCACTGTCGAGCAGAGCCACAGAGGTGATACCAGGGGTGAATTTCCTATTTCCCATCCAATCATCAAGATTTTTCTTGAAGAGTGCTAATGAGGAGCTTTGTTTGATATAGATAGGTAGTTTATTCCAGAGTATGGTAAGTCTCTGGAACAGGAATTTATCACTCCGGCATGTTCTGTTTATTGTGGTGACAAGGTTTAGGTCCCTAGAGCGTGTAGCTCGGAGGGATTGGGATGTTATGTTATGTTAATATTAAACTGAAAAAAGAAATTAATGAGTGAAAATATTCTTTTTTGATTATGTAATAGCAACAAGGCATTAAATGTGAGACACAAATTCCGGAGTTTCCTATTTTGAAACTAAATTTTTCAATTTAGCGCAGTTCAATTGCCATACTTGGTCCTCTAGAAATATAAATAGACTTGCCTTAGTATTGTCCGGTTATGCCACACTTCTGTCTGATATAGCAATAGGGATCCACTGGGTAAATTGAATCACATTTGACTAAAATTTAGTATTATACTCACAAAAAGTTATTTCCCTTCTAAGTCATTTACAACTTAAAAATCTGAGATAAGGAGGTCAAACACCACATTGCAATCAGGAAATGGATAATGTTTATACTACAAAATGATGATTTGCTACAGCGACTGTTGCATGATGTTTGTACTTAATGTCTGACTAGTTCCTTGACTTATAAACACATTGGCAAGCCTGGGGCCCAGAAACTATAATGGTGGTATAAGAAAATAGAAAGATTGTTAAAAATGAAAACGAAAGAACTAAATACTTGCAGACGTCTAAAATGACTCTAGGTGAAACAGGACTAACATATGTAGGATTTCACTCTAAAGTTAAAGATAAAAGTAATGCATATGAGCCCTTTGGTATATAACAATGTGATTTTGGATTTCCCAGTGATTTGTAATATATTCTTCATAGAGGATTATGATTGGGTCACTGACCATAAGTTTATTATTAAGTGTTCAAGACATGGATGTCAAGAATTCACCTCAAGAACGAAACACAAAAGGTGAATATTGGCATCCATGAAGGGAACACTTAATTTCAAGTTATGATCAGTGATCCAGTCATAATTATTTCTAGTGCATGGGGATTTGTTTGGTCCATGTACCAGTAGCCACAGATAAATTACAAAAAAAATCATGTGTCAGCTTTTACTGACTATAATGTAGATGGCAGACAGAAATGAAGTTGAAATTAACATATTTCTTGTCCTGCTGGTGACATTTTTGCTCAAATATTAGTTAAATAACACCCAGGTTCAGCACTACTATAGTGCCAAATGTGATGTTAACAGTCTAGGGGGTGCTTAACAATTGTTATGCATCATTCAAAGCACTGTTAACGTTGGGCTGTGCCCTACAGTAGCACTGAACCAGGATGTCATTCAGCCAACATTTGTGTGCAATAATGGTGTTCCATGTACTACATACATCATTCAAAGCACTGTTAACATTGGGCTGCGCCCTACAGTAGCACTGAACCAGGATGTCATTCAGCCAACATTTGTGTGCAATAATGGTGTTCCATGTACTACATACATCATTCAAAGCACTGTTAACATTGGGCTGTGCCCTACAGTAGCACTGAACCAGGATGTCATTCGGCCAACATTTGTGTGCAATAATGGTGTTCCATGTACTACATACATCATTCAAAGCACTGTTAACGTTGGGCTGTGCCCTACAGTAGCACTGAACCAGGATGTCATTCAGCCAACATTTGTGTGCAATAATGGTGTTCCATGTACTACATACATCATTCAAAGCACTGTTAACGTTGGGCTGTGCCCTACAGTAGCACTGAACCAGGATGTCATTCAGCCAACATTTGTGTGCAATAATGGCGTTCCATGTACTACATAGATAGTGGTGATTGGGTTGCCAAGAGCAACGTAATTAATATATGTTTGAGACATGGACGCCAAGGAATTGCATCCATGCTGAGAACACACAATTTGCACTCAAGCATGGATTTAAAGAGTTTTCCCTGGTGGCAAGAGATTCCCACCATGTCTGATCCCCATTGTGTACAAGTGCTGTTCAAGCTTCAGTTGAACAAGGTACTCCTGGTGGCTAGTGGTACTGCTTATCATCAATATCACTGTTCTGGTTATCTGCCACTCAAGCAAATATTTAAAGAGGTATCCCTATTGGGAAGTGGTTTCCCCCACCTCCAATCCCTGTTCTGTTTAAGTACCATTCAGGCAAGAATTTAAAGAGGTATCCCCTGATGGCTAGCAGTTCCATCTTCCTAATATTTTAGGCTTTGCTCATTAGTCTAAGGGTGTGCCAATGTATGGCAGCCAACCTAATACACCCACGTCATTCCATTCAAATGCACACACACACACACACACACACACACACACACACACACACACACACACACACACACACACACACACACACACACACACACACACATATACAGCCCCCTCCCAACCAGATCAAACTCACAGAAACACTCACCCATCCACTTGTACACACATCTAACCTCCATATTCTCTGTGCCTCCCCCACACTGCTACTTGTCAAGCCAACACATATTCACATATACTCTCACATATGCAGCCTCTCAAAGACACAGACACACACACACACACACACACACACACACACACACACACACACACACACACACACACACACACACACACACACACACACACACACACACACACACACACACACACACACACCCTAACAATATCTTACCACTAAACGCCTCAGTGCTTATCACTTCTGCAATGGATGATCATGGCTTTTAGCCATGATCTCTACTGAGAACAGCCATACTGATCTATGCAAATGAGTGACTGCATAAATGCCTTATCACAGGCAGTTCTGCAAGGAGAGCACATGGCTAAGTAGCATATGCCTTTACCCCATAAAGCCTCATATTTATAAGCATATAGCATGGCCACGGAAAAAGAGAGAGAGAGATCGATCATGATGCTGCCTGACTTCATGGAAAAACACTGTGATAGGGCTTTCTCTGAATTCAAAAAGGTTCCAGTATATCTCACTGTAATTTTTATAAATTTGGCCATTATTTGGCTGTGAATGGAATACAAAAATGATTTTAATTCAAACATGTGATGGTTTGTTTATTTATTTATTTTTTGCTAAGTCTTATTTCCATAGAAACCAATAATTGCATTGTCACAATCAAACATCAGATGTGCACAGAGAAGTTCATTATAGCTTGCCTGGGCAAGTTATTATCCCAAAGCAAAAAGATAGCACACATTATTGTAATCATTTTTTTCTTTTTCTTTGCAATCAACCATGTATACAGGTTTTTGTCTTTAGTGTGAATGTATCAGGCTTCATACTATGTTTATACATGTGACAGTAAAACGCTGGAATGCATTATTGTGGACAGTTGCACTTTCAATTTTGACATCAGAGAGGTACACAGAATATGGCTATCATATTAGGGTAGGGGTGATGAGGCAAACAATGTACATACATGACAGCAAAAACTTGAAATACATGATTTTGTCTATTTTTTCTTTCACATCAACCCAGTCTAAACCAGAGTGGTAAATTTAATGTGACTGTTTTTGTGGATGGTACAGGGACTAACACTATCCCCAGATATAATTTGTATAGCATTACAATCATTCATCTTCAGTTTAGTAAGAGCTATTTTTTTTAGCTCTAAACCTCAAACTTTGGACATAGCTTATTTCTTCCTTGAAGGGGAAAGTAAGACCAGATTTCTTTTATTTTGCATGAGTTTTGTTCAGGCTATCATTGCATTAAAAATTTGGAAAACAAGCTCTGTTTCTAAAGTGAACCTGAACATTTCTCTGCATTTATTTTTTAAGTAGTACTACATACTTCAAATATGTCTGACATTTAAACTTAATAAGTTGCATGCTTTACATGAGAGGTAACTTAAATATTTCTGTGTACTGCCTTATGGGTTCAGCCCCTGGGATGAGAATTCCACTGACATACACAGCAAAAATATCTTTTGGTAATAACAGATACAGGTTAATTCCGGTGAATGCATTTCACTAAAAATATCATCCATTGTTCAGGTATATGCAGTTAAATTCTATAAATTGTAAATGTAAACAATAATTATAGCAGACGTGGAACTATCAACTACTAGTACCAGGGTTTAGGTTCAAGGGTATTTTGAAAACTGACCTGAAATCTTGGCTTGCACAAAATTGACCAGAACAAGATTAGTACCCCAGAGGATCAGGGATAAAGGAGGGGAATAAAACCAAAACTTTTCAGCTTTCTTTTCTTTACTTTGGTTACAGCCGTTGGATTTTATATTGAGTGACTCTGAATAGGTTTCCAGAGAAAGTTTAATCCTGTAGTCTGAAAGCTTATTTCCTTCTGATATTGAGCTTTCTCTTCTTTACCAGAAGATTCCCAAGGAAATGTTTACATGCTAAGATTGTGGATGCCTAGTCTGTTAATGTCGTTGTTGCTGTGTCTTTCGGCTTTTCCCGGTTAGGGGTCGCCACGGCGGAACACCGGTCCGCTAATGATTGACATTTGATTTTTATGTGCTGAGTTGCCAGCCCTAACACACAACCTTCAACGAAGGTACACCCATTCATGCATGTCTCCATGCAGAAGACGCTCTAGCTGAGAGTCGAACTGGTCAGTGTCTTACTGTGAGGCAACAACACTACTGCAGCACCACCACCGTGGATATGCTTGGTCTGTTAATGTAATGACTTGATATTTTCTGAGAGCATACAGTGGCTTAAGATGCATTTTCCCAAGCTGGAGCACATTGCTCTCCACTGGAATGACCACTTCAGTTATTTTCTTCACTTTTCTAACACATTTTTTCCAGAGCTAGATCATGGTCAAATGTGGCCCTAGACAGAGTAATGGATTTCCCCCCCACACACACACACATGCACACACAACATTTCAGTGTCCCATTACTTGGTTATTTCTCCCCATTTACCGTAAACACTGTACAAACCTGTCAGTGTGACACTATTTTCTTCTTTACTTCTACAATGATTACAGATTTCTAGATTTAATTCAAAACTACTATTTTATATTTTATAGCACAAACACTAATAGCCATTCACTCGCTGCCTGTTACTCTTAGACAGCAATGTCTTCCTCTTGTTGTAAACCCTATTAATGGAAGTTGTCCACCAGACAGGTTTCGTCTTCCTTGAGGAGCTTGTTTTGGTCTTATCAGGTACGGTTGAGTCAATGCAGTTATACAGGTTTTTGTATAAAACACTGGTGTAGAACTCAGCATAGTTTTCAATTCTATCTAAGGGTGGGTGCAGTGAAGCTATTTATACCATCCTGTAAGAGGTACTAATCTGCTTTGGAAAAGTTTTTAGTTTAATTTCTGCTGGGGGGGGGTCAGGTGCGATAGCTACTTAGAATGAGACTGATTTGTGGTCAGATCTCACCAAAGAAGACTTCACAGTGGGGATGCTACAGTGGTCCCCCATATTGGTAAGCACCAGATCCAGGATGTTGGCACCCCTTCTGGGGGTGTCTACCAGCTGGTCCAGGACACTGAAGTTAACTAAGTTAAGAAAAGTTTGGACAAGTGAGTTTGAGCACGCGTAATTTACCCAGTCAATGAATGGGTAGTTAAAGTCATCCAAAACCATGGTATTTGGATTTATCGTGATAGACTCATCTAGATCCAAATAGGCAGAATGGGTGTCCTGATTCATGTAGATGGCAGTGACTTGAACAGGTGTCCTACCAACAGTTAATTGTACCTGTATAATCTCCATGGTATCATACTGTTTAACCAATCTGGAGGTGTATTTATCTTTAATGAATATTGATACACCACCTCCTTTAGGTTTCACGCCTTCAGTTTGTGGTCTGAACATGTAGAAGGAGATGTAACCCAGTATGGTTGGGGTGCTCTGCACAGCCGTGAACTAGGTCTCTGTGACTGCACAAATGTCTGTGTCTTCTAAGGTGAGGACTGCTTCCAGTGAGTGCAGTTTCATGTTAAGATTCCTAATGTTTAACAGTATAACCTTGAGGTTGTTTTTAGATGGAGATTTTTTTGTCAGTAATTTTGTCCTTGAGACACTGCCTATAAAAAGTTACTATGAGGTTGGCAAGAGCCTTAGCCAGTAGCAGAAATCCCAGGGGTGGCAGATGAAGACCATCTCTGGCAAAGCATTGAGGTCTGTTGATCATGTCATCCCAGGCTGACAGATACTGAATCCCCTTAGAATGACACCAGAAACTAAGCCAATTATTGAACTCAATCGTTTTCTGTTTGTGGTGATGCATCATCCTAGACGAAGGTAAAAAGTTGCTTAAGGCTAGGAACATACCTGCCTAAAATACATGATCCATGAGCTCAGTCATGTCTCTCTTCATGCAGTCCATACAAGTACGTCTCAAGTTGTTCACACCAACATGGACTATGACGAAGTCATAACAATTCCTGTTATTGAGAGACTTGAATGCATGCATGATATGGCAGATACTAGCACCTGACAGACAGCTGACTGTGACCTTTTCCTTATCCAGCCTAGTGACAGGGACATCTATGTGTCTTATGATGGAATCTCATATGACTAATATGTTTGGGTTTAGGTTTTTCCTTAAGGGCTTCACAGGTGAAACACTGGTGCGTGAGATATTATGTGTATTGTGTTCTGTAGAGGAAGTATTATGTAGCATAATTGTGTTTGTGTTTGTGAGGTCTTTGGTGTTTAGGTATGTTTCTGATGAGGACCTCTGCATATGTAGGTATGTGTGATATGTGTTTGGGTGGAGTAGGAGGTGAGGTGTGCATGCTGACAACCCACTGATTGTCATATGTACTGACTGATGTGTGACAGAGCATGGATTCAAGGTTCTTAATATAGTTGCATCTCTCACATGTTGAGTTTTCATGGACTAGGACTAGAGGATTGTCAGTGAACATGAAGCAGTTGCTACACTACCTCAGGATGCCCATGTTGACCAAGCTGGCTGGAAAAACTGTGGGAAATTGTCCATCCATAGTGTTAGGTAAATTTACATGGTCAGGAAAAGAGGTCAGACTTATAAATGGCTAGTGGGGGAGAGGTGTGCTGGTACCTCTGAGGCTAGGCTTAGTGTTCCACCTGGCAGTAGACCAGAGCCATAAAAAACATTGCAGGGCCACAAGTAAAGCGCTAAGGGAAAATTTAACAAGCAAAACATTTGCATCTATAACCACCTACGGTAACCAATGCTATCCAGCAGTGCACAATGGTGTGCTACACGCAAGAAAGAGCAAACGCGGGACTTAAATAAAATAAGAAATGTTTTATTTATTTTATTTTATTTATAAGAAATAACCCTTTTAACTCAAACTAGCCAATAAGGATGCTCTCTCTGAGCTTTAGTCCAATCACCCTTGATTAGACGGGTCCCAGACAGCACTCTCCTTCTACAACGGTGCAGAAGGGCCTTCAGCAGCAAGGATGGCTTGAATTTGATGCTTAGAAGTTAAAACACAGACCCAGAAACAGCAAACCTGGAAATGGGCTATGGTACAGCTGAACTAGCGCAGTATGCAGTAAAATATGGCAAAAAAACAATTCAGACAATTCAAACAGACAGTAGAATGCAAATACAAATTAAAGTGAAACATAAGAGCAAAATCAGGTGCTCAATAGTTAGTTGGAAGCAACGGATGCCCCAGATCTTTCAGTAAATCATTGAAAAGCTGGTTTTAATGCTCAGGAGATACCAAAGAGATTTTGATAAATTCTTGAATAAAGTTTTATGCTGCAGAAGATCTCCTTCCCAATTTGTTTCTGAAGACACACATTGCACTGGGGTGGGGTGGATGTTGAAATTCTGAGGATTGTAACTCTGATAGTGTGATCACTAGAGGAGTGGAGCTAAAAGTGTCAATGTGGGGGAATATAGACCAATTCCACAGCTACAGTGTTTCAGTATTTCCCATAGACCATTGTGTGTCAGTCTCAGAATTAATTTATATAAATAACAAGGGAATGGGAGTACAGCACCCTCATATCATTACTACAGTGGGAAATAGTATATAGCATTTTTTTATGTTTTATATTTGTTCCTGTTGTACAGTGTTGTTGATTTAAAGGGTTTGTTATAACACTGACACTGACTCAATTAAAATAATATCAAAAGAAAAGTACATATGGATGCTTTACAGTTAATTACCAATACATTTAACTGAATTAATGAAAGTCTGAAAGCAGAGAAGTTTTGCTATTCAATACTGTTTAATGAAACAGCCAATTCCTCCTTCCAGATGGCAGGCAGAAACCGAGTGTTAGATGAGGGAATTATCAAATGTGAAGTCAAAGTTAGTACTAACCCAGCATAGAAAAATATAAAATAAATTAGGGTGATGTCTGAAATACTAGCAAGCTAACATCATCTGCATTTGAAAAACTAAAAAAAAAAAACCACTGCAGCTTCCTGTAAGTGTCATTTATGGATGCAACGGAATTAGTTTCTCTTTTGATTTAGTTTGTTATTCTCCTTCTGTCATATTAAGTTTCAGAGAGTATGTAGCGCACTGAAAAATAAATGTTTTAAAATAAACACAAGTCTGTGGAAAACATAAGGAAGTATTAAATGTTGCAAAAAGTCTTTTCATTTATGAATTCAGTAATGTTTGTTTCACAGATGTTCATTTCTCACATTTTTTATCACCTTTATTAAATTATCACTTTAGACATAGACACGCCTACATTAAAAGAGAGCACACAAAAAAAGAAGAAATAGATAAATTTTGAAGAGATATCAATGAAGATCCTATGGAACATAACAAAGTTGCTAAATGGATAGATAAAGTAAAAGAAGGAATAAGAAGTTCAAAGGTACTGGATATGAAATGGGATGAGGCAAAGGCCAGTGAGACTGAAACAAAATTAAGAAAAGCCTTCAGTTGGAAAACCCTAGACCCAGATGCAGTACCTAATGTCTGGCTAAAAGTAATATTTTTGTATGAAGATTTAGCCATGAGTAAGAACTATTTATATGCACACCCTGAACAGACACCAGCCTGGTTAACTGCAGGGAAAACCATGCTCCTACTTAGAACTGAACCTGCAAGTTATCCTAAAAATTATAGACCAATAACTTTGCTTCCGACGATGCATAAACTAATACATTGGAAGTGATGCAGACAGACCCCGGGATTCATGAAGCTCAGCGCAAGGCCGGCGTAAGGCCTGCGCCGGCCGTGCGGCGTATATATGGTGTAGTAGTGCCATATGCATATTAATGAAGGTGCGCTGCCACCACATCCACGTGCATAGGAAACGTGCACGAGTGCATGGGGCGTTACTAAGCTGCGCCCGGAGGCGTGTCAATGTCGGCTGTCGATGAGCAACCTAAACTGCTGAATATTATAGTCTGCCTGCAATAGTAATCGCACCTATCAGTGTCCGTGGATAATGAAACGTATGCAAAGCATGCAAGACAGTTCCCGGCCACACAAAATTGAGAACCAAACAGAAATGCACGCAACACAATATGAGTTGCCGTCCATGGAACAAATGATATTTAAAATCATGTGTCCGTAATGTACTGCACTGTTAGTAGTTATACCCAGTGGAAGTGAAGCGCATCATGTCAGCGCGCCGCCAATACACACGTCTAGCCCCATGGGCAGGGTCACCAGCAGTCCCACAGTGATAGTGATAGTACACAGCTGGGCAGTTGTGGCCATATAACAACCGTAAAGAAACCTGATAGTCCATATTGTATACCAAACTCACACAAACATATGAATATTAAAATGTGCTATACCACATGAACAGGAACGTAACCGGCACATACACATAGGATGGTATATGCAGAACCGGGACATCCAAATGCAGAACCCATGCATGCAAATGCAATACGCAACATCCCCTGTATAGCACATAACCCACACCCATGTCCGAATGTCCACCAAATTCAGCTACCAGCCTTGCGCAGCCGTACACCTACACATAGCGAGTATTACCCATATGTAGTAGGAAGTATCACCCTAGGCAGTGTCAGGATTGCAAATATGTATCCCACGTTTGTAAACATCCCATCACAGTTACGGAAATTCAAATGCCCGCGCATTCATGTATTGGCAAAATGTGTGTACATCCCGCGTGGGATAAGTAACCTGTTGAAACATCAGAGTTGTTTACATGCCACGGTGTCTAGTATTGTACACATCTGGACAAAACATGTACATGTAGTCATGGTACTGTTCAGTTTCTAGACAGACATGCAAAACATACTACGCAGGATGGAACACCTGTCCACCATGCAGGTCTCCCCACTAGGGTTGCCACCTGTTCAGATGCCCAAGGTGGGACATCTTTTGTAGAAATGTGAGAATTTGCAGGATAAAACATACCCCCGGCCAGTGCAAAGGACAGAATTACACTTGTTTTCCAAAATAAAAGCTTATTTCGTAGCATTTGAATTGCTTATGCTATTTCATATAATAGCTATGTGTTACAGATAAAAAATAACTGTATTATGCAACTATTAAAGAAAATAAGAAATATATTTTGTCTTAAAAATCACAGGACATTTGCCATGTCTTAGGTTTTGTCGCAGGACACAACTCTCCAAAGTGGGACTTCCCCTCGCAAAGAGGGACAGGTGGTAACCCTACTCCCCACTGAATTATTGACAGTATATATTCAACTCAATCACATACCGACACCACCTCCCAACCTATTACAGCAACAAAATCTGGACAAAGCCTAAAATGATGGGTGGACAAATAGGGACAGATGTAAATACTGCTCCCACAAACTTCAAAAGTTCACAGAATAATAGTATGTGCATTAGCATGAAATGTTGTGAAGGATGTGGGGTAGTCCCCGAGTATTACAGAGGTCCATACATTTTTACAGTAACAAGCCTTCACATTTGTTTACTGTACTACTGCATACCTGTAGTTAATTCATAGTTAATTCATGTCCAAAATAATAATCCTCGTAGGAATGAATACAGGAAATAGTCAAATGTGAATGGGAACACCACTCACCGTGGATTATGTATTGTAACCACTCCCACCCATATTATGTATTGCCAACATTATAAGCTGCTGACAGGTGCCCAAACACCTGTGTCTGCAAACACAGGTAAAATGTATAAAATGGACAAACTCTGTCCATGTGCTTTGTCTGACATTTGAACATGGTCAGGGCAGTACCGTTCACCAGGCGGACAAGCCTAAACCCAGATCACCACATGAACACCCTAACAAAGACTTGTATGTATCAGGACTATAAGCCTTGGTGTTCTGAATATCCCTGCAGTGATTAAATATGCAGCTTGGGTCCAGAGCAGTAGGGAATAGGGAATGTGTAATATGTAGTACCGCAATTTTCCCAGCAGGAGAATGGATGCCTGTGTCGTAAGTGAAGTGGTGAGGCATATGTTATTGTAACTATGTACTATGGGTATGCATATAAATGAGTCAGAACACCAAAAGTATAGAGGTTACAGCATCCGGACAACATGAATGCAGTCCCGGTTCAACTACGACTACAGCACATATAATGTTAAAGTGTAATGAATGCGTCTGTGCTGTACAGACATTTAAATATGTAAAGGTGAACGTGTGTTTCGCATATGTCCGTTGACCGGATTACAGATATTTTACTGGTACTGTCACAAGTAATAAAGCCCACGTAAGCACAAATACCTAGTAAACATATGCAACCCACAATAAGGATATGCAAGTGCGCCTGCGCGTAACCCACAATAAGGAAATGCAAGTGCGCCTGCGCGTGTGTAATCCGCTCACAGCATAGCAAATGAATGCTGTTTTCTACACATGTCTATATATGGATATATACATTTGTGTATAGATATATATCCACCGACTTAAACTAAATTAATATATGAAATAAAGACTGTACAGACATATATATATATATATATATATATATATATATATATATATATATATATATATATACACACACAAACACATACAACATTAATTGATATATACATAACAAACATATAAACAAATGTCCTCGCAGATATAACACATGTACATAAATAGGTTACATCATAGCTAGTATGGATGGACATAAAGACATGCAATTAAGGTAAATACACTGCTGCTTTCAAAACGATTGCCCGGAAAGTACCAGTGTGCCAGATCTGCAAGTCCTACTCTTTAAGCATGGATATAGGTGTCCTTTGCAGGACCCCAAAAATTGTGAATCTGTACAGGCACCATCCTGTAATGATTGCTGCAAAGAAGTGTCATCCGCAACTACAATATAGCTGTACATGCAACAGTAGCTTGTGCAAGTGTAATAACACATGGGTGGACAGAATGTATGACATATGTCCCGATACGCGGAGAGTGGATAGTGCCTAGAAGTGTCTTCATACTTTATTATCTCTCACATTAAATATGTGTTATGACTACTGTGGAGGGGTGTCAGGTCTGGGAATCATGGGTATGCATTAATGGGCCTAGGTGCCTAGGTCTTGTTTGGCACAGATTTATGAGGTCCGCCCCTTGGGAGTGATTAATATTCCTATGTGGGTATAGCAGACGCCTATATCTTCCTAAAATGAAGAACCCATCTACTGGATATTGTGTAAACTATTGGGGGAAGACGTAGGGACTTATATCAGTGTCTTGTAAGTGATTATCATGGACGTACATGCATACGACTAAGATGGTAACCATACCTCTCAACCCTTCAGACTAAGACATCTGGACAAAGGCATTTTAAAATAAGTACAAATAGGGAATATTTCAAATATTCCTCTTACAAAGTCAGAACGTTGATAGAATAATGGATCATTCATTAGTATGAATGTTTTGAGGGTTATTAATTATAAACTACTAATGTCTGTCATTATTGTCTAACCCCACAGTCCCTAGTGACTTGCCACTAAATTACAGAAAGGCACAATATTATTAAAAAAGGAACAAAATTATGAGTCTAAGTTCGGGACATTTACCCAAAATGTGTACAGTTGAGAGGTATGAAGGTAACCCTGACCTAAATAAATGTACAGAACTAGTGAGATTAGGTGGACAGGTGTGAAGAAAGACGTGATGACAAATGACAAAACATGTATAAGTCAAAAGCATGTACCTCAATACATGTGATGAATACTTATGCCCTGTGATAGTCAATGTGGAAGGTTAATAGAAACAACATAAATGTGTCCCTCAGGGTGTTATGCAGTGTCCCCGATACAGTGTTCAGTCTCCCACACTCGCATGTGAGTTCTGCCACTGACGGAAAGCGCAAATAACGGCGAACACATAAGGTAGATGATAGCAGAATATGTTTTGATTAGCACCTGTTGGCTTTTGTGAGGAACACAACACTCTGGGCAGGTGTGTCCTACAAAAGGAATGTAATGGCATCTGGCCTGTGATTTCTTCATATATTGTGTGCAGTGCTGTAATAAAATGACATATCTTGTATCAGAAACAGATACATGTTATAGGAAACAGTATTATCGACTATACTACTACAAGACAAATCTGAAGGTATGAAAAGCGCTGAAGTAGTCAGTTTAGTATTGACTGCAGGTATGTGTTGACTTGTCAAATGTCACAGCTGTACATATAGTTCCTATAGGGCTGTCACCTCTACAAATGATTAAAGTGGGAGCTGCTCTGTAGAAATGACAGATGTAGCAGGTCAAAATATACCTACAGCCATGCTTACTCCACAAATAGACATATTAGCACACAGCAAAGCTTAGGCCAGGATTCACAAAGCCTTGGCCGGCGTGTATGAGTAGAGTAAGAGTAGAGCAAGGCAAGATGTCTGCCGAGCTATTCAGCAATATCCTGTAGGGGCGTGTAACACAGCCCCTAAAACGAACGTTGCACGGACAATGTTAGGATATGCAAATTACCCCATTTGTAGGTGAAAGCTATGCAAATGATGTAAAATTTGCGATACATGAAACAGTAAGCTCTCCGTGCAAGAGTAGAGTTATGTGCAGACATGTACACGGATGTTAACCGAGTAACGTTCTGCAAGTAGCTAAACGGAGCAATGTCATCTGCACATAAATGATGGATTTAGTTGAAGAAGCATGCCAATGGCCAAATATAAGGCCAGTGGCATGTTTTTCCATTGGAAATTAATAAAACTCTAGTTGTCCTCCCCCGATCGCCGGTGTTTAAGCATAGTGCAGTGGCGCGAATACGCACTGCGCGTACAAAGCAAGACAAATATGTAAAATATACATACAAATTGTAATGTCAGTTAAAAGTTAGTTCGCCATGCAGGTGAATGGCAAGCTGAAGACAACATGGCTACGGAGTAGTGGTTGCTATGTGTGGAAGCGCACTCTCAGAGATGTAACCAAGCATTAGTAGGCAATCCTATGCAACCGAGGCTGAGGATAGTGAAGCACAATTTGTCATGCCATATGGGCCAAGCCTCTACAGTGTAAGAGTAGGTTAAGGGGACTATCAGCGTAGAAGATAGGTGACATCATGAGTGTGTATGTATAAAACACTGTAATCTTATTGGAGCAGTGTGTCACATGTTTGCTGTCAGTGACTCATCAGTGGAAGAGGAGTGTTATGATGTATCCTAGGTAAAGTCAGGAAACTGATGGTGTACGCCATGGATATCACTGAAGTTTCTTGCAAACCTGCTGAAGTGTGTTTGCACCCGTGCGCGCCTGTAAGCCCTAGTAAGCATGTGTGTACGCGTATCTGCCCGTGTGCACGCGTTGAAGAATGAGTAAGCTAGTGTAAGATTGTTGAAGCCCGTGTAATGTCGTGTAAGCCAGTGTAAGTGTTTGTACACATGTATAAGCCTGTGTGCGCGTGTGGAAGCGGATGTGCACTTCACTGTGCTCCTATGCACGTCGCCGCTCACTGTGGACACAGACAGTGAAAAGGAAGGTAAACAAATAGCAGTAAGTTAACCAAGGAGAACTACCACAGCTAGCAGGTGAAAACAATCAGACTGAGTATATTACACAGCCAGTACAGTAGGCCAGCACAGCACAGCACATACAACTCTACAAACAGCATTCCACCATGTTTTCTCAGACACACTGCAACACTGTAGTATACTAAGAGAAGTGAAAACTGTAAAAGCTTAACTGAGACAACATAATGTTAGGGGCTGCCATTGCTATTATACGTCAACATATGCAACATGTGGAGGGTTGTGCCAATGTGAATGCTGCTCAGCAACACACAGTGAGTAGACGGAGAAGAGTGTGCAGGCACAGGGTAACCTACCAGGGGCTACATGAGCTGAAGACAGTAGAGCACTATAGAGTGGACAGAGACCTCCTGCAGAAGATTGTGGAGCTGTGCAGGCCATGTCTCACACACAGAACTAACAGAGGGAAACCTGTCCCAGTGGAAACCAAGGTATGTGTTGCCCTAAGGATACCAGCATCAGGTACCTTCCAGAGATCAACTGGTGATATGATGTGGATTTCACAAATATCAGCATCCAGGGTACTGCACCAGTTCATGAATACCATGTCAGCACATGTCAGTGATCATGTATATATCCCCAATTCCCGTGAGGTATTGGGCAGCAATATGTGTCTTTTCCACACAATAGTGGAATACCCTGAGTACTGTTTGCAATACACTGCATGCACATATGCATCAAAGCACCAGCCAGTGAGTGTCGTAGGGCCTACATCATCCACAAGGGCTTCCCCTCCATGAAGTGGTGGTTTGTGTGTGATGGCCAGCCCATAATACTAAATGTGTGTGCTGGATGCCCTGGAAGCTGCAATGCTTCCTATATGTGGCATCTGACGCAGCTGTACAAAACATTTGGCAATGGGGACAACCCTCATGGTCACCTAGTGGGGGATGCTGGATGTGCAGTTCAACTGTGGCTGATGACACACATCAGAAATGCACACACACATGAACAGGAATGCCATAATGAGGCACACACACAAACAGAAACTGTAATCTAGCATGTGTTTGTGTCGCTCAAGTCACAGTTCTGGTGCCTGGACACATCTGGTGGAGCATTAAAGCACTTGTCAACTACATGTACCAGGATTGGCTGTGGCCTAGGTCATCTGTGTCACACACACACACACACACACACACACACACACACACACACACACACACACACACACACACATGACAGTTTATATACATAGTGTGAGTGACTGTTCATGTACGTGTATTACTGCAGAACAGTTCAGACACAGCAAAGTCTGTCAATAATGGACATTCATCATAGTTGTACAACCACCTTGGAGGATATGCATGCAGAACTCTCATTGCTTATGTGATACAGTGATGTACTTCAAAATACCATTGTAAATGCAAATATCAAATGGCAAATGACATAGCACTTGTCTATATGTACACATTGTTACCCATTATACATATTGGGGTGTAATACCTATGTGTTACTGTTGGTATAGTATGTGTAGTAAATGTGGATAACTAACTCTTTTTAGCCTTATAGGTTTACAGCATGGGTTGGATAACACGTATCTGTCTGTATGATACCCTTGTGTAGAATAACTGTGTCATGTGCAGAATGCATTGTATGCCACAGTATGAATTCCCAGATGTGGACAGGAATATCCCTATTGTCTTTGCTTGTAACTAACATGGCTATATGTCAAACAGTAATGGTCCCAGCAATGTGTGGTCAATACCAGTGCATACTGGTATAGTATAGTACATGTAGGATCCACATGCTACTGTGTGTCCTACATGTGTGGGTCAGTTGTGAAGATATCATATAACAATTGGTTATTCAGACTGTTGAGGTCGTGTCTACTACCATAATGCAAAACAATCACAGATAGTAACAGTATCACCCACAGCACTGTGTAAAACCATAGCAATCACACATGTGTAGACAAGTACAACAATATGTGCAGTATAATGCATACTGGCCACCAATAGAAACTATGAAGTGTTAACAGTGTGTAATACAGGGCATGTCACCATTCCAATGTGTCCACTATACATGTACATGCAGACAGTGCACCTTCAATTTATTCACATATAAATACATGAAAATCTGTACTACACACATCACACACGTACTACACACTCTGAAACACATGCTGCCAATACTACACACATCAGTCAAATGGCACATGGATGGATAATACATCTTCAGAATTAACAGTGCTGTACACTATACTACATTGATGATCATAGCTGTAATGCATCATGCCTGCTTACATACACCTAGAAGGAAATCACACTTTGTGTTAACAACATTTTAACATTATTACAGTGCTATGAAACCACCCTGTGCATCAGCACCATGTTAGTCTGTACCTGCATCAATGTTATACATTACAAGAGGTGGCACAGGTGTCATCATATGCACAGGGTATGTAGTTTCTTTTCCAGAGCCTGTCATTGAGCCATCCAATCAACATGTATGTATCTGTGTGTGTGTGAGGGACAACAGGTTTTGCATGGCCCAATGTTGATGCAATGTGTGTGTGTATGTGTTAACCCTAGCTGTTTGTTTTATGTGTGTGTCTGCATGTACACAGTTTCAGCATGTGTCAGCCATATACTGGAGGTTGTGGGACAGTCACAGACTGTACCTGCCAGGCTGCACAGATCGCCATTTCTGGCCATGGACACCCCTCCATGCATTCAACAATATTCCAGTCCTGCACCTGGCAATGTATACACATACATTCTTGGCATTTGTATCACAACCTGTGGATAAACGGGTGTCAGTAATGTTAACCTCATCTGCATAGTATTGTCATTTAATACATAGTTATATGAGCCGTACTCATCCTCCAAAGTAATAACCACTGCTGAGATATACACACAACCATTTAAAGCTGCTATACTATCATTGTTTTCAATGTCCCTTGTAATACCCAGCAACAAAATAACTGGTTACTACACAACTATAACCCAGGATCACTACAGCACACAGTATGTGCACTATCACAGAGCCATAGCAAATTTAGATACATCCAAGGTGATCACGAACAGATAATGCAGCACATTCAATAGTGCTAATATCCACATACATATTACAAATATATATATATATATATATATATATATATATATATATATATATACACACACACACACACACACACACACACACACACACACACACACACACACACACTTGGCAGGGCTGGGAGTTGAACATACACCTAACTACCTTATCACACTACAGCATTACACATTTACAGAATACGCTACCGAGATTACTGAACACAGCACTCCCAGAGACATACTTCTAGGTGGGTGACATCATCCGCAAAGGCAAAGACGCCGATAGGGAATGTATGTGTTGTGAGGCATCTAAAAGCATAACTGTGTCCCCAGGCTGCTGGAAACACACACACACACTTGGCAGGGCTGGGAGTTGAACATACACCTAACTACCTTATCACACTACAGCATTACGCATTTACAGAATGCGCTACCGAGATTACTGAACACAGCACTCCCAGAGGCATACTTCTAGGTGGGTGACATCATCTGCAAAGGCAAAGACGCCGATAGGGAATGTATGTGTTGTGAGGCATCTAAAAGCATTACTGTGTCCCCAAGCAGCTGGAAACACACACACACACACACACACACACACACACACACACACACACACACACACACACACACACACACACACACACACACACACACACACACACACACACACACACACACACACACAATTGGCAGGGCTGGGAGTTGAACATACACCTAACTACCTTATCACACTACAGCATTACGCATTTACAGAATGCACTACCGAGATTACTGAACACAGCACTCCCAGAGGCATACTTCTAGGTGGGTGACATCATCCGCAAAGGCAAAGACGCCGATAGGGAATGTATGTGTTGTGAGGCATCTAAAAGCATTACTGTGTCCCCAGGCAGCTGGAAACACACACACACACACACACACACACACACACACACACACACACACACACACACACACACAATTGGCAGGGCTGGGAGTTGAACATACACCTAACTACCTTATCACACTACAGCATTATGCATTTACAGAACGTGCTATTGAGATTACTAAACACAGCACTCCCAGAGGCATACTTCTAGGTGGGAGACATCATCCGCAAAGGCAAAGACACCGATAGGGAATGTATGTGTTGTGAGGCATCTAAAAGCATTACTGTGTCCCCAGGCAGCTGGAAACACACACACACACACACACACACACACACACACACACACACACACACACACACACACACACACACACAATTGGCAGGGCTGGGAGTTGAACATACACCTAACTACCTTATCACACTACAGCATTATGCATTTACAGAATGCGCAACCGAGATTACTGAACACAGCACTCCCAGAGGCATACTTCTAGGTGGGTGACATCATCCACAAAGGCAAAGACGCCGATAGGGAATGTTTAGAGAGTGAGCAGTCTGAAAGCATATTACTGTCCCAAGGTAGACGTAGACAAACACACGGCAGTGCTGTGATCGGGGCAACTAAATATCTACGGAGCACTACAACACTACATAGATATGGGACGTGCCACAGACAGTACACCCTTCGAGACAGCAACCAGTGTGTTCAATGTAGGCATCCATCATGACATTGAAAATGGACATCTGTTGCCTGGATGACCACCATGGCTATACAGGATGTCAATGGCCATGCCCACACACTTAGTATCACACATCTGTTTGGAATGTACTGTGTGTCCATCTACACAACAGCGTACTGGGCATGCTCACACACTTAGCAATTGCAAAGGGCCATCTTGCATGCACATGGATTCTAATCATGGAAGTGTGCAGTTTGGAATGTACTGTGTGTCCATCTACACAACGGCGTACTGGGCATGCTCACACAGCAGTTGCAAAGGGCCGTCTGGCATGCACACGGATTCTAATCATGGAAGTGCACAGTTTGCAATGATACCACTGTACATAACCAGGTTGACCCTACACATACCAGGGGCCCTGGGTCTTACACAGCTGTGACAGATGACTGTCGCTCTACACCAACGAACACACATGTTTGGCTATGTCATACATGTAATTGCAGTGGATATGTGCATGGACCAAACACACAACACATATGTACATAGCATAGCTTTTGCTGCCCTCTGTGCAGACAAATGGCTACAGCAATCATACGCACACAAATGGAAGGTGGGTCCATGGCTGTTGAATGCTAACAGTACTTGAGGTAGCAATGTTGACTAAGGACACATTCCCTCTGTACTAGTTACCCATGACACCCATCATATCATACAACAGTCCATGTGTTATGTATGTCAACACACATGTCCACCAATTGCAATACATACAAACATGGCTACATGACAGGCATGTAGGACCAACACACATGTACAATCTGTAGTGTGCATGCAGCTACCATGCATGTACAGTAGCTGATGTAAGTAACTCATCTGTGCCTTACTACAACATGCAGCTGCAATGCAGCCCCATCATTGACACATGTATATGGTGACATACTGACAGTACGGTAGGATGTACAGCAGGTATGGATGGATGTGTGTACATAAAGTGGTGATGCACCTGTGTAGATGGATGTTTGCCAGGGACGGCTCACAGGTGGGTCACACGCCATCCAACCATGACATGTGCAAACAGTACGCTATGTTACTGTTACTTGACGGTGGAGACATAACACCTACACAGCGGTCAGGTGTTACCGACAGTACATCACTTGACACCTGTAACACTTACATCCTCCCGTGTGCATATAGCAGCACAATTGCCGGAGGTAGCATTGGTGCACATAATGCGGCCAATACTACTGCATGTCTGTCAGACGTATCAACATATAGCAGGTGTATCATTCACAGTACTGCCATGTGTGTTTGCTTGTGTGACCATATATGCCACATATGGTGTGGAATACAACCCAATTGTCACACACCCCTGTACACTGTTGTAGAGATCTGTACATACTGCAGTGTGGAAAGCATGACGTAGGCAGGTGTGGTGTGTGTATCACACACATCAGCTATCCAAATGTGTACAACATTTGTGGTCTCCACAGTGTGTGTGTGTGTGTGTGTGTGTAGGTATGTATGGCTGTCTGGTGCATGGAGTGAGGGTGTATGCTACCATACAGGACACACAGGATCCCTAACCCCTCATGGTGATGCAGTCCACTACCCTGTTGATGCCATCGGTCTCAGCCAAACTGGCTACCTGTACATGTTCTTTCTCTGTGTCGCATTGTGTGGGTGCACAGTACTGTGAGGGTGATGACTACATAGGCAAGGGTCCTCACCTTAACACTATGGGGTGTGCGTTAAAGTGTTGTTGACCCCATTAGTGTGAGCATGTTCCTGTAATGTGACAGAGTATTACTGCTACACAGTGAGGCCTCATGCTATCAAGTGGCCTCTAACATTATCATTGGCCAGACCGCTGTGTACAACCCCTGCACCATGTCAACATACCTGTGATGTGACCTGGTATGGATGTCACGTCTCTAGCCACTGTAGCCTATTAAACTGCCCACATGCTTCTGGATCAGTATATGTGTGGACATCTGTGGTATGTTAGACTGTCAGACAGTCAGGCTGAGGCTACGTTTAGCATGCTGATATTGCCATATGTGCCTGTGAGTACTCCACAGTTACACATGGGAGACTGCAAACAGTGCTACCTGTAGGCACATGCAAGTAGACCATAAGGAGGGAACCAGGGCATCATTACCAACATACTGTTACTGTTGTTACCATGACACATACTGTGAACATATAACAATGCATGCTAAACCTGTACTACATGGTATGTCTGGTGCGTGTCAACAGTACACAACTAATGTAATATACACGTCTCTCACTATTCTCACACAACAATTGCAATATACACTTATCTCACTATTCTTACACAACTAATGTAAATTACACTTCTTACTATTCTGTTCACCCTGTGCATCAGACCATTAGAGCATGTCCCTGCACCGATGGTGTGGATGACAGGGATGTGGCACAGGCTTCATCATATGCACAGGGTGATAATGTTTGCCAGGGGCATAGGCTGCACCAATGGATGACATCATGTGTGTGGGTAAAGGCCAGTGATATGATTGGACATGTCTGTTCAGTATGCATGTGGTTGTTGTTGTGCCCTACAGATGTCTTTGCTGTGTGTGTGTATGTGTGCACACAGTTCTGACTTTTGTGAGGCCTACACGGGGTATTATTGACAGCTCCAGATTGTACAGACCAGGTTGTACAGCTCACTGTGTCCGGCCATGGCCACATGACCTGTGCCTGCCAGGGGTTGCACGGGCACTACGAGGTGGAGGTACAGATTGGCTACTGTCCGACGACACATGTCCACTGGAACCATGTCCCCGCTGGGAACGTCCAGGGCCACGTCCACGTGGCCTGCTGTGTCCTGGTGTGGACAGCGCAGCACCAGCTGCACTGCTACTGCTACCGGCACTATGGGAGCGGGCATGTGAGGTGGCATGCTCACATTGACCTGCACTAGGTGGTGTGGATGGCCTACATCCACGTGGCCTACACCTCACTCCTACCAGATGTTCCATCACAGACAGCTCACGCTCAAGGATTGCCATGCCACGGTCAAGGATTCCAACCATGTCACCCAATCAACTGTCAAGAACATCAGCAATCTGCTGTTGAGCATTTGCCAATGCCTGGATGTTGTCATTTAGGGTACGGATAGCAGTCCTCTGCAGCCTCTGCCCTTCACTGGTCTGCCATTCAGCATGTGCCTGTGACGCCATTACAGTCTGGAACATGCGTCTGGTGATACCAGCTGCTGTGCTCTGTCCTGCAGGTGCATGTCTGCCAGAGGTCCTCCTATGAGCAGCACTGGCCACATGCCTGTGTGGCACATCTGCAGTCATTACACTGACACCATGGTGTGTAGACACACCTTCTGTAGCCACCACACATTCCTGTTCCACGCTAATAGACGCTGACTGTCCTTCCTCTATGGCCACTGGTGATGCGGTATGTGTTGGCAGCAGAACTGTGTGCGGGGAAGAGGGGGACATAGCTGGGATGGCAACCATTGGCACATATTCAGCCCCTGACAACCCTGCCTGTACCTCATGCATATGTTCATCACTGCTAGTATTTGTGGGGACACTAACATCAGATGGACCGCATGAGGGTAACGCACCTACATCACCTGTGAATGCAAAGAAAGACTCTAAATTACAATAGACACAGACACACAGACACACAGATATGCACAGACATCCACACACACACACAGACACACACAAAGACACACACACACAGACACACCATGCATGTGATTTGACAGATGGCATGCAGCATGCCTGTGGTACAGCAGAGGGCATGCAGCTCAGACATTAATAGTGTTAGTAAGCATACCTCCCTGGGGTGCACACTACAGCAAGCAGGTGTCATATCAGTAGCCATGCAGTTCACACAATCATGGTAGTATGCATGCATCCCCGTGATACAACATGTGGACCAGAACAGGCTAACAGTACACATGGCTGATGTGACCTTGACATGTACTCTGCTGACGTGTGCATTAACATGCATACATGTCTGACACAATGGTGTCCTGACACATGTACAGCATTGTAATGGGCATCACATTGTGGTGTTGTCTTTATGCCCTACAGATAGAATGCATGTTTAGCAAATGTGCATGAGCATGGAAGGGTAGTGTGAGCCGTCTACATTGCTATACAGTGTGAAGTACAGACACTGTGCCATTGCATGGCATCTTGAGGCATCTATATTGCTGTATAATGCATAATATGTACACATTGCATAGCCATAACTGCATGTATACCCATGACATAACTGTGGATTGTGACCCACAATGCTGAGGTGTATACACACCAAACCATGCTGTGTCAAGTGACAGGTCACTGGAGGCCTACAGCTGACACCCCTGCACAACAACTACAGGGTCTTAGCTGCCTGGCAACTATGTCCACACATAGTGGACATGTCAATTCACCATTTCCCATATGACATTGATGTACCACGCACACACAAGGTGCACAGCTAATGGTGATGTCCTACAGCAGCAAGGGAAATGTACAGTATCTGTGGCCTGATGTGGTGTCAATGTCTGTGAAGCTGTACAGGTGACTACTGTCATGCTATGACACAGTCGTGATGTTCAACTGATCTTATATGGTAGACTTCAGTGACACCTCCACTAGCTGTGCACAGGCTGTTAGGATGTCCAGTGTACCACATCAACTGTATAATCAGTCAACTAAGGCTATAAGTGGACCATGTGTGGACAACATGCAACAGGGTGTATACACATCACATCTATTGTGTGGCTACGTGTCTCTGGCCATCCCCCATGGCCATGTGTGCACATGTGTTGGCCAAATGTGTGTGATCGCCATCTATCTCACATGTCTGTGTTGTCCCATATGACATACACCCATAGATGTCAGATATGTCACCATCCACAGGGCTATGCAGACAACGGGTTGTATGTTTGGTATGTGGGGTATGGGTCATGGGATAGTGTAACAATATTGCAGCCATAACACTACATTTCTGAGACATGTCAGATGGCACATCACAATGTGTGCACCCAATGCAGGGGCATAGAACACAATGGTGACACCTGTGGGCTGCCCATATCACAGCTCACTGTGTGGTACTGTTTGCATACCACACATGTTGTTCCAATGCATACTACATATGCCTCCATTGTAGAACACCTCCACCATTTGTATGCACAGCTGATCACACATGTAGCAATGACAAATACTGTGGTTTCAAGTTGGTGTATCATTTCATTTGTATATATTGCACATTGGTGGCCTGTGTGAATGATGGGTGCTGCGACCTGTATATCGTGACTGGAATGAACATCAAGTGTGCAAGTGTTAACTGGCCACATGGCAAATAGATCTATGCTTTAACATGCCTGATACTGATGACAGTCTTACCTGCAACGGACTCATGTCTGTGCGGCACGCCAGAGGTACCTGTATAGGGGTGACACAGCAGTATGAACATTATCCATGATTGTATGACAGCCACAGGGTGCACTGTGCATGTTAACAAATTCACCTGTATAATAGCATATAGTATGCACATGTGTGCATACACAGGGTAGCATACTGTAGTATGCAGCATGTGTGTCCACATACATTGCATATGTTGTTACTTTACATAATGTACAGTGACACATGCAACTAAATGGAATATAATAGCCATATGTGCAGTACTGACTTACCAGGCAACTTCAGGCTCATTTGTTGGGAGACACCCACCTCCACGATGGCAGCTAGTGTTTGTGGATGCTGTACTGAGGGTGTCCCCAGACTGGCCAGTAGCTCCTCGGTGTTTGTGAGTTGTGTATGGGTTGGTGGCCCACCACCTGTTCCACCTTGTTCCCTGGCAATTGCAGTGGCACGCTGTTTTGCATGTCGTATCAAGTCTGTGCAGTGTCTGTGTACCTGCTGGTAGGTGCGGTTATGGCCACCCACATCATTCACCCTCCTGCGAAGATCCTGCCACAGGTCGTCCCGCTGCTGGGCATGCTGTGGCACATGGCTGAACAACACCTCGTAGTTCTCATGGAGGTACGGGATGAGGACATCATCCTCCTGGCGGCTGTATGCTGGAAGGCGTGTACGGGGCATTATCTGTAAGACATAATGATGGTGACAGGTCACAGTTTCAGAGATGTACAGAGATACTGCTGCACATACATTTCTATGACATCTAGTACATCTGCACAGTTATCTTTGCAAATCATCATGACACGGACACGACTGACGTGTTTGTGTCACACACATGTAACACCCGTTGTGCATTGGATATCATCACCATATATGTGTGTCACCTCATTACAGTGTTCATACTCCATGTGAATGCTGGATTGATGTGGGCATGTCTATTTGCCTGCACTGGTGTTCTTACCTATCTGCACATGCCTGGATGTGTCCACGGTAATGCCGTTGACCTTGATGCTGTGTATATGTCACATATCAACACAGACACAGCCTTAATGGACTTGAGTAGTGACAATGCACACATACGCATGGAAACCTGTACATGCATTTGTTTTGCCATATACATCTACACAGCACTGTACAGCTGTTCAACATCCTGCCACGGATCGCCTGTGTTGCACATGTGATAGACATGGGACAATGGTTAGTCGGACGTCATTCGCAGGGATGGTTATGAACCATAGCATGTATGGGCAAGGTTTCCTAGCTGTAACAGACATCCATTATGTCACCGCGAGGTGCATCAGAGCCACATTACTGATCCAAACAGTTGATACTACATCTACCATGCGGCCATCACACCATGTATGACTGGGATGACATGTGCAGCTTTGACGGACAGGGTTGCATGGTTTGGTGGGAGTATGTCACATATATGGCACAGGGATCTGTCCAGCATGTGGCGATCCTAGTATTAGGACAGTGGATGTCCATGACGTATATCTTACAGATCAGGATATGGACATGTAGCATGTCCATCATCATGGTGTAGCAGATGTCTTTATGCAAGGTAGACGGCATGCTGCATAGTGGAGGTGAGGATTGTGAAGGCTGGTATCGCCCATCCACGCATGGCCATTACCCCTTATAGGTGATATGTGATCCAATATTGGTCACCCCAGTGCTGTATATGCCTGTCCAATGATCTCCGTGATCATGGATGGCACCCTGTCATGACATGGGTACCTCGTATGACTACCTAAGGGGCCTGGAGACATCACCAAGTCAGGGAGGTGTACTGCACAGCACCATCCCTTACACAGTGTCCATAATGATGACCACAGCCTAGGTAGTAGTTAATATGTACAGGGATGTTCACCTAGCGGTGACAATGCTGATATCATCCATCAGAATGTGCACATATGTCACACACCTCACCCACACAGCCCATTCTATATGTTGTTCACAAAACTGACACAGCTATTCCTCATAGGTCATGGCCATTCACATCCTTACATACACAGATGCCTAACATTTGTCTGTGTGGTATGGGCTACAATGAGGGTGGAGTACAATACATTAACCCTGTTCTACTGTAGCTGGCACTGGTGTGATATGCACATGTCACTCCGGCACCATTTGTAGTTGTGAGTCTGTCAACAGGCCACTGGTAGAACACTCCTGTGACATACAAAGGTATTTGTAATCAAACATCCGTACTGTCTTGTACATCTGTACTGCTAACATCTACAGTGATAATGGTTCATAGACATCCACACCATACTCAGCAGGGTTATAGTGCGGTGCCACACATTATGACTGTCGTCACCACTTGTGGGTTGATATTATCCAACACCCTATCTGTATTTTATGGTCATGCTAGGCACTTGTTCGGAACTTGTGAGCATGTCATGAGCTACTGATTAATATAGCACCCATTCCACACCATTTCCCACAGGTACACTGGCTGTCCTAAGATTTCCAGCTTGCTTATGGCACAACAGCTGTTGTACACACGTAACTCACATATCCTGTGAGACATGGTTGTATATACAGGCATGTCCAACTGTCACGTACCACTGCTATTGCCTGTCTATAAGATGGATATCTCATACATGTGGCAATAGAGCAATTGTCTCATGTACACATTCAATGCTCACCTCCCAACATACGACACTACAGCCTGTGGGGGATGCACTCATGCAGCCCTGCTGGGGGTAATGCTGTCACCAACCCTGACTGCACCTGACAGTCATGTGGGGATGTGTAACATTCGCAACACACCCCACTCATCACATAGTCTCACATGATCTCCACCACAGGCCACACATACAAGGACAACGTGTGCAGTACCTCTCCATACTCTGTGTAGGCACCAGAGGCAGCCCCCATACAGGGCACAACATCACCAACTTATAGCCCACAGACTCATGTGTGCCCATCACATATAGCCAATAGTGTGTTATAACATACACAATACACCAGTCATAGGTGACTTTGTAGGCGGTCACACTGCAGTTCCACACAGCAGGCTACACAAGGCGATAGTCGCATACATCTTGCTGTCGGGTAACTGGTTCTACAACATTACCTATGCAGCCATGCCACACCTCACCAGGTACGCTGTGACTTGTCATTCTCCATGTTAGTGTGACTGCCCTGAGATGCCACTTCACAGACTATGTGTGCAGGGACATGCAATAGCTCGCCAGTCTTGTAGCCCTGAAGGTGTGGGCCAAGCCCTGGGGAGCATTATGCATTCATCCAGACCCGATACCACTGTATAACGACTGACTGTGTTACGGCATGCTTCTGCTGTCATTCCACAGGCATCTGGTATCTGTCCGCTTTGACTGACCTGGTCAAACACAATGCTTTGGCACAGATGACCGGCACCTGTCAGCCCTGGGAGTACAGCTCACATGTACGGCTCTTGCTGCTTCTATACTGCCTGTCTTGCACAGTTTCCAATAACAGTCACCAGCAGAATGGGAACTGGCAAGCAAGACATGGGGTCATGTGACACAATGCTTGCATCTTCCTCTGTGACGCACGCAGGCAAGGCACACCTTAGAATGCACCAATCCAATATCTCTGCAGTGACTGGGACCTGCCTCTAGGCTCTGCAGAGCACACCTGCAATGACAGGTTATAGACAGACCATACCTTTCAGGCACATACCTGGACTGGCACACCTACAGCTGAGGTGTTCCCACATCCCACTATGTTGTACACACATCCTGGCTAGTTACTTCGCACAATGCACCAGAGGTGCTCCACATGCAACTAACTGTGTCCGGAACTGCTATACACATTGTAACAAGCTACAGATTCCACTACATACCTCACAGTTACCAGACCTCATTTGTTGGTGTACTGGACAGTAGGGCTCAGACAGCTACTACTGATGTGTGACTGACACTAACCCACACTTAACTAGGATAGCCACTCATGTACTGACACATCCATGAGTCATAACCTCCACTTGGCTGGATAAACCCATACACACCACCTCCAAGACCAACATGAACCTTGACATGAACACTACCAACATGTGACTGGTGTTCCACACCTGTGGTCATCCCCTCATTGGTGGATTCCAAACATATGCTAATCAACCCTGTTAGCCACATCCCGGCACCACACCCTTCATGGCATACATAGTACATGAGTACTACAACACCTACTACAGATGTCTTATGACAGCGGTTGTTAATGTCATGACACCTGTGCAGATGGACAATGCACATACAAATGCTGCAACATACCCCAGTGCACTTCAGTAGCATGTAAACAACTGCATGGATCATGCTATGCCACACAGAGCCATGATGGTACACACCAGATAACAGACACCACTCTGGTGGTCGTTCCATGGACATAATGTACAACAACAGGTGGAGGCTGTTGCACAGTGGTGTACAATCTCATGGGTGGGGTAGCTCACTGGTCAGCCTCGGTAGGGCCACGGGATCCCTCATCACATACTCCATGACTAGCTACATAAACATTACTGCGACACATTCTGGGGTGTACCACAAGGCATTATGGGGGTATGTCAGTAGTCAATGGCAATACCCACATCTGCTCTCACATACAACAGTCACTCAGGAACATTACAGCCAGGTGATGTTGGCAACATGCTGGTGGATGGATTCAATGCTATCATTACACCCTCTCACTCACTACAGGGGCACAATCCATGCAGGAACATTGCGGTGTCCCTGCGGTCACACCTACACAGTACTAACCTGCACTCTATATGTCCTGGGACACTGGCCCCATGTCACCTTCCAAAGTCCCAGGCTGTGATGTCCACAAAACTCTGAACGACATGTCTCCCCACTAGGCCACCATATTCAGTACTAGCCTTGTATCGGACATTGTGGCCCCTGAATGGCACATAGCAACATTTATCACACTCCACACAGGTGGCACCACAATGCACGAGTGGGACTATAGTCCTACACACCTAAGAGGACTTTTCTGCATGGCTATGGGGCACATCATCAAGGACGTCATTCACAGAGACATTGTTGGGGTCCGGTCCTTTGATGCCACCTGGGTTGGACTTGTTAGGGCCAGAGCATGGCCCCTACACCTGGTGGACTTCTTTCATACAGTTACCAGGGTAGTTGATGATGGTATGGGAGTCCACACATCCTACATTGTCCTCTCATTGCCTCTCAGCACCGTTCTCCATTCTGGCATTGACAACATACACATCCACATGCACATCGTACCCTATGTCTCAGGATGTTATGCAACGTGGCTCATGGACAGGATACACAATGAGGGTAGCATACCATAGTACCTACTGCATTTCAGTTACATTTGGCATACCACAGTCCTCAGTCATAGGGCCCCTCATGTTCAGTATATGCTTCCCTGAGGTACAGGCTAGCATAGAGGGACTTTCCCTGCCTAGCTTTACAAACCCCTGCATACAAAGTGCCTTGATTGATCCACCAGCTGATACTGACTCCATCCATATGGGTGTCACTGTGACAGATACCTGATATGAATATCATGGCCTCAAGCTGCATGACACAAGGTCCATGGACATCACCTTTGCATTACACCATTCACCCACTATCACATAGGTGGTGGTCCCCTACATACGTGTCACATTGTACATGTTTGTAGTACACACGTATGTCACACCCACTCCTGTGATTACCGTATTGCCACTGTGGCGTGGATATCCTTCTACATGGCCACACTTATCTGTACTGGGTGTGTAGCTGGTACATAGGCACCCATTGTACCTCTGAACTCAAGACTTCTACACACATTCAAGGGTACACCACCCCATTTAGGGTGTACCTTACACAACAGCTACAGCTTTACATACCACAACATTGACACACCATGATGTTTATTGAGCTCTGACAGCTAAGGTATGTGGTTGAACTACGGACACCACGTCTGTACACATTTGCATACTACATACTCAGGGGTGACCTCTGCTGAACAGACAGGGCCCATGTCCACAACAATATTAATGGATATACTCCACATACGTGACATACACAAATGCCACTGTGAGCAACATGCTCATGGATATGTGCACACAAGCAACAATGAGTGGGATGTGCTTGAGGGTTACATTCCCAAACCGGACACTCACCATGCTTTGGAACATGACTCCTATGTACATCACACAGGGACACTCAGTAGCACTGTTCATGTGATACCTCCCTTGGTGTTTGGGAGAAACATGTACACCAGGGATCACTGCAGTGGCTGTACTGTGCAGAGGTGCAGGTAACACATGGCTCTGATGATCACAGGACACTACCCTAGAGAGGTGCCACTGGTGTGAACACTGTGGTTGTGCTTACACATAGACTTGCCAGACTGCATAGTACCCCACTATGAACCTGTGAAGCTATTACATGTCCTTTGTGCATGGTTACTTGGTAGCCCTTCCATTATGATTAGCTATCATGCTATTACAATGTCCCATGCCTACAAGCCATATGTATCCTGTTATTGTACATGCCAATAGACGGTACATGTGGTATGCATGATATGCCTGTTATGCTGTGTAGAATATCTGACATATCTACCTACAATACTATACATTACACATATTTTACATAGTATCCCATAATGCAAAGCATACTTGCACAGCGGGACCACCTTAGACATGTCATTGTCATTATATGCCCATACACATGTCTACTGTGACAGTATATCAACATATACTATCCCTGGCTATGGCACGTACTTGTTGGACATACCCTATCACTGACAGCGGGTTGTTCTGTTTAAAGCCCTCATGTAGCATCCCTTGTGGTGTTTTTTCAGCTAAGGTATGCGGCTGAACTACGGACACCACGTCTGTACACATTTGCATACTACATACTCAGGGGTGACCTCTGCTGAACAGACAGGGCCCATGTCCACAACAATATTAATGGATATACTCCACATACGCGAAATACACAAATGCCACTGTGAGCAACATGCTCATGGATATGTGCACACACGCAACAATGAGTGGGATGTGCTTGAGGGTTACATTCCTAAACCGGACACTCACCATGCTTTGGAACATGACTCCTATGTACATCACACAGGGACACTCAGTAGCACTGTTCATGTGATACCTCCCTTGGTGTTTGGGAGAAACATGTACGCCAGGGATCACTGCAGTGGCTGTACTGTGCAGAGGTGCAGGTAACACATGGCTCTGATGATCACAGGACACTACCCTAGAGAGGTGCCACTGGTGTGAACACTGTGGTTGTGCTTACACATAGACTTGCCAGACTGCATAGTACCCCACTATGAACCTGTGAAGCTATTACATGTCCTTTGTGCATGGTTACTTGGTAGCCCTTCCATTATGATTAGCTATCATGCTATTACAATGTCCCATGCCTACAAGCCATATGTATCCTGTTATTGTACATGCCAATAGACGGTACCTGTGGTATGCATGATATGCCTGTTATGCTGTGTAGAATATCTGACATATCTACCTACAATACTATACATTACACATATTTTACATAGTATCCCATAATGCAAAGCATACTTGCATAGCGGGACCACCTTAGACATGTCATTGTCGTTATATGCCCATACACATGCCTACTGTGACAGTATATCAACATATACTATCCCTGGCTATGGCACGTACTTGTTGGACATACCCTATCACTGACAGCGGGTTGTTCTGTTTAAAGCCCTCATGTAGCATCCCTTGTGGTGTCTGTGATGTGTACCTTGTGGCCCACTGCTGGATGCACAGTTTCTACATGCTTAAGTATGCTCAGCAAGACATCACTACATACATACCTTTTCCCACGTTATGCACTGCGGACACTTTTAATTAATGCAAACCAAGCTATACATACAGTAAATAAGTACTACAAAACATGCTATACATAAACTTACATACCGAGTGTTCTACATACCTTGTTATCGTTACGTACTTTCATCTCTATCTCTCTCACACTGCTTACATGGGTATTTTGTACGAGCATACGGTTTGAATGTCTGGCAAGTCTTCCTTATATACGTCGATACCTGTAACATGTGGTTTCCTGCCGCCTATTGGTGTTTCTGAGTGACTAATTACTTGCATATCAGCTTTGCAGCTACTCCATTTGCCAATTACGCGGCAACAGTGGGGTATAATTGACTTCTCCACTTGGGCGTTGCCCATTTGCCCTACCTTCGGGGAGACGGCCTGTATTGCATTTTGTTATGTGTAATTGCAACTGCTATGCATAGAGACACGTATACTTTGGATTCATGTCCCCCGTGGATTGTGTGTGACAGCTAGAGTATGTGGTTCAACATGTGGGTGTACCTGTCATCCCAACGTCTGTTAACGGACTATTGCAAACAAAACCTGTAACATCGCCATTTGTTCCATTATACAATGGTTGCAATTTTGCATGGCGCCTTTAATTGTGTCTCTCACAAGGTATGTTGATGGTTCTGCAGTTGTAATTGACTGACTGGATGTTTGTGCTGTTATTACAGTCTGTATTGCTATAGTTTCTAGTGTGGGGGATGTTGGTGGGTGTACGTAGCATATACAGGTTTGTGGGGCTTGCATTTCTACATATTCCATATATATGTATGTGGGCTCCGTCCCTAATTAATGAGCTATCAGTTAGTAGACTTATGTTACGGGATTGTACATTGGGCCGTTGTTAATTGGTTTCTATATAGTATGCAGGTGAGGTTGATACTTCCATACCTCCAGAATTGCAGGGATATGTAAAGGGATATGTCTACATGACAGCTATCCCGTGTATTTCTGTCCCAGATATTTGCAGTCATTGCGGTTGTGTTGGTAACAGAACCTCTTTGCCATGGGTTGCCACCTTTTCATATGGCCATTGTTGGACACTTCCGGGACACACAGCAGTGTTTACAGGCCAACACATAGCCACAGTCAGTACACAGGATAGCACATACTTTTATCCTCAATACATACCTATTGTTGTTGGACTTTGGCTACTTATCATATTGCATGTAACATTCACGTTTCTTACATACAGGCATAACTATTTAATGCAACTATTACATTATATATGGGACATATTAATGTCCTATGATCTTGGACATTTGCCCTTTGTAATGTTTTATGTCAGGACACACCTGCCCAGGGAGGGGCTGTCCCTCCTAATGTGGGACAGGTGGTGACCGTATGCCTACGGCTAGCTATACCCACACCTACCGTAATGATCTAACTCCGAGTTGGCACTAGCAGACACATGATGTGAACACACACACACACACATTACAGTCACATGGGGATGCACATGGCACCCTCAACACACACATACACAGACTACGGCACTCACAAACACAGTTGAACACAGTACCTACGTGGACCGCAACACCGGCAGTGGTAACTAATTATCCATTCATATCATCATACTATTACTCACGGTTGTACTGCTCTCTTTCA
Source organism: Protopterus annectens (assembly GCF_019279795.1). Lineage (NCBI taxonomy): Eukaryota > Metazoa > Chordata > Ceratodontiformes > Protopteridae > Protopterus > Protopterus annectens. The sequence goes on from NC_056739.1 coordinate 732,161,163, forward strand.
GTCTTTCAGCCTCGTGGTTACGCATGTCGGTATGTTACACATTCCATAGTTGGTGGTATCCTAATTATTTGTACCTCCAAGGTGTTATGAATGTCGTTGACCTATCTATATATATTTGCAGATATCGCTGAATCTGTATATATCAACATATATCACTCTATTGCCCTTTCTATCTGTATTATATATATGTATATATGTGTATATATATATATATATATATATATATATATATATATATATATATATATATATATCTGACGGGGAAAGGGACAGGCAAGCTACACCTTTCATTGTGTACTTGTTGGTGTATACTGTTTCCTGGACTCCGCACGTTTGTGTCTGTACCTGTCACATTACACACCTGCCATAGGTTAGGGTTGCCAGCTGTCCCACTCTGCGAGGGACAGTCCCTCTTTGGGCAGTTGTGTCCTGCAAAATATTTGTAAACACGGCAAATGTCCTGTGATTTTAGAACATACTTATTTCCTATAGTTTATGTAATAATCGCATAAAACAGTTATTCTGTATCTAAACCAACAAACAGAATAAGTAAGTAAACATTACAAGAATGAGCTTTTTTCTAGGCAAAACAGTGCAGTTCTGCTTTCCGTACTGGCCGGGTGTATGTGTCGGCCTGCAGACATCTGACGTATGTCCCACATTAGTCATTTGAAGAGGTGGCAACCCTACCATAGGTACATCTTGCCTAGCAATAGTGTTAGGTGATTCTATACATGATTGCGTGTTCTACACCTGGCAGTGGTCGTTTTACCCTTCAGAGCAGGTGCTATTAGTACAGGGGTAAATAATGCTGGTTTCACCTGTTCTGGACATCATTCACCGTGATCTGCGCGATATTCGGGGTAGCTTATCCCTGTTTTGCACATATCCATATAGTCATATTTAAACATCGCTTACCAGCAGTGGGCAATGCATATTCCCAGTAACGTGTGCTAAACATATGATCTGATGACCTGCATACGACATGCATTACTCGTGCCTTTGGGATTACGTTACATCCCTTGCAGGACGTGGGACCGGGAACATGCACGACGGTTACTGCATTTAACATATGGCTATCTGGGATTTGTACACGTGTTATGTCGTTTTGTACGTGGAGTACACTACGGCTGTTACTCCATACTGCACTCACATGGGTAACTCAGTTAGTTTACATATTGATGAGCCCAGTTAATGGTATGTCCATGTGATGTTTACTGGATGTGCTCCGGCATTGGGTATGTATATCACAGTGAGCCACACACGATACTGTGCTACACCTTCAAACGACCATGGGTGGAGCATGCTGGGGTGACGAATACCTGTCATGGGTACGCCCCATGCCTTGACACAACATCCATGATTATATTATGTGGAGCCCCTCGTTAACGCAGCAGGGACTCCGTGCTGAGTGTCTGCAGAACAGTGCTTACACACATGTGCTCCCATGATTGCCTCTACTCCTCTACGCAACAGTTGGTTACTCGATGTTGTGGCAACAGCAGACACTGTTTGCCCCATTTGGTGTATGGCCTCTGACAATCGGCCATGTACCTACCGATGTACCTGGGAACCTATACACACAGCACCACCATATGCTGATAGGCGCATGTACTGTTCAGGTGTTGACATTCCGTGTTCCAATAGCTGTTGTGTGTACAATGCTTGAGGGCTGCCTATGTAGGATTCACACAGTGGGCCACCTATACATTACAATTTACAGGTGGTCGTGCTTGTGTGCCATCCATTTTACTGTGTGTGCAGGTGGAGAGGTGTGTCAGTCCGTAGGGGCCTACACTGTCAGTGTATGTGCTACACATTCCCTCTTTGCCAAGACATAGGCATATTGGGCACACCTCCATCTGCCTACTGGGGCTGGCACAGTGTGTTCATGGTCTGACTCCCTCTGTGCCTGTGATGGCCTTGGCAAATGCGGTGGGCTATGAGGGCCTTCACCGTTTTGTCCCTGCTGCAGCTGTTTCCGCAGGATCATATTATGTAGCATGGCACATACTATGACGATGTGGGCACACATGCCTGGAGAGTACTGCAAGGCTCCACCAGATGTGTCCAAGCACCGGAACCGTGATTTCAGCATCCCGAACACATGCTCTATGATGATTCTGGTTTGTGCGTGTGCCTCATTATGGCGTTCTTGCATGGGTGTGTGTGCATTTCTGATGGGAGTCATCATCCACGGCTCCAGTGCATAGCCAGCATCCCCCATAAGGTGGCCATGTGGGATGTCCCCTGACAAATACCTGATACAGCTGTGAGGCATGCCAGATATGGGAGTCATGGTAGCTTCCAGGGCTGCCAGCACACACATCCATGATTATGCCCTGGGCATTGCACACGACCTGGCAGTTGATGGAGTGGAATCCCTTGCAGCTTATGTAGCGCCTGCTATGCTCACTGGGTGGTGACTTGATTTGTATGTGCGTGCAATCTATTGCACCCAGTACCTCCGGGTAGTGTGCCACATGGTGGAAGTGATGCATATTGCTGGCCAACTCCTCCTGAGTTCGGGGGAAGTATATATGCTCATTGGCATGTGGTAACATGGCATCCAGGAACTGGTGTAGTACCCTGGATGCTGATGCCTGTGAGATCCCCATTATATCTCCAGTTGGCCTTTGAAAGGTACCTGTGGCTAGTATTCGCATGCTTACACATACCTTCATGTCCACTGGGATGGGTTCCCCTCTGTTATTTCTGGTTCTCAGGCATGGCCGGCACAGCTCCACTATTTGCTGTAGGATGTCCCTGTCCACCCTGTAACGCTCTACTATCTCCAGATCATGTAGCCCCTGGTAGGTTACCCTTGGTCTGAACACTCTTCTCCTCCTCCGGGGCCTGCGGTGGTTGTCGGCATCATCCTCCACAACACCGTCAGTCTTTAACACATGCTGCTGAATCACAGCTATGGCAGCTCCCAACATGTACATTTTAAAAGTTCCCCATGTGTTTACACCTATGGTACAGTGTTTGGGAATTCACAGGTGTGTGTAGGGTGCTTTCACACTTTATACTATTGTGCTGTGAACACCGATGATGTCATAAGGTGTGTATGTACGATCATAGCTACAGGGTATCTTATGTGTTTTACTACTGGAAATACTATTGTGGTGCCTTTGGTGTTGAATTACATTTGGCGGCCGTGGATTACCTCTTGACCTTCCCTTTACATTTCTGCATGTTCCACCTACCATTTTCTGGCATGCATACAGCAGCCTGCTTTAATTTGTACTTTCCTAGACCTGGCATATCTTGCGTAATGTGTGCTATTGCCGGTCTACTGTCGGTTTGCTTTGCTCTGCTATGACAGATCTCCTATCTTTGCAATCCAATGCCTCCCCTCCTTTCTTTGCATTCCAATGCCTCCCCTATCCTGTTTTGCAGGTTTCTGCGAGCAGACTTGGCAGCTGCCATCAATTGGCCACCGTGAGTTGATTGGTGTTGATTGCTCATTAGTATGCCAATTACCCTACTTCGGCATTTCCTTCTTTTCTTCCCCTGACCTTCCTGTTTGTGCTATTGTTCGTGCCGCGTGCATCTGCTTACTGGGTTTCGGGCACGTTTTCATCCCTGTACACATGCGCTTTTGGGCACCATGTGTGCTCTCAACTAAACGATTCTATACCTTCCTCCCCACCCCTGTCCTACAGCTTTGGTTAGCAATGGCCAGGCCAGATTTGCATTGCTCCAATGTGCTTACTGCTACGTTGGCACACCCCTCTGCTGATGTCATGTATCTCCTCTGAGCCACTCCTCGGTGTTATAGCGCTGCGCCGTATGGTTCAACCTTCATCCGGCGGGACATTTGCGATTCAGTATTATCTGCCTCATTTGCATGGCATTGACTACTAATTCATAGTTACGGCGCCGAACACTGTCGCAGGCCCTTAGCAACCCTTGCACCTTGGTTGTGGTGTTCCATGCCTACCATTGTGTATTATGGTGTACACCTGATTTGTATTACATTGCGATTTTATGACATTTTTATATATTTTCTTTATGTTCCAGTTTGCGCACACATGCCCTGCGGTTGTACTGTGCATTACTGTGGACATGACATTAAAGTTGTTTTTAGGTGTTGTGCATCTTTTCTTCTGCCATTGGCTGTGTATTTAGCCATTGGCATATGTTAACTTTGTAATACATGAGTCTGGTCCGCTTCCATAGCTCCGATGTTCTGTTTGGGAAAATGTAAACCGTGTTTTTTTGGTTTACATTTCCGTGGGCTTATGCTACACCTGCACCACTTCATGAATCACTATATGCCTTCATTTGCATGGTGTGACACTGTGCATGGGTGATTAGCATACCTATGCCGAGGGCTGCGCAGTTCTGGCATATGCCGGTAGTGCACATGGTATTGGATCGTACCTGAATCGCTCGACGGCCATATTTGGCGTTATTCTGCCAATGCTACGCCTGCGCCTGGCGCATGCTTCATGAATCCTGGGGAGAGTTTATAGTCACTTAGAAGAAAATTCAACCATTGCAATAGAACAAAAGGTTAATGAAAGAAAGTCATATGGAGGAAAGCATCATTTGTTACTAAATAAAGTCATAATGGAGAGCTGTAAAAAGAGGAAGAATATAAGTATGACATGGATTGACTACAAAAAAGCATTTGACACTATCCCATATTCATAGATAAAAGAGTGCTTAAAAAGGTACATTGATTGATTACATTACAGTGACCATGAAACAGTGGCAGACCACTTTGCAATTAAGCCATGATAAAGGACAAATTATTATTCTGGGGATAAAAATTCAAAGGGGGATATTCCAGGGTAACTCTCTGTCACCTCTGCTATTCTGTCTTGCCCTTAACCCATTAAGCTGTCTACTTAACAGATTAGGCCATGGCTGTAATTTGGCTCCTAGAAAAAAACTGTGTAATGACTTCTCATCTTCTCTTTGTCGATGATTTAAAACTGTATAGTTCTTCAGATGAGGAATTGAAAGCAGAACTGCAAGTTGGCAAAACTTTTTCAGATGATAATAAGAATGTCATTTGGTCTTGATAAATGTGCCAAAGCAATCTTTAATGCAGGAAAGCTGCAGCACCAAGAAAACATCGGTTTGGGCAAGAATGTGATATAAAAGAACTTGAGCAAGAGGGAGTTTATAAATATATGGGAATTCATGAAGGATCAACAATAAAACATGAAAAAATGCAAATAAAATTTAGTAAGGAATACTTTAAAAGACTTAAATTAATTCTGAAAACAGTGTTGACATCTAGGAACAAAATTCAAGGTATAAACCAATTTGCTCTTTCTGTCCTAACTTACTGTTTTGGAGTGATTGACTGGCCCCAAAAGATGTTGGATAGATTAGAAGGGAAAACAGCTTCATGCTCATCAAATGATTTATAAAAATCGGTGCATACCAAAATTATATATTCCCTGTTCCGAAGGAGGTATGGGCCTTCTTAAAATTGAGTACATGTATAGATCTGCAATCATGGGACTGCACACATATCTGCTGACCTGACAAGACCCATATGTAGTGAAAGTTTTGAAACATGAGGAGAATAAATGTAAGATGACTTTCCTGCTTAGTCTAGCAGAAGCATATCGGCGTCAAGTGGAAATGGAAATCAAACCAGAAGTAGATAAAAATCATGCAGCAACTGAATATGCCAAAAAGCAAAAGAAAGAATATAAGGTGAAGGATCAGATGAGAAGGCAAGAAATGTGGAAAATGTATAAATATAGTTACAAGTATAGAAAACTCCTGGAAGACCCTCATGTTGACTAGTATCGAACACAGGAATGGTTAAGTTGAGGCAAATTCAAACCAAAAGATGAAAGGTTAATATTAGCTGTCCAAGACAGTGGGCTATGTACCTTTTGGTTTACAAAGTCCATTGAACATGTGGAAGAAACAGACAAATGTAGGTTTTGTAAAACAGAATTGGAAACAGTCACATACCTTGTTGCTGGTTGTGATATACTAATGGCAGAGGGATTGTATACTGAAAGGCATAATAACGTGGCAAGACTGTTGCACTGGGGATTGTGCAAACATTATGGTATTGAAGTAGCTGAAAAATACTGGAAACATGAGCCACAAAGCAACATAGAAAATAATGAAGTCTACATCCATGGGATCACCGATTACCAACAGTTCAAAAGATAGATGTGAGAAAACCAGATATAGTGGTCCATGAAAAGAAGACAAAAGTAGCACTGATCATTGAAATTGCTATATCCAGTGACTACAGTGTCTTGTGTACAGAGAGACATACAAATATCAGGATTTGCAGGCAGAAATGAGAGCAATTTGGAAGAAAGATACCCAGGCAGTTCCAATAGTAGTAGGATCAATGCGTCTTATAAAAAGGAATCTACAATCCTATTTAGAGATCTTACCAATATATGTAACTCTGCGAATTGCAGAAGGAGTCATTACTGGGCACATTGCGGGTGGAGCAAAGAGCACTTCTGGCTGACATTAAAGATTGAAACAATACTAATTTCATGAACTTAATTCATATTTTGACTTAGGAATGGGGTCCATTTCCGTCATGGTACTAGAAAGCCAAAAGACTTGTAGAAATTAAAAAAAGAGAAGGAAAAAACATAGTTGGACAGATTCAATAAGGCCTACAGGGTCCCTTTCTACTGTGTGCATGGCACAACGATCACGGAGTAGCAAACTGTTTTAGATTGAGTAAGAGGCTCTACACTGTGTGTAGAGCCACGCAGAGCCGTGCAAACAAGGTAAACACTGTGGCATGCAAATTACAACATAAACAGCTGAATTGTATGCTAATCAACCAATCCAAGATGTATTCAACAAGCTATAAAGCAACCATACAGACTCAGTGCTGGTTTTCCCTGTAAATTCCAAAACCTACTGGAATATAGCCAGGGAAAGGAGTCCACACAGAAACAATGTTAGGGGCTGCTGTTGCTTTAATTCATGTGTATATGCAACAGGCTGAAGTCTATGCTGCTGCTGTTAATAGACTAAGGCCAAAAAGGAGATGAGTTTTCAGAACCAGGTTAACTTATCACAATTTACATGATGTGGAAATTGTAGAGCATTACAGGGTGGACAGAGACATACTACAGGAACTCTGCAACCTCTGTCATCCTCAACTCAGACCCAGGGCAAACTGAGGGGAACCCATCCCAGTGGAGACAAAGGTATGTGTAGCACTTAAAATTTTAGCTACAAGTACTTTTAAGAGAACAACGGACATGCTGGGGATGTTACAGGCATCAGCATCCAGGATCTTTCAATGATTCCTGAATGCTATGCTCCGACATTCTAGTGACCAGATATATTTTCCCCATAATACTGAGGATAGAGCCAGAATTATGAAGGAGTTCGACCCTGCAGCAGACTGCCCTGAAGTACTCCTGAGGATAGGGCCAGAAATATACAGGAATTCTACCCTGTAACATACTACCCTGAAGTACTGGGTGCCATAGATTGCACACATGTAGAAATTAAGGCACCACCCAGGGAACAGGAAAAGCTCTACAGAAATAGAAAGGGCTTCCACTCTGTTAACTGCCAAGTCATGTGTAATGCCAAGGGAATCATCGTGAGCATGTGTGCTGGCAACCCAGTCAATTATCACAAGTCACATATCTGGCACACTTCCCAATTTTATCAGATGTTCACTGGTGGATATCCCACAGGGTCATTTACTGGGGGATGCAGGTAATGTACTGGAACTGTGGCTGATAATACCCATCAGAAATGCACACACACCTGCTGAAGAATGCCATAATGAGGCAAATGCTCAAACTAGAAATATCATAGACCATGACTTTGGGCTGCTGAAGTTGCAGTACCAGTGCCCTACAGTACAATCCATGTACATGTACTGAAATATTCACAGTATATGCCATGCTACACAACATCATCCTGAGAAAACAGCTTCAGCAGGAGCAACAAGGGGAAGGTGCACATATCCCACCACCAATGGCAAGGTCACCACAGCCACATGTAGCTGAGGAGTCAGAGGGGGATCCAGCAGCTGCTGTGGGTGTAGGCAGATGTAGACATGCTCAATATGCCATTGCATTGGCTAAGAGATAATGCATAGCACACTCCCTCACCATATAAGAGCCTAAATCCTTCCTCTTATGCACATACATATAGTAACATTGATGTCAGACAATGCTCATAACCTTTACCTACCCATGTAATGGCTGTGTACTGCTTGCATCAGACAGAGTCAGCCCTGAACTAAAACTGTTGCAACTGCTGGATTTACAAGTATGTGTTGAACTTGGAGTGCATTGTCTAATAATATGAATGACTGATGTATCCTTGCATGTTGTTACTTGGTAGTGTAAGCAAGTAAGAGGTGGGCGATTTGTACAGAAATGACTCTAACATGTGATAGCAGAAACTTATTTGACTTATACGTGTCCATTATTAAGTAGTAGGCCTCAGGCAATAAAGATTCCCACAGTCATACCTCTGAAAAGTAGTGATGGTCACTGCATGCCCTCAGTTCAGCACCATATGTTTGTAAAGGAAAATCATTAAAGACAGAAGTTACAAAGTAGTGATACACATTTCAGTTTCAAACTTCACAACCCTCACAAGATCATTATAAATCAAAGATACAATTACCAATTCAACATCACAAATGTGTATATACTAAGCTCTAAGTGAGCTATGCACCATGAGCATCAGATACAAAGCTTATGTATTCCTGAATCCAAAAGATAAAAAACAAGTATATGGCACAGATATCATCACTTGCACAGGGTGTTGTGGAGTAGGGGGATAGGAAGCCTAGGCTGACAGAGAAGGTTGGTGAGTGTGTGTGAATTAGAAAGAGAAGCAGGCAGACATTTGGATAAAGTAACAAATGGCCAGTGAGACAAAAGGAGATTTAAACTTCATGGATAATCATGTAACTGTTGTGTGTGTGTGTCTGCATGGGTCCTCCAGGTGAAATTGGTGTGTGAGTGTTTGCATGAACACAGCCAAGCTCTGTGCTCGCTCTTTGTCTTGGTACGATGGACAAGTGTGAACAGTGCAAGGTAGAGGTGGTAGTTCATCATTGTTGTACTCGACCATGAGAACTGGCTCTGCCAGGAATTGCACTGGCACATCCATAAACATGGTCAGATGCACTACTGCTACATGTATGTGACTGATGTCTGTTGGATGATGTCCCCTCACAAAAAAAGCCACAGGACCTGCCATGTCTGGGTGTGGACAGCTCAATTACTGATGGAGCAATGGAAGCACTGCCACTTTGGGAGCATAATCGGGCATGGCCACATTGGCTAACAGCAGATGATGTGGCTGACTTATGCTCCATGAGAATGTTGTCCCCCCTCAGCAGACTTTCCATCACAGACACCACCCATTTCAATGTATCATTCATTTGATCCATTGAATCAGCAACATGGTGGAGCCAGTTACACATATCAGCCTGTGTCATATATAGACCTCTAGGCATTGCTCTGGAGGACCTATGGGAACATGCCTATGACTTCATGATGGTCCTAAACATACAGTGAGTGGCCCGGAAAGAGACACCTTGATCAGGTGGAGGATGGACAGAAGGCCTCCTCAGAGCACCACTAACAACTCTTCTGCATGTCACCTCACCCACACATTGGCTATGGCCACCATAGTCAACAGGCACTGAAGGCACAGAGGCAACACTTCCCTGATCGGTTGTCTAGCCCTCCACCTGTCTAAAATCTAAAGGCTTACTGGAATGGGTAGGCATAGGCCTACTGGGTGCATCCAGTGGAATTTCAGGGGATGGCTTTATGCCAACCTCAGTGTCAGATTCAACCTCTACACCCCCCTGACTGTGCCTCTGTTTGATCTGCTGATACTCTGACATTAGGTCGTAGACGTCAACACTTCCACTGTCAGGATCACCTGTGATAATAAGCAACAAATAAAGGAAAAAATTAATACCTACACTACTATAGTCCAATATATGCTAACAAACTAACAAGAGTACCATTATTACAAACAGTACAGCAATACACACAACAGTCCTTACATCAACATCATACACTAAATGTTTGGCTTACAATGTGCAGATGATGGTATGCTCCCTATCCCAGATAATCCTGGAAGAAGTTAAGCAAAAGGTAAGGACAACATAATCACAATAAACAGTAACACAGGGGGTAAAACATTTTGTGCTTTATATGTCCATTAACTATACTTTCAACAAGAGCTTGGATGACAAGCCCAACCTTAGCCCCACGTGTAATCACTCAGACTGGGTTGTTACCTGAAGCAATCTTCAATCCCCCCTTTCTTGTTAAACAAAACTAACATATTGATGTAAATATTGTACTATACAACAGTAGTTAACAATTGAGATACAAAATCTACCTGGACGCTCCTCCTGGGACATACTTGCTGTCCCTGAAACAGTAGCACCAATGTCAAGGACATGCTGTTCTGCACTTTTCTGAGAGTTGTGTGGATCTCTGACAGTGGACAGGAATTCTTAATTTGCTGTTAGTGGTGGCTCTATAGCAGGCCACCTGGTACTCATTTAATCACGGGCCACTGCAGCTGCTCTCCTCCATGCAGATGAGATCAAGTCAGTGACCCTATGGTGCACCTGATCATATGTCCTGCTGTGGCCACCTACTGCATTGACATCTGCAGCTATCAGCTGCCAAATTTGCATTCTGCCTGACATATCTTTACAACCCCTCTCAAGCAGAAAGGCATCATGTTGCCTAAAAGCTTTCACAATGTCCTGATTCTCAGGATCACTGAAGGGTGGTTTTCAGGGATTGAGATGCCTGGGTGCCATAGTCTTAGGTGAAAATGTAGCATTTCAGTATTGCCCACTGGAGAAACATGAAATGGTCTAGAGATTTGAAATATGAACAACAGGATGGATGCAAAAAGGGAGAGTAACAATAGCAACATATTCTTGTTTGTGCCATAATAGAAATGCAGTTTTGCTCACCCACCCCCAAAGGAACAGGCAAATGTTATACATTTGCTAAATAAAATCACTGAAATGCTAAATGTGCTATCAAATGAAATGTCTCTGAAACATGTCTACAGATTTAACACAAAACATTCCATTTTAATGTATTGCCAATCATGTATACATGTGAAATGCCCTCACAAACATACCCATGCCATGAGTACACTTCTGATTAATTCATACAGATAAAAGTGCACCACTTGCTAATCAATATGCATATATATATATATATATATATATATATATATATATATATATATATATATATATATATAAATATTGAACAGATTTTTCTTAATGACATTTCAGCATATGCAGTGTATAGCTGAAAGATGCAAGCATACCTTCTCAAGTTCAATAATCTTCTGTGTAGATATATCCCAAAGCAATAGCCTCTTTTCTGTGTTCATGTAAGAAGTCTCCTCACCTTCAGGTTTCCTAGCTATAAGGATTCCTTTATATGGTATAGATTCAGGGCTGTCAACATGGTGAAGATGCAAATGAGGTGTGAACTCCTTAAAACTGATGAATCCCAAATACTTGGTTCAGTGAATCAGATGTAAACATAGTGCAGGCACTCCAATCCTTGTTCTTAATGGGTTGCAACTGTGATTGATTACTGGTAGGGAGAAGGAAAACACAGCAGCAATACAGACTGCCCTACATCCAGTGGGTGTGTCAGGTTAAACTTACAAAGTGTTAGAAGCAATTTTTTCAAGATTGGAAATGTAAGTAAGCAGCACACAATTCACAGGTTCCGTTCATTAACATCCAACCATCCCTTCATTTTATGGCAACTCTATATTATATTATTTTGATTTAGTATCCTCACACATTTTGAGAATGGTGATATAGAATGGCTTACAGACTGTATTTCTGAGATTACTGGTTAGATAAAACAAGAATGAGCAACAAACGCAGAGAGGTATTCATAAATGGTTGTGTGATCACTCAGTGTACTACATCCAAAATTAAAACATGGACAAATAACTATTATTTGGTTTCAAAGAAATGCGGATAATTTTGCAGTTGGTTATATGCAGAATGACTTTAGTTCCTTCCAGCAAAGGTGTTTGCATGACAAAGAGGGATAATGCCCCTTACTGTATTTTGAAGGTTCATTGGAGTGAGAGTTCAAATCCAGACTTATGTACAGATATTTTATGTGTACTAACATTTTGTAGTGTCACAGATTGCTTTTCCTCAGTTTCCTTTTTTTTTATTTATTTATTTATTTTTATTGTTTGGCCAGTGTTTGTGCGGTAGATGGCTTAGTGCAAATAAGGTAAATGGAGAAAAATGAATGCCAAGTTTGACTGTACTTATCTTGTTTGTACAAAGCTTAGCAGTACACAAACCTATACTAGTGGCCCACCCAGGAAGCAGACAGAATACCTGCAGAATACCTTCAGACAGGGCATCTGTAAAAGGGCAAAGGTAAAAAACAATACATTGTTGCAATGTTTGCTTTCTTTCATGCAACTTTGCTTAGTGGCATTGCTCGGTCTTGTGCTGGGGATAGCAAGGTTCTCCAACAACTGCAGATAGGACTCAGACAGCCAATAAGTGAAAATGGAAACATTAATTTTGTTGACCACTGTGCAAACACACTAAGCAGCATTCCACAGCAATTAACAGAGAGAACTTAAGAACGAGTAGGAAATTATGCAAATATCATGCAACTAGTCCTGTGGCAGCAGGTGTAAGTGTAGGGCTGGATTACAGGTGGCCCTGGGTTCTAGTACACAGTGCACAAACTATTTTTACTGCTGTGACAGTGCAGTTTATAACAATGAACTGAAAAATAGATAAGCATTATTTCAACATTCTTGTAGCAACAGGTGTAAGTGTAGGACTGCCATATACATGGTCCTGAGTTCTAATACAGGATATTCCATACATTTTTACTGTTGTTCCACCTACCATTATATTCACTTTCACTTATAACACTTTAGATAATGCAGTTGATATGAATTATACATATGAGGGATAAGACAACCTTATTGTGTTTTCAGATGCATGAGAGTATACTATCTACTATATTTCTGTAAGTATAATTCTGCTATCTTGACTTGCATCATGGCCTTCACTATTATATAACACACATACACAACTGGATCTACATACTAGAATCGTGTCAGGTCACACACATGCATGTGTAACACCTCAAACTGTCATCTGTAATTATGAATGATTCCTGACTATCCCTGGGATTCAATAATCATTTTTTACATGCAGGAACATTGTAGCCGCTCCTGCACTGAATATGACCATCGAGCAATCTAGTAAACTACTGTTCTGACTTGCAAAAGCCTGCTTACACTATTCCTGCATGAACACCACTGCATAATGCTAATTACCTCATTTTCTGGTGAAAACCATGCAAATGACATGAATTAGTAATTCAGCAAGCAGACAGGCATCTGTGCAGGAATAGTATTAGTTGCAGAAATGTATTCGGCTACTAGCCAAATACATTTCTGCAAAAATTAAGATGGAGGCATGACAGCTCAAATAAAAGCATTTATTATAATCTTTAGGCATGCCATTGGCCAAATATATGGCCATTGGCATGGAAAAGTGTTTCACTTTTATAAAAATAATTTTTTTTTTGGACAATCTTGGCCATTTAAGCATAGGGCAGCGGTGCCCAAATGGGATCACGCCGAATATAAAAAAATGTGAAAACTCAATTTTAAGGAAAATCTGAATTTTGCCATTATAGTCTATGGCATGCAGAATCAAAACAATACCAGGGAACAGTGGTTGTTAAGGGGAAAGGCTCTAAGGTAGTGCAGTAACTAGGGACTAAGGCAGCGGGGTATGCAAATGTGAGGAAATTTACTGAATCACAGCAATATTCTAAGTGCTAAATTGAACCTAACTGATTGTGTAAGCAGGAGGAGCAACAGACATGAAAAGGGGTGTGTCATGCATGGTGTAAGCACATTGGAGCCCTATGGCCCCAGATAAGCTTAGCTAAGCACAGCTAAGCAAGGGTGTGTGTCTGTGGCTGTATTGACTTATTCCATGAAATGAAAAGCATGTTCGCGTCCAGGGGGGGCCATTTCTTCATGTTTACATTAGCTAAATGGGTTTCCACAGCATGCACCGGGTCTAAAACACAAAACAAAAAAAAACCTGGAAATAACAGGACTGTTTACATTTGAGCACCAGGTTTGCGCGCTGCACCGTGGGGCTTTAAAGGGGTGAAAATGGGAAGGGAATAAAGGAAAATAGCAGAATAAAAGCAATCAAGAACAAATTACATAACTAGCAAGTGAAATGCATCATAGTCAGCCAATCATACAGGCAGCTTTTGCAGAATAACAGTATAAACTATGCAAACACCTTACAGTCTTTTTTCCCCACAAACTCTGCACCATTGGTGTACACATGAGGGGGAATTTTAACTGGACAAAATGTTAGGGGCTGCCATTGCTTTGATACATCAGTATATGCTAGAGACTGAGGGTGGTGAGAAGGATAATGCTGACAACTGCCACAGACCTAGGAAGAGGAGAAGAGTGTTCAGACCCAGGGTAACTTACCAGGGGCTACATGATCTGGAGATAGTAGAGCACTGTGCTGGCCTCAACTCAGACCTAGAGCCAACAGAGGGGAACCCATCCCAGCGGATACAAAGGAATGTGTGGCCTTAAAAATACTAGCTACAGGTACTTCCAAAGACCTATTGGGGACATCATGGGGATCTCACAGGCATCTGCATCCAGGGTACGCCACCAGTTCCTACCACATGGTGATGAGCACATTTACTTCCCCAGCACCCATGAGGACAGGACCAGCAATATGCAGAATACCCTGAGGTACTGGGTGCAATAGACTTTACACACATCCACATCAAAGCACAACCTGGTGAACAGGGTAAGGTCTACATAAACTGAAAGGGATTCCCCTCCATCAACTGCCAGGTCATGTGCACTGACCAGGGCATTATCATGAATGTGTGTGCTGGCAGCCCTGGAAGCTATCACAACTCCCACATCTGGCATTCATCACAGCTGTACCAGGCATTTACCAGTAGGTGCATCCTGTATGGCCATCTGGTGGAGGATGCTGGCTATGCACTGGAGCTGTGGATGAAGACAGCCATCAGAAATGCACACACACACAAGAATGCAATAATGAGGCACACGCACAAACCAGAATCATTATAGAGAGTGTGTTTGGGATGCTCAAGTCACAGTTCCGCTGCCTTGACATATCTGGTGGAGCCTTGCAGTACTTTCTAGCCACATGTGCACACATGTTCATAGTATGTGCCATGCTACACAATATGATCCTGCAGAAACAGCTGCAGCAGAAACAGCATGAGGAAGGCCACACAGCCCTCCACCATTGCCAAGGTCCCGAGAGGCACTCAGAGGAGGAGTAGCCAGTAGCCTGTAGCCAGATGGAGGCATGCCCAGTATGCTCAGGCCTTGGCAAAGAGGCAACGCATAGCACACACACACACTGACACTGTAGGGACACCAGGGACTGATACCTTTCTTTGACTTGCACACACAGTAAAATGGATGACACACACATCACATTACCTGTAACTTACCATGTATACGCAGTGTACTGTGTGCATCCAACATAGGCTGCCCTCAAGCACCATCCTCACAACTGCCACAGGTACAAGGTAAGTCAGTCTTCTTAACAATAAATTAATGGATTAGTATGTTTAGGATGCATATCTATGGTAATGCTGCATGCATGCAATGGAATGGTGTGGCATACTGGGATAGCAGCAGACAACTGACAGCTATGTGGGACGCCAGGAAATGTCTGCCCAAAACTGGCCTCCCCACACTATGCAGTAGTACCCAAGATGGCAAATCCCACTGTAGTATATGTGTTGGGAAAACTAACTGGGGGGTCATAGGTCACAGGCATGGATGTCAGTGTGGGGGTCCCATGCACACACCTCACACCCACACAGCAAGTCAGATGTAGAAAACCAGAGAGAAATGTCTGGTAAAGGCACACAAATGGCAGAAATGTTGAATTTCCCCACTATAGATTCACACAGTAATAGCACAGCAGGCCTCACGGTGGCAGTAAGGCTATGAAGGGTAAGAAGTCTGAAACTCAAAAGTATGCCATTACAATCTGACCTGTGCTCTTTACGGATATGCCTCTAGTCCCCAAGACAGGGCACAATAGTATGGTAAATGGAACAAAAAATGTAAAGCAAATATCAGCACAGTCTGTGCAAATCGGTATAGTTGACAGGCATGCCCCCCCATATACCCACAGAAATGCAGTAACATGTATGTTTCCAGGGAAATAGTAGCATAGCACACATTAGCAGAGCTGTACCAATATACATGAAAACATGTTGCTTGTCCACAATATGCAGGGGTCAATGAGCTATGTGTATGTGTGTGGTTAATACTGTCAGGATCTGACCAGCAGACAGGAACCAAAGTAAGACAAACTAGCGAAAAACAAAAAGACAACTTGGAAACACCAAAGTAAATTCAGTTTAATTCTCTTTCAGTTTAATGAAGCGCTTTTCGTCTTGCACATGTGGCAAGACTTCATCAGAAACTGAACAAACTTCAACACAAGCAATATATACACACCCTTTTTGCCACATGACACTTCTAATTAAAATCTTGTGTCTTAAAGGCACATCCACATTATTGCTACTTAAAACATTTTTTTAAAAACAAATATGACTGACAATATTTTAGAACATCTCAACCCTTCCCTTCCTTCAGAATTTTTACCTGTAATGGTGGTAGAAATATATATACAAACATACATATACTAACAATACTATATCTCAAATTATTGTGTTGACTCTCAAAATATAATATTACTTAATTAACTAAGAAGTCAGAAACTTACATATCCGAATCAAAAGAAGTCAGATATCACAAATATGAACGCATTGTATAAAAATGCATACACACATTAACGTTTAAGATTTTTCAACTGCAGTATACTGTTTAAATATATTGTCTCATTCAAACCCAGGTAAAACATTGCCCCAGTGCGTATTTGCCAACTTAACTCAAGTTGCTCAAGCAAAAGTGTAAACGGGCCCCCCCTGACTATCATCAACAACTGAATCAATTGCTTTGAACAAAAATGAATGTTGTGGATAGGAAATAATGTGTCTAGCCAGTGCATTTTCTCTCTTAAGGGTCTTTATTTTATAAATATGTCCGTATACTCGTTCTTTTAACCTTCTATCCGTTTTACCTATGTAAAACGCTGCACAGCATTGATACTGAGCTACATAAACCACAAACTTGGACTGACAAGTGTACTTTAATTTGATTTTAAAACTAATGTTTTTAACTTCAATGTGTTATCCTGTACTCATGTATTTACAGTAGTTACACATTTGGCATTTGTACATGCCACACTTCCACTGTGGGGTGTTTTTTTATGTTGTAATAATTCCTTTAAATTAGTCCCCCTCTTGTAAATAATCCGGGGTTTGCTTTTGACCTTATAAGAAAGGTGAGGATCTCTCCTAATTATTTCCCAATTTTTGTTCAAAATTGACATTATTTCCCTTGCATTACTACTATAGGGTGTTATTAAACTTAAATTCCATACTTCTTTTTATTGTAATTCTGTCATTTATTATGACACTTTGTAAACCAATGGACAAAATGGGTTTATACAACCCCTGTTCTCTCTTGTATTTTACTTATTCCAGTAGACACTCAAAAAAGTCTACTGGGTAACCTCTTCTAACAAACATTGACCTCAAATTATTACATTCATCCATGAAATCCTGGTTCAACATGACCATACGGGTAGCTCTCACGAGTTGGCCCTTCACCACTGATTTCTTTTGGTGCCATGGATGGCAACTGCTAAAATGTAATAAAGAGTTTGAGTATGTGGCCTTTCTATAAATTTTCGCTACATATGCATTCCTTTCCATATCTTTACTAAGATCCACATCCAAGTATGAAATCCTGGTCATTTCAAATACATAAGTAAAGGAAAGGAAATCTGTAGTGTTGTTAAGATAATCTACTAGTTTACTAGCTGCTTCCTTATTTCCTTCAAAAATGATAAAAATATTGTCCAAACACCATGTGTAGAACTGGATGTACTGTTTCACTTCTTGTTTACCAAAGATAAATTCTTGTTTCCATGAGGCCATTACCAAATTGGCATAACTTGCCCCACAGGGTGACCCCATAGCTACACCGGTCTTTTGAACATATAACTTATCATTACATAAAATGAAATTATTATACAAGATTATGTCAAGCATTTCCTCTATTAAAGCCACCTCATCAGAGGCTACTGCTTTAGCTCTCAGGTAACTACTGACTCGTTCGATGCCTTCCACATGGGGGATAGAAGAATATAAATCTACCACATCCACTGTTAGAAAATTGAAGTCAGCATTGAATTCTAAATTCTTGATTTGTGACAAGAATGACCAAGAATCTTTACATATATATTTCTCTTGAGTTACATACTTCTTCAACTTTTGGTCTACGCATTTTGCCCAAGGGTAAATTATACTTGCCCTTGCATCCACCAAAGGTCGCATAGGTGGATTATTCACATTTTTATGTAACTTAGGGATACCAAACAGAACAGGTATCCTTGGGGAAGGCATGGATAAATATCTAAACAAGTCAGTAGTAATCCTGGTTTCTAACAACATTTCATATAAATGAGACTTTATTTTACTATATGCTTGATTTAACTCATTACGTGAAGCCAACTGATATGTGGGACTTCGGACTATTTGGTCCATTTTATTGACATAGTCCTCCACATTCATAACAACAAGCCCCCCTCCCTTATCTGGGGCCATGATACGGACTGGGGCTTCTTGAATTAGTTGTAATAAATACAGTTGTTCACTAGTAACATTTACAGATGAAACATTCTTCCTTTTATTCTGCTTATGATTACTACCCAACCCTAAAACATATAAATCCAACTCACAAATGAGTTCAAAACATTGTAAAGTTGGGTGCAAAGGGGGACAAAAAGTACTTGAAGGATGTAATGCACTAGACTGAACCATAATATTGTCAACAAAAAGCATAGACAAATTGAGTTTACGCACAAATAATTTTAAATCAATTAAAGTTTTAACTAAGTCTGCTTTTCTTGTGGGGACGAAAGTGTACCCTCTGGCTAATTGTTCCATCAGTGGTTGATCCATAGTAACATCGGAAAAATTGTAAATTTTAAAATCTTTATCATTATTCATAAAGATGTTCCTTAGTCCAAAATCTGCAGCATTAATTGTCAGGGAAACTGGTGCAATAAGAGGTGGTATCATCTCCTGTGTTTCCAATTATTCCCTTTGTAGTTGTTGTTGGAATGAGATTTCTTGTTCTTTGATCTCAGATTGTATTGGTTGGCTTGATGCTGAAAATTTTAGGTGTTAGCTGATGTATTATTCACAATTGACTGTTGGGGTAACATAGGTCCCTCTCCTGATAGAAGTGCACTACTATCATTTGAGACAGATAGACCATGTGTTAATTCATTTCTGTTTGCTGTGTTACACAAAAATACATTCATAGCAGCATTGCTGGATTTTGCTACTTGTGAACTTGGGGGTGGGGGGTAAGCATTCCCCTCACCATATGCTTTACGGTCTCTAGCTAGTTTTTTTACTTTAATTTCTCTAAATTTCATCATTTGTTGGTCTATACTGTCAAAAATTCTGTTGTAATCAAAAGCATATCTTGAAAAGTTTACATGACCCTTAATAGCAGCATCTAAGCTAGTAGCTTCTTGTTGTAAAAGGTTAATAGAAGTCTCATAATGTTTGATCATCAGGTTCAACAGGGCATGTCCCTGAATGTTAAACAACTCAATAAGTTCTTTATGAAACAATGAACCTGGCTCTAACCCTGTAGGGTACTGGTGGGCACGCAAGCCTTTGGGAACAATGTTTTCATTGACACATTGATGTAAGTAAGTAACTTCTAAAGAAAGTTTTTTATATTTGAAAAGTTTTTTGTCAAGGTCTTGTAATAATGAAACTATATAAATAGTACCACAATATCTATTTCCCTGGTGATGGAATCAAAGTACTTGTACTCAATTTTGAAGTTTACATAGATAAAAAAACTTTATTATAGTTTGTTGTTAAGCGCTTTCATCTAACAGTAACTAGATTTCCTCAGAACAAAAAATCATAATAATGAAACTATGTTACCTGAGTTCTCTGTTTCAGAAGGTGTTGATTGGTTGGGTTGCGATTGGAATAAAGGAATTGGCGTTTCCAACCACTGAGTAAAAGTTAGCAAGTCTTTCATGGTATTAAATCCTCTAGAACTTCTCATATTAAGTCGTTTGTCAGTTATTATATTATTAGTAAGGTTGACACTACCTGGCTGATTGTTGGAAAAAACAGGTAGAATTGTTGAACCAGATGCTGAAGCTGTTGAACCTATAGGTTCTCTGCCATTCGGCGCCCTTTTGCCACCTGGACTACTCCTCTGGTGCAATTGTTCAGCTCGTGTGACATCACTTCCAGTTGGCATCACACTTCCGGTTTGTGAGTTCAGATGGGGGGGTAGTGAACTAGTATCGGGATGCCTACTGCCTCCAATTACCAACGCAGAAGCAGAAGGTTGAGCAATAGCAGGAACAGAAGGAATGGCATCCACTCTAGTCTGTAACTGGCTCACCTGTTGAGATAATTGTTCTATTAACTGTGTCAAATACCCCACTCCATCCTGCTGTGGTGGGGTCAAGTCAAGAATAGTTGGTGTTCCACAAGGACTGTCCAAAGCCATAACAAACTCCAACAGACAGGAACAAAAGTAAGACAAACTAGCAAAAAACAAAAAGACAGCTTGAAAACACCAAAGCAAATTCTCTCTCAGTTTAATTCTCTTTCAGTTTAATGAAGCACTTTTCATCTTGCACATGTGGCAAGACTTCATCAGAAACTGAACAAACTTCAACACAAGCAATATATACACACCCTGACCTGATCTGACCAGCACATTCTCCTGGCAGTCATCTTGTAGTGCCCTAGGTACAGTGCCGTCTTTGACAGGGCCATGTGCAGATAACTGCAGTGCCAACTATTATGCATGTCAGTGACACCCACTCCTCTGTCACTGACATACCTGGAAGTCACAGTGCTATGTGGAATTTATTACACATATAATGGAAATCTTGAAGGATGTGTAGCTGAGGTGCTAAGGCTTTTGTGAATATAGTGCTTTTTGGTACTGTTGCCAGTGGTTATTTTCAATAATTCTTTTTTCTTATGATTGCTTTTACATATAATGGACATGCCTGCAGAGTAAAATACACTCTGTACCCACACCCATAACTCACAACTACTGATAGCAAAATGTCTGGACAAGGCAGAAATAAAAGTGGAACAAAGGCACAATGATAGGCATGTGTTGTAAATATCACCCTTACATACTGAGAAAGTTGGTAGGGTGAGGGTTTTGCAGTAGCAGAAATTCTCTGAAGGTTATGCAGCCTGAAATAGTAAAGTCTGTCAATTCTTTTGTAACATCACTCTTCAATCATATGTGGCTAACTTGCTATAAAAACACAAGTATACATACACAGGATGAAACCTCTAGCCAAACATCTGGACAACCTGCCAAAAAATGTACAGGTGAGCAGTATGGCCACACACAGATATGACATCTCACATTAGAAAGATACCACACAAACAGGAGATCCCCAGCCAGTATATCACCAAGTTGCTGGACTGTTTACACAGTGCATCATCACTCAACTGGCTGTAGCCACACCTCCCAAATGCCCTTGTTGGGCAAGAATGTACACAGCTGCCCTCATAATATTGGTCTATGCATCATGCAGCTAGTATTCCTCTGATAAAGCACTGTGATGATCTGAGAATGTCTGGCACTAGGTAATGACACAATACATTGCAGTGTCAGACTACAGATATGTCAGAAAATATCTACTAAACAAACCCAGTACTCAGAGGAAAGTCCTGTGTCCTCCTAACAGGTATGGCTGTAGCACACAAAACCCTTGACTGGAGTACAGCTATCTCTGGAATGGAGTCCCACTCTAACTATAGAAGGTCACACTGGGCATGCTCCTACACTTAGAGAATTACAGGACATGTTGGAACCCACATCGGACTATACGACTGCATTGTGTATATATGTCTGCACATACAGGCAGCTATGTACACCTTAACTGTCCCCACACACACACATCAGACAGGATTACCTTCAGCTAGCTGTAGGTGGCCCATATGTGATATATCTGCATCTGTTGTGTGTGATACACAGACATATATATGGACAGCAGATAACATATGTCAAGCATACACACACACACACACACACACACACACACACACACACACACACACACACACACACACACACACACATAGATGTGAAGTGAGAGACAGACAATGATAGAGAGAAAGAGAGACACACACAGGGGGACACAGACAGAGTGAGTCACATACAAGATACCCTGAATGGCTACAGTGATGTCCTGCTGTGGAAAGTGGCATACCAGTTGTAAACAGTTGCATGTGGCAGCATAAAAGGTGAGCCCCATTGTTTAATAGTACTGAGGTTGTGTTTATATCACATCACCTGTGTGCATGTGTGTGTGCGTGTGCGTGTGTGTGTGTGTGTGTGTGTGTGTGTGTGTGTGTGTGTGTGTGTGTGTGTGTGTGTGTGTGTCCATAGGTCTAAGTATTAAGAGACTGTTCACACTCAGTACACTTCACATTGCTCTACTCCACAAGATCTGCTGCTGTCATTCACCTTAGAAGTACCATTGGACAACTATCACCCCTATGAGCTCTGTAACACATGCAGTAACTGTGTAACACTATATTACACAAAACTAGATAGGTAAGGGTTCTAATCTTAATACTGGTGTGTGTGTGTGTGTGTGTGTGTGTGTGTGTGTGTGTGTGTGTGTGACAGTTGTGTGTGTGAGAGCGTGTGTTTGTTTGTTTGTAGGTGAAACAGTTTTAGGCCATTCCCACCCACAGCACTTCCCAGTGCCCCACTTTATCAGTCTTGCTGATGTCATTCCCTTTATCAATACCTTTGGCCAGTTGTCAGTCCAGTAAACGCCGTAGCACATCCGATAACTGTGTAAAACTATAGTACAAATCATTAAATAGGCAGGGGTTCTACTCTCAGATCAGGTAAATGTGTGTGTGGGTGTGTAAGTGTGTATGTTTATAGGAAGAAGTATTTTGATAAGTTTCCCACCCAGTGCCCTACTTGATCGGTCCTGCTGATGTCATTATCAGCATCTTTGGCCAGTTGTCAGCCCAGTAAGCTCTGTAGCGTATGTGATAATGGTGAAACACTATAGTACAAATCACTAGATAGACAGGGGTTCTACTCTCAGATCCGGCAAATATGTGTGCGGGTGTGTAAGTTTGTATGTTTTTAAGAAGGAGTATTTTTATAGGTTTCCCACCTAGTGCCCTACTTTATCAGTCCTGCTGATGTATCACAAATCACTAGATAGGCAGGGTATCTAATCTCAATACTGGCAAGTATGTGTGTGTGTGTGTGTGTGTGTGTGTGTGTGTGTGTGTGTGTGTGTGTGTGTGTGTGTGTGTGTGTGTGTGTGTGTGAGAGAGAATCATATTGTGTGTGGGTTATGCCATTTTGAGTTGTGAACACCCTGTACACTTCCCATCACCCTACATTACAAGACCTGCTGATGTCATTCACCTTAGAAGTACCTTGGGACAAGGTGAAATCATATAAGCTCTGTGGCACATCTGCTAACTGTGTAACAATGTAGTAGAAATAACTAGATAGGTAGGGTTCTAATCTCAAAACTGGCAACTGTGTGTGTGGGGGGTGAGAATCATATTGTGTGTGGGTTATACCATTTTGAGTTGTGTACCACCCTGTACACTTCCCATTATCCTACTTTACAAGGCCTGCTGATGTCATTCACCTTAGAAGTACCTTGGGAAAAGTGAAATCATATAAGCTCCATGGCACGTCTGATAACTGCATACCACTATAGTAGAAATAACTAGATAGGTAGGGGTTCTAATCACAATACTGATAACTGTGTGTGTTTGGGAGAGAATCATATCTTGTGTGGGTTATACCATTTTGATGTGTGTACCATCCATGCCTGTTTACTACCTCCCAATGGCATTATGTTATATACCATGTCAATGGCATCTGCCTCACATGCAGCATATTAAATCATTGTACAGGCCAGAACAGTCATCTGTACAGATGTCTACAGAATATCTGGATGTTTGCAACCTATATGTGGTCTGTGTCCCCTAACAATGGCCATGTATGTGATATTGTTGCCAAATAGGTCACACGGTGTACTGACACACATGCCAGCATCAGATATCATACCTGACTGAAACATCATGCTGATACAATGTCTGTTACCCTATCACTTGGCCAGGTTTTAGGAGCAATAGATGATTCCACTTGCTATTTCTGGTGGGTTATCTCACCATCCATGAAGGCATTCACAACATTACATGTCACAAGAGGTAGTGGTTTATGCCCCATGCATATAATCTATGTGATGCTTGTCATGTGTATGTAACACTATAGTACATTAAAGTTGATATGTAGGTTTACAAATCTATTGCCAACTGTGTTTGTGTTACTCTATGTACATCCCCTGTCTCAGTCTTTACTGTGTTTATGCAAAGGATATACCATTTTGTCTTCCTGTTCCATCCTGTGAACTCAGGAATACATACCACAAAGCTGTCATACTCAGTACCATGCATGCCCTCACCAACTGCATCAGGGTTGAGTGTATGGGATAGAAATGGCAGGGGCAACAGGTGCTGACATGTAATTCTGTTGTGGTCAATCTAATGGCTAAGCTTGTAAGGGACCTACTGACAGTACTCCAGTAACTTGTTCCATATGTATGAGCCTGTGGCACTACACAATACTGAGGTGACATGTCTGAAGGCTACCTGTCTGTGACAAGGGGTATGTATGCAAGGTCACACTGTCTGACAACAGTGTTCATCACACACCATTGCATGCATACACACCTGGTAAATGTATATATAAAGCTGTACCTTGACTATGAAATGGTCAGTGTATCTCCACTCTGCCATACTCCATGTTGGTAATGTCTGCAAGGTCACTGTCTACAGACACACAAGACACCTGGAACACAAACAGAATACAGCATGTCAGACAACATTCAGTCAGTGGTACTAACAGCAATAAGGCATCATGGCTAATAATGTACATACACCTTTATGTGTACCCATAACAAATGCAAGCAGATAGCACCTTACACAGTATTACATAGCTACATGGTACTATAATCACCTTGTGCATCAGACCCATATTAGCCTGTCCCTGCATCAATGGTATGAATGACAAGGATGTGGCACAGGTATCATTATATGCACAGGGTGTGGTGTGGGTTTGACAGAGGCCTAGGCTGGGCCATATGGATGACATCCATGTGTGTGTATGTTTGGAGGGCTATCCTATAGATGAGCTGTTTAGAGGTGCTGTGTGTGTCTGGAGATGACCTGCCTATGATAGAGGTCTATGTGTGTATGTATGCACACAGTCATGTGATGTGGCTGCCCTACATAGGGGCATGTTGGACAGCTGTGGACCGTACATGGCAAGGTGTCCAGTTCACCAAATCTGGCCAAGGACATGGGAACTGGTCCTGCCAGGGATCTTAGTGGTAACACCAGGCCCAAGGCCAGATGCAGTACTGCTTCCTGATGGTGACTGCTGACTGATGGATCCATGTCCCGGATGGGACTAGTCAGGACCACATGCCCATGGCCTGGTCTGTTGTGATGTGGACAGCACCCCCCCCCCTTCGGTAGTGCTAGTGTCACTGGGACTACAGAAGTGTGAAGGTGCATGCCTTCATAGACTTTCAGCTGATGTTGGTGCTGACCTACATCCACATGGCCGACACCCATCTCCCACCACACGCTCTAGCACAGACATGCCACAGTTGAGGATCGCCAAGGTCTCACCCCACTGTCTATTCATGACCTCAGTATTTTGGCATGTGGCCTCAACAAGGTCACGTATGTCGCCACATAAATCAAAAAAAGTTGTATCCAACACTCTGAGTATTTGTCTGCTGTTGCATTCATTAAGTGCCTGTGCATCCATGACAGCCTGAAACAAGCATCTGGTGACACCTGCTGTGGCACTTGCAACAGCAGCTTGACAAGCAGCTGCCCTCCTGCGAGCACCCCTGTCCATCCACCTGTGAGGGACCTCGCCTGCACTCTGGCTATGCCCATTGTCTACACTCACCTCTGCCATGGTCACCACACTAGTCTGTTCCATGCCACCACCTACCAACTGTCCATCATCTGTGGCTGCTGAAGAAAGGACATGTGTGGGCATTGTGACTGTGTGTGGGGACATTGTGGATGACTGTGTGATGCCAGCTGATGGCACATATTCAGCCCTTGACAACACCACTGAGAGGGTGGGACCACGACCACCATGACTACTTGTGGGGGAAGATAACATATGAAAATTAATACCTGTACTATACTGTTTGCTGCTACACATGCACACACGCACACACACACACACACACACACACACACACACACACACACACACACACACGCACATTTACAGGTGAGGTGGCAGACAGGCATTGCACATACCTCACAATAGCCAACTGGTGACATTCACAAAACAGTCAGACAACTACATACACACCCCGGACAGGCCCTCAACATCATGCTGTGCAGATCTTTCCACTTAATGTTACTACTTATATACACCTCTGTGATATGTGAGTAGTGTTAGTAGATGATGGACCTTCAGGTAGCACACACTGCACCCATGTACACATAATTGCTGTTCACCTGTATAGCACAGTAGCAACTCCTACAGAATATTCCTCTCAATTGTGCAGAGTGTCACTGAATGTCTACATGTGTGGCTCATATTTCTGTCCTGTTCATCATAAATCCTGTGTTTGTCTGATACATTACGGGGATGATATGAAGACTGGTGTCACTAATTAATGACATATTTTGAGTTTCACACTTCAAAACCTGCATTACATGTATGTTACAACAGAACCGGTTACACTAACAACCTTCTAACCTTACAGTGGATATTATAAGTGTAGACACCCCCTGTTAATATGCCAGGTTTGCCTGATATATAACAAGAGACCACAGAAATCATGTGCTAAAATTTCCCACCTTTAATGTGACCTATAACCTGTACAATCCAATTGAAGAACAAACACATTGGTTAGGGGTAACATGTAGAAGTTGAAATACATACAATAGGCTGGTTGCATGACTGTGCACACCCTTATAGTAATACTTTGTTAAAGCACCCTTTGATTTCATAACAGCAGTCAGTCCTCTTGGGAAGGTGTTTATCAGCATGGTACATCTTAACTTAGCAAAATTTGTACACTCTCCCTTGCAGAAGCCCTCCAACTCTGTCAGATTGCAAGGGCATCTCTTCTGCACAGGCCTCTTCAGGGCACCCCACAGATTTTCTACTGGATGTATGTGTGGACTGTGGCTGGGCCATTCCAAAATGTTGTTTTCTGGTGAAGACATTCTTTTTTAGATTTTAATGTATGGTATGGGTCATTGTTGTGTGGAAAGGTGTAAGCCCTCTCCATCCACAGCTTTCCAGCAAACACATGAAGATATTGGGCCAGAAGAGACTGGTATTTTGAACTGTTCCTAATCCCCTCCACCTTGGCTAAAGGCTCACTTCCAGCTTATGAACAGCAACACCAAAGCAGGACACTGCCATCACCATGCTTCACCATGGGGGTGGTATTCTTTTGGTGACGCACAGTGTTGTTATTGTTCCAAACAAACCTTTTGGTAGTGTGGCCAAATAGTGCAACCTTAGTCTCGTTACATCATAACACATTTCCCCACGTGCTTTTGAGACACCTGCTGTATTTTTCTTGAGAAATTCACCAGACTTGGATGTTGTTCTGTGTGTGAGAAGGCTTCCATCTTGTAACCCTACCCCATAGGCCAGACATGTGGAGAATATGTGAAATTGTTGTCACATGTAGTACACAACAAATACTTTCAGGGATTTCTGCAACTCCTGCAGTGTTGCTGTAGATCTCCTGGCAGCCTCCCTGACCAGTTTGGGTCTTGTCTTTTCCACACATTTGGAGGGATGTCCAGATCTTTGCAATGTCACTGTTGCCCCATATTTCCACCACCACTTGATGACTGTCTTCATTGCATTCTACTGTATATGCACTGCTGTGGAAATGTGTGTGCACCCATCTCTGGGCTGATACCTTTCACAAATGAGATCCCTTTGCTGCTTCGTAAGCTGTATGAGAACTATGGCTGTTGTTGTAGCAGGCAACTGAGTAAATGTAGGATAATCCTGGTAGGACAGTTGACCCTTATTTGCTGTTAATCAAAGAGTCTCTGCAATTGATGGCAGGTGTGTACCCAAGTAGATGAAATGCTGTAATAATATCGAAAGCTGCTTCAACACAGTATTCGCTTCAGCCTGTGATCACGTATGCATCTAGCTTCTTGTAAATTTTTCATGCGTCATAATTGTTCCCCTAGCAGATTTGTTTGTTTTACAATTGAATTGTACAGGTTATATGTCACATGAAAGGTTGGAAGGGTTTGGAAATGTTTTATTGTGCTCTCATTTTTGTATATTACAAATACCTGACTTTCTAACAGGTGTGTGTACACCATTTATATGCGCTGTATAACACTAATTTATAACATATGTCCCTAGTTTTGGGCCTTTGTCCCCCCATTTTGTCAGTCTTTGCCCAGATGTCTTGCAATGACAGGTTGTGATGTATGCTATAGATATGTGACATCTCCTGCAAATAGGCCCCTGTGATGACCACTGTGATGCAATGCAGTTAACCCCACCACAAGTGAACATGCAGATATTGCAAAATGGCTGAGAGTAACCGTTGTGTGCATGGTCACATGCATGACCTTAACATGTCTGGGGTACTGGTAAGCCACAACAGGGAAATCCCCTACTCACTGGCTTCAGGCTGCTGTCCCACATCCAGACCAGAGGGACCTATGTAGCTTTGGGGGAGAGATATTGTCAGCAGACTCACATTTGGCATTGGTACAAGATGAATGCTACATTTCTGCACAAGTACAGTACAAGCTACGCTAGTACACAATTTGCTGTCCCTCACCATAAATTTGCAGTTGTGTGCATTACTAAACCTCACCCACAAATGCAGTTTGAAATTACATATGCATCTAGATACTCTATAGAAGACAGTGCAAATGCTACATGATTAAATTGATGTGCACTGTGGCCTTACCTGGACGCTCCTCACCTGTTGCCTGGGTGCCACCCACCTCCACGACTTGTGTTTCATGTGTTGGCTGTTGTGTGTGGGCTGCCTCAAGGTTGGCAAGGAGCTCCTTTGTTGCTGTAAGTGGGGCCTGTGTGGCTGGACTCCCACCTGTAGCAGTACAGTCCCTGGCCATGGTAGTAGTCCTTTGCTGAGCACGACATATGAAGTCAGTTGCCCAATGCCTGACCTGATCGTATGTGCTGTCATGGTGGCCCAAGGTGTTAACTCTGTGGACAAGGTCATCCCACAGGGCAGTCCACTCCCACAGATTTTGTTAGCTACAGCCGAATAGCACCGTGTTGCGCTGGATTATTGCATCTCCTCTGCAGTATACGCTGGCTGATGCTGCATGCCACCTGGAAGACATAAACAGGGAAACACATCACAGGACCTCAGACATTGCCTACATTTATTTACAGAGCCAGCACATCAATATTGCCTATTATTAGCCACCACTTACAATCACATCATACCCCTGTCATCTATCCGCACAGTATGAATCTGCATTGCACTATTGGTTCTGATGTGTCATGTTCCCCCAAATGAGGGCCAGTACATTGCATAAACCACCATTCATCATTCACGTTTGTGTAGAGGGATGACAGTGGCCATCTTCCTTGCAGATGTGATGTCAATGGTGTTCAGGCTTTGCTTGCATACAGTGTGTAATGGAGCTAAAAGCATATGCCTGAGTTCATGTAGGATGCAGACAGGAATGTTATCAGGTCCCATGGAGTCTTGCTTTTTTTACTTTGATTAGGCAGTATGCACATGAGGGTTGGGGTGTGGGTGCTGTGCATATCCACCTATACTGATGGTGAGCCAGGAGAGTGATGTTTGCCCTAAACCTGTCTGCAGCAGGTTGGCTATAGCTATGGTGTGTGTGTATGTGGTGTGATTGTCCACTATTACTGAGTTGGTTAGTTTGTTGCCTCTGAGATTGCACACATGAAGAAGGCCTTGTGATTGCCCTTGGTGGATGTGCCCAATTTGTACTCATAGTTAGTCTTACAGTAATCCGCCTGTGACCTTATATGCTCATTCAGACAAAGGTTGACTTTCTGTCAAGTTGGTGCCTGCTCCTACTTTGCTTTGTACAGCCAATATAGCAACCAATTATGTGGTTTGTGTATTGCTGCTGTCCAGCAAAGGCGATTACTCTACTTTGGTGGAGACAGGTTTTACAATTAAGGTATTGCTGAGTCCATACAGTTATGTAAGTGGTCATATAGTTTGTAGTAGGCAAGGACACCAGGTCATAACACAGTTGGACACCTCTCCAATTTCAACCTGATAATCATGGTTATTCTAGTACCCACGTCTGTGTCAGGGCAATGCAATACCCAGGGTAATGCAATATTAACTCTGGTGGATGCACAGAAGCTACAATTACACACGTGTGCAACATGTACAGCTTATTTACCTGACATTTTGCATCCCGTGTCTGTTGTTATGAAGCAGCCACACCTACTCCTACATACATGTGCACAGGTAATACATGATATACATTTCTGTTCTATGTCAGTATTGCACACTGTATTTACACTCTTGCTGTTCAGTCATTCCTGTCAACCTGTTAGAGCAGGACATCTGAAGGACACTACACATGCATAGGTTTATAGGTGTGCACTAGGCTAATGGCCCTGAAGCCTTTACAAGTCTAGCCCATAGGAGTACCCTGGCATCATGCCACCCAACCTTAGCTCCTAGTGCCTCTGTCGAGTAGAGTTACTGGAGTGATCCCTGGCATGAAATTTCTATTTCCTATCCACTCATCAAGATTTCTCTTGAAAAGGGCCAGTGAGGTGCTCTGCTTGACATGTATGTGAAGTCTATTCCATAGCATGGGCAGTCTCTGAGTTATGAACCTGTCCCTCCAGCATGTTTTGTTGATTGTGGTAATGAGGTTAAGGTCTCTGGAGCATGTGGTGCAGAGCGATTGGGAATTCGTTAGATGTAGCATTTCTAACAGAGCTGGGTCAGACATGGCTTTGTAAGTCAAGCAGAGATCGCCTCTAAGTAGGCAATATGAGACAGAGAATAGTTGGGTTTTTTTGAGTCTGTCCATATAGGACAAGTGTTTAAGGCCTAGGATCCTCTTTGTGAGGTACTTTTGCGGCCTCTCCAGTTGTTGCAGGTGTCTAGTGAGGTACATGCTAAATGGGGCATTATACTCGATGATTGGTCTAATGAGGGAAGAGTAGAGGGAGACAATGACCTCTTTTTTCCTGGATGCAAAACCCTTTGTAATGAGATATGCCACATAGAAGGACTTTCTGACCACAGCGGCAATGTGATGGTCAAAAGAGAGGTTGCCTTCAACCTGTGTTCCCAAATCTCTTATAATGCCTTCTGTGTTCAGTGACCTACCATCAATGTGGTAAATCCAAGGGAAATGGGTTTTTCCCATAGGGGATGAAGTTACATTTTTTGGCATTGAGCTTAAGGCCATGGTTCTGACACCAGTCATTGGTCTCATTGAGACCTTTCTGCAGGATGTCAACATCACTTGGGGAGTTAATAATATCTCCCAAATTGCAATCATCTGCGAACTTTGTCAGCCAGAGTCCCTTTGTGTTGGCCTGGACTTCAGAGAAGCAGATACCAAACAGGAGAGGACCCAGGACCGAACCCTGTGGGACTCCACTCATGACTGGTCAGCAGTCTGACTTGCAGTCAGCTACTTTCACACTGTGGGATCAATCTGTGAGCCAGTTTGCAACCCACCTAGTGATATAGGGGTTGATGCCTAGCTTAGTAAGTTTTTCTGATTCCTGAGTGGGGAATGGTATCAAAGGCCTTGGCCAGATCAAGGTAGGCTGTATGAACCACCTTACCTTCATCCACAGCTCTGGTAACTGACTCAAAGATGTCGACCAAGTTGAGCGGGCATGATCTACCTTTCACAGAACCAAACTGTATAAGATCCAGAGTTTGGAGATTCCCTATATCCTTGTTTATTAGGTCCATGATGATGCATTCCATAGCTTTGCATATCAAACTCGTCAGGCTAATGGGGCAATAGTTCTGTAGTCTCTCCTCCTTTGTGGAGAGGGATGACTGTAGTAGTGCACCATTTGGTAGGGACAAAGCCTGAGGTGAGACTGTGATTGAACAGGGAACACAGGTAAGGTGCCAGTTCACTCTGTAGTTCATGTAGAATGCAGCCAGGGATACTGTCAGGTCCCATAAAAGCTGTATTCTTAGCCTTGGACAGTGCTGTTTTAACCTGTGCAGCAGTAATACTGGGTGCCTAGCAATCTACTGGTATTGTGATTGGTCCTTTGGGGGTGAGAGGGGTAAAGGTAGCACTGAATCTGCCCACCAGTATATTTGCAATATCTGTTGGCTTGGTATAGGAGGTACCATTGTGCTGTAGCTCAGAGCAAATCTGGGTATTGCCATGGAGATTCTTTACATAACTATAGAAGGCCTTGTGGCTGTCTTTACTATCTACTGCAATTCTGTTTTCATAGCTAGCTTCAGAGGTTTTGATGAGGGATCTCAACCTTTTGTTGAGGCTGATAAGGGAGTTTTTCCAGTCTTGAGACTACACCTTATTCCGCATCAGTTTCCTCCTTCTGTTGTAGAGCTTGTTTATGGCAGGGGACCACCAGATTGGCTTCCTTTTTTTTTTGAGGAGAGCGTCTTAGTTCTATTGGGTATGGTGAGATCCATGCATTTGTGTACGTGTTCGTACAGTACATTGGTGTACGATTTGGTGGTCATGCAACTATTCTCCATTTGCATGGGTGCCGTGAAGTTAGCCACCTCTTTTTTTAGGAGCCCAAAGTTAGCTTTGAAGAAGTTTTTCATGGTGGCTACCTTTGTTGGGAGGGGTGGGAGAGATGTGGATTTCCAAGGTGATTAGCTTGTGATTGGATCTAACCAGGGAGGAGTTGACTACTGGTGTAGAGCAACAGTCGCACATGTTAGTAATGACCAGGTCAAAGATGTTACTACCTCTAGAGGGGGTAAGAATGAGCTGGTCCAGGGCATTGGAATTAATGAATTCCAGTAAGCGTTGGGCAAGTGTATTGGTACACAAATAATTTTCCAAGTTAATGGAGGGGTATCAATTGGGGCAATGGGCCAAAATTTGTAACACTTTCTTAATATTACTGTAACACACTTAAGTCATTTGATAGCACAGTAACATTTGCATTTACAGACATACCCTGGAGGATGTTCAACACTTATATGGCAGGAAGAGAGGAGAAAGGCTAGGAGTGTGGTAGTGAGAGTAGGAACTTTTAATGTTGGTGGTATGACTGGTATAGGGACAGAGCTAGCGGATATGACAGACAGAAAGAAGGTTGATATATTATGCATGCAAGAGACCAGATGGAAGGGGGGTAAGGCTAAGTGCATTAGAGTCAGGTCCAATTTGTTCTATCATGGTGTGGATGGGAGGAGAAATGGTGTAGGGGTTATCCTGAAGGAACAGCATGCCAAGAGTGTATTTGGAGGTGAAAAGAGTGTCAGTTAGAGTGATGTTTATGAAGCTGGAAATTGATGGTGTAACGATGACTGTTGTTAGTGCATATTCTCTACAAGTTGTTTGTGCGATGGATGAGACAGAAAACCTTTGGAGTGAGTTGGATGAAGTGGTGATAACTGTACCCAAGGGTGAGAGAGGGGAGATTGGAGCAGATTTCAATGGGCATGCTGGTGAAGAGAACAGAGGGTATGCGGAAGTGATGGGTAGGTATGGTGTTAAGCAAAGGAATGCAGAAGGTGAGATGGTGGTGGAGTTTGCAAAAAGGCTGGACATGGCTGTGGTAAATATGTATTTTAACAAGACAGAGGAGCATAGGGTGATATACAAGAGTGGAGGAAGATGCACACAGGTGGATTATATCCTATGCAGGAGGGCCAGTTTGAAGGAGATTGGTGACTGTAAAGTGGTGACAGGGGAAGCGTAGTTAGGCAGCATGGAATGTTGGTCTGTGGGATGATGTTGGTGATCAAGAGGAGGAGGAGGAGTGTGACGACAGCACCAAAGATCAAATGGTGGAAACTGAAAGAGGGTGATTGTGAGGTTGAGTTCAGGGAAGAGTTAAGACAGGCAGTGGGTGGCAGTGAAGAGTTACCGAATATCTGGGTACCTACAGCATATCTAGTAAGGGAGACAACTAGAAAGGTGCTTGGTGTGACATCTGGACAGAGGAAGGAAGACAAGGAGCCCTGGTGGTGGAATGAGGACATACAGGGAAGTATACAGAGATAGAGGCTGTCAAAGAAAAAGTGGGAATGTCAGAGAGATGAAGAAAGTAGACAGAGGTATAAGGAGATGAGGTGCATGGCAAAGAGAGAGGTGGCGAAGGCTAAGGATAAGGTGTATGAAGGGTTGTATGAAAGGTTGGATACTAAGAAGGGAGAAAAGGACCTGTACCGATTGGCTAGACAGAGGGACTGAGCTAGTAAAGATGTGCAGCAGATAAGGGTGTAAAGGATAATAAGGGAAACGTACTGACAAGCAAGGAGAGTGTGTTGAGCAGATGGAAAGAGTACTTTGAGGGGCTGTTGAATGAAGAGAATGAGAGAGAGACAGAGAGAGAGTTGGATGATATAGGTATGGCGAATTAGGAAGTGCAACGGATTAGCAAGCAAGAAGTAAGGATACCTATGAAGAGGATTAAGAATGGAAAGGCTGTTGGTCCAGATGACATACCTGTGGAAACATGGAGGTGTTTAGGAGAAATGGCAGTGGTATTTTTAACCAGATTGTTTAATGAAATCTTGGAAAGTGAGAGGATGTGTGAGGAGTGGAGAAAAAGTATTTGGGTACCAATAATGAGAATAAGGGTGATGTGCAGAGCAGTAGTAACTACAGACACAGCATGAAGTTATGGGAAAGAGTAGTGAAAGCTAGGTTAAGAAGGGAGGTGAGGATTAGTGATCAGCAGTATGGTTTCAAGAAAGAGCACTACAGATGAGATGTTTGCTCTGGGAGTGTTGATGGAGAAGTACAGAGAAGGTCGGAAGCAGTTGCGTTGTGTCTTTGTGGACTTAGAGAAAGCATATGACAGGGTACCTAGAGAGGAGTTGTGGTATAGTATGAGGAAGTCAGGAGTGGTGCAGGAATCTGTAAGAGTGCTACAAGATATGTACAAGGGTAGTGCGACAGCAGTGAGTTCTGCTGTAGGAGTGACAGATGCGTGGAGGTGGGATTACATCAGGGATCAGCTCTGAGCCCTTTCTTATTTGCAGTGGTGATGGACAGGTTGACAGACAATATCAGACAGGAGTCCCCGTTGACTGTGATGTTTGCAGATGACATTGTGATCAGTAGTGAGAGTGGGGAACAGGTTGAGGAGACCCTAGAAAGGTGGAGATATGCTTGAGAGAGGAGAGGAATGAAGGTCAGCATGACTTAGACAGAATATATGTGTGTGTGAATGGGAGGGAGGATAGAGGAATGGTGAGGATACAGGGAGTAGAGTTTGCAAAGGTGGATGGGTGTAAATACTTGGGATCAACAGTTCAAAGTAATGACAGGGGGGGGCAGAAGAAGAGAGTACAGGCAGAATGGGGAGGCTGAAGAAGAGTGCCAGGAGTGATTTGTGACAGGCAAGTACAATTAAGAGTGAGAGGGAAGGTCTACAAGAGGGTAATGAGACCAGCTATGTTACATGGGTTGGAGACAGTGGCATTGACAAAATGCAGGAGTCAGAGCTGGACATGGCAGAGTTAAAGATGTTAAGATTTGCACTGGGTGTTACAAGGGTGGACAGGATTAGGAATATGTATATTAGAGGGTCAGCCCAGGTTGGACTATTTGGAAACAAAGCCAGAGAGGCAGGATTATGTTGGTTTGGCCATGTGCTGAGGAGGGATGCTGAGTATATTGAGTAAAAGATGCTAAGGATGAAGCTGCCAGGTAGGAAAAGTGGAAGGCCTAAGATAAGGTTTCTGGATGTGGTGAGAGAGGACATGCAGGTTGTTGGTATGACAGAGCAAGATGCAGAGGACAGGAAGAAATGGAGACAGATGATCCACTGTGGTGACCCCTAATGGGAACAGCCAAAAGAAAGAGAATTAGATGTTGTAATGTCAGTCTTCACAGGTTGCCAATGATTTGCCAGACAAATCACAACTCTGTGAGTAACTGACTACAAATATGAGGCACACATATGGTCAGTGTGCATAACACTGGACAGTTGAATGGTATGAGCTCAGTATATCACATGCAGTTCAACACACACATCTGCAACAGTAGTTTACTATGCAAATACCCTGTATAGGTCTCTCACATTTCTGAGTCAAACATGTATATCATAGTTGCATTCACAATTAACATATAGGATGGCCGCAGTGGTGCAGCAGTTAGCGTTGCCGCCAATTCACAATTAACATATAGATATCTATGACATCCCAGTAGCTGGCCTAGCAATGTCACAGTCAGTATTGTTCAACACACACTCCAGTAGTAGTCATATGTGAGCCATCCTTTCCTGGCGTGACTCAGGGGCCTGAGCTGTGATCTATGTCACTGCAGACAGACCCAGATGCTATGGCCATAGATTCTGATCAGCAATATATCAGTATCAGCAAGTCTTGTTGAGACATATTTGTTGAACTTCCTATTTTCCATTATTACATACCCCTTACTGCATTCCATTACATGCTTACTTGTTTGACATAACTTGTTTTTCCAAGTATGGTTGGTTTGATTCCAATATGTGTTGATTGGTTGGTTTGTCTGTGTGTGTGTGTGTGTGTGTGTGTGTGTGTGTGTGTGTGTGTGTGTGTGTGTGTGTGTGTGTGTGTGTGTGTGTGTGTGTGTGTGTGTGTGTGTGTGTGTGTGTGTGTGTGTGTGTGTGTGTGTGCGTGTGTGTGTATCTCTCTGAGATGTAGGGTATACATCTGTTTTGGATAGACAGCAGCTTGCCTTTTGTAGGTAATGTTCATGAGCAGCTGATGGCCTGTGCACCAATTGGCGTCACCCACTTGCTAATTGCATGCAGAACAGCTGTGTTGTTATTCCTATAGCCAATGGCATGGCAGCACACTCTTATAATTGAGTACTTCATGTGGGCATTGGCTCTTTTCCTTGCCTGTGAGGAGGACTTCATGGAGGTTGTGAACAACAGCATCACAGAGGGTATTTGGAAATACCTCTTACAATGAACACTGTGGAGACAGCCCAACAAACTGGGGGAGAATGTCCCAGACATAGGGACAGAATGTATGTATTGCTGTTATACAATTGAAGTAGTACTGGTTTAACAGGGTTTGTGTGGACATGGCTTTTCTGCGTGATTTTAAGTCTGACAATGATATGTGATTGACATAGCTCTCAAGTGTAGAGCTATCCACAAAATGGCCAGATTTTGGACTCTCATGTTTGGTGTGTTCCTCAGACATTTGTTTGTCTTTGGAAAATCAGTACCATACTGTGCAGATTGCAATCAGTATATGGTAACATTCATTTGTCTTTCTCACTTCATATCCCTTAGAAAAGATATGTTACAACAAACCCTGTTACACCAGCAACTGTCTCAGTTTATAACAACAATATTTCACATAAGCTCCTGTTTTTGGGCTTCTGCCCCCCAAGTATGTCAGGCTTTGTCCAGATGTCATGCAGTAAGAGGTTGATAGGTAAGGTATATCATTATTTAGTGCCATCTTTCCGGATTTCATCCCAGTGATGTATCAGAATGCCAGACATGTTATGTGTAAGATGCCTTATATATGAGGACAAAGCCTGGACATTCTGTGGGACTCTGAACAGTTGAAAGGTCTGTGCATTTCTGGCAATTGTTGACAGACTGTCAGGATTGTGTAGCAGTGTGGTGTGCAAATGTTATTTGGCTTGTGCAGGGAGGGGGGTACATGTATGTGTTATGGCTCCTTTTCTATCTGCCTCTGCATGCTGCTCCAGTTTCTGGTGGTATATCAGCTGTATATGTTTGTAGGGGCAGACTGAGACATGTCCCATACCATGGTCAGGCATCATACTACACTGTGAATTGGGTCAGTATATGTAGGAGTAGTGTGTGAGTGCCAAACATGATGAGATGTTTTGGTTCACACAGTCCTTATACTCTACTGTTCATTTGGCTTACAGATATGTCACTGTGACCATGGTGAAATCGATTGTGGGTATGCACTTTCACACTGGTGTCTGTTTTTCAGTGTTGTTACATCCCTGTTACATGCCTGATATATTTGCAAATACATGTGTAATTCCCCATAGCAGATTTGGGTTAGTGGTGTGTCAGTGAGTGTAGTTTGGACGGTGCTAGGTGACATGCTTATCAGCTGAGTGTAGCTTCCCTAATGTGATGTTATGTCCAGATATTTGTAGGATGTACTGTTGCCTGGCCCCCATAAGTGTTGTGTATTTCTGATACATCAGTGGCATGATGTGATGATTTAAGTCACGAACTAGTGAGAAGTAATTGAGTTCTGGACTTGTGCTACTTCAGTCAATATATGTTAGGACAGACCAGAGGATGTTACTGCAGCAGCTGTGTCAGTTTATCTACTCCAATATTTCAGATATGTCCCTAT
Organism: Protopterus annectens; assembly: GCF_019279795.1. NCBI lineage: Eukaryota > Metazoa > Chordata > Ceratodontiformes > Protopteridae > Protopterus > Protopterus annectens. The sequence goes on from NC_056739.1 coordinate 732,199,975, forward strand.
TTTCATGGCTTTCTCCCCCCCCACTTTGTCATGCTTGGTCCAGATTCATTGCACTAAGGGGTTCTGAGCATACCTCTTGAAAAGTCGGATTATTTCAGAATGTCTAGGTTTATTGCTCGTATTTCTGGTCTGTTCCACACATTCCTTATTTTTATTTCCCGGTTAAATCACTGTGATGATCTGAGGATTTCTGTTAGTAAATGATGACATGCATTTCAGTTTCAGAACTCACATCCTTCATCCTTTGCTGCAACAAACCCTGTCACTCCATCATCATTCTACATTTATAAGAGCAGTATTTAAAATATGTCCCCTAGTTTTAGTCCATTGTCCCCCCATTTTGACAGCCTTTGGCCAGATTTCTTGCACTAAGAGGTTGAGAGGTATAGTTCTGACGTATGACTCCATTGCATGTTATGAACATATACACACACAGACACACACACACACATATATATATATATATATATATATATATATATATATAATTATTTATATATATATGTATGTATTTATATATATATATATATATATATATATATATATATATATATATATATATATATATATATCTGTATGTGTGTGTGTGTGTGTGTGTATGTATATGTATATATTTCATATGTATATATTTTATATGTATAGCCCGGGTCTATATCACATCAAATTAACAAAAGTTCGATCATTGTAATAGTGAACCCTAAAGTCCGAAACCCAACAAAACCGAAAACACAGAAAGGAAAATGGCCCACTGATTTTTTTCCCTGGGAAAAAAAGTCAATGTACCGTGGTTTTGCTATTTTCAACTTTTGGACTTTAGGGTTTGATATTACAATGTTCAAACTTGTTTTAGTTCGACATTGTAATATAGACCCATATATCTCTATTTATATTATGTATATATTTTTCCATATATATGCATTTCCATACATATATACATGTGTATATGTATATATACAAAACCTTACTGATTCTACAGAATCTTTTCTCTATTGTTGAATGACTCTGCTGCATGGTATGTATGAAAAAAAATCAGCAATCCTTACAACTCAAATGGTGTAGTGGTACATTGCTCTGACTATGGTGCACAGGGCCCTGGATTCGAGACTTGGCAGTGCTGATAATTTTGTTACTAGGCAGAAAAGTGGCTGATGGAAACAGAGTGATTAAAGCAGTTGTAAGCGGGTTTGCATGATGGTAAGTGATGCTAACATAGAGTTAAATGTACAGATGCTTAATCTGTGGTGGTTTCACTTAGCATCACGCAAACTTGCTTATTCCTGCTTACTCTTGCTTACACCCGAGCTAATTTCTTTACAAGTCTTTGAAGTCTAACCTGCAATTTGAATAAGGAAGTCCCCCTCAAACTACCCCAGTATAAGACACTCCTGACTGAAAGGACATGACCCTGAAAAACTTAACCTTATTCAAACTGCATGTTGGACTTCAAAGACTGGTAGCAGGTAAATACCATAACATGTACTAGTACCTTAATACTCTACCTATGTACTGTTTCATGCTGCCCTGGGCCTAAAGGCACCTCTAGTCTCCTTCCATACTGTGTAACCCAGCTAGATTTTTCCCCAAGAATCTTACCTCTTTAACCTACAAATCTACCCTGCACACAATAATTTCATCTGGCTCCCCTGCACATAGCTCATAAAATATACACTGCAGCTTTTAATTAATCTCTGCAAGGGGACAATCTATAGCTTAAAAATAGCCCATAAATTTGGTGTAAAACTAATCCAGTAAAATACAACCAAAAAGATACATTTGGAGTGAAATTAAACTAATACAACACAGCCAAAAAGTTACATTTGGTGTAAATAGAAACAAGTGAAAAGATACATTTGATGTACAAAGAAAAGAAACAAGTAAGCCCAGGGATATAATTGGAATTAGTGTTAACCATTGCTTTGCATGCATTCCCTGGTCTAGGTCTGATTACACTATATTATTTGGCCATCCCCTTCCCACCTGACTGTGGTATTGACCCTCCCCCTCTAGCCTGTAAGAGGTTTTTTAAACCCTGGGAGTCATCTTTAAATTCTAAGCACCTGCAGTCCCTGGGGTTATGAGCTTCCATGTAAGCACTGGATTTTTTGATTACTCTTAATTTTTTTTTTAAATGTAAATCGTTATTTTAGCCTTTTTTACTGCTATATTTGACAGCGTAAACATTTACCAAACTATCATCTTATGTTATAGCGATAGTGGCTGGAATTGTGTTTGTTTTTCTGTGTCCTGCATGATATTGTTTCACATACTACTATCGATTTACTTACATGCATGTTATCCTTGCCATAAATATTGTTAATGTTCTCCTTGCATTTTGTGGCTGGAACTGTTTGCTTATTGAGTACTGCATGCTTTTGTTTCACCTACTACTGCTTTACTTAATTGCATATTGCACGTGTTTCTAATGCAAACATAGCAGAGGCTATTTGTTAAGAATTACGATGTGGTAGTGAAAACAGATAACAGAACTGCATACTATATGTCTGCTTTTAGCCTGATTACCTGCTTGTTTTTTAAAACTATACTAAGATTCCTAAACTTGGAATAGCAACTTATTACTTGTTGTGATAAAATCTGTTAACAGAGCTGCTTACCATATGGCTTCTCTTAGCTTGTCTAGCTACCTGTTCTCCTATGGACTGCTTTTACAAGGAAAACATACTTGATAGCTGTTGTCCGGCATCTAGATTAAATGTTTAACATCAAACAAGGACACAGCATTGTAGAAAACCTTAACAATTATTACCTCCATCATAGTCAGATTGCAAGAGTAGTCTATAAAGCTAGTGATACATTTTAACTGCTTGTTGACCATTTATGTAACTAAAAAGTATATACTGTGCTTCGTAGCTGTACGGAGTTCCTGTATTGCCATATATTACATAGTTTAAGTGACAATGTTATGACTGATTGACTGGTGGCTAGTTATTAGTGCTGATACAGTCTTTCTCATAATAAATGATTTCTTTCTAGGTAGTCCCCCTCAAACTACCCCAGGATAAGACACTCCTGACTGAAAGGACGTTACCCTGAAAAACATTACCTGCTACAAGTCTTTGAAGTCCAACCTGCAATTTGAATAAGGTTAATAACATAACATGTACTAGAACCTTAACACTCTACCTATGTACTGTTTCATGCTGCCCTGGGTCTAAAGGCATCTCTAGCCTCCCTCCATATTGTGTAACCTAGCTAGATTTTCTGCAAGGATTTTACCTCTTTAACCTACAGACCTGCCCTGCATAGTAATTTCATCGGCTCCCCTGCACATAGCCCATAAAATATACCCTGCAGCTCTTAATTAATCTCTGCAAGGGGACAATCTATAGCTTAAAAATAACACATAAATTTGCTGTAAAACTAAACCAGTGAAATACAACCAAAAAGATACATTTGGAGTGAAATTAAACTAGTACAATACAGCTAAAAAGTTACATTTGGTGTAAACAGGAACAAGTGAAAAGATACATTTGGTGTACAAAGAAAAGAAACAAGTAAGCCCAGGGATATAATTGGAGGTAGTGTTATCCCACCCATCACTGATATCCCTAGCAGGGTGTCTACCAGACCACCAAGCCACATTCTTACTCAGATCAAAATTACCACAACTGACCCAAATATCTACGCGCCTAATTAGAAACAAAAACACTTTAACCACTCCAACTTTATAAATGACCTAATAATGTGCAACTGGCCCCCCCTAAAAAACCTTCCTCTTGATGAAGTTGTACTATATTTCAATGCTACCTTCTTAAACACCCTTAACCATCATGCCCCCTCCAGAACAACAAGAATTAAAACTAAATATGCCCCCTGGTTAACCCCAGACACAAAATCCCTCCTCAGAAAAAAAAAGGCCTGGACCAACTACCTCAACAGTAAATCCCAATTGAACAAACAAATATACGTTGAACTATGTAACAAAGCCAAACAAAATCACCAAAACATATAAAACATCTTACTACCAAAAGTTACAGGATAAGCACAGGAACAACCCACAAAAAAAATTTGGGCAGCAATTAACTCTATTCTACAACCAGGTAAAACAACTACCCCAACCCCAAAAATAGATAACAACCAAGAAGACATCCCCACTCAATTTAATAAATACTTTACAGAAACCTTCCAGACCCTTGCAAACAACCAACCCTATGACAGCATCCCCACTTCTGCAAATCCACCCCCCACCCCAACTAACAATTACCCCAAGTTCAGCTTCCATCCAGAACCAACCAAATCCATTGAAAAACTACTCCACACGCTCAAACCAACATCTTTAGCTGCAGATAAATTACCCGGTGAATACCACCACCTGGCTGCAGAAGCCATATCATATCCTGTCTCCATCCTAATTAACAGATCCGTCTCCGAGTGTATAGTACCCAAGCTATGGAAAATATCACATATCATCCCTCTACATAAAGGGGGAACCTCCCTGGAACTCAATAACTACACCCTATAGCCATACTACCCCCTTTATCTAAAATTTTAGAAAGGGTAATACACAAGCAACTAATGAAATATCTCCTAGAAAATAATCTAATATCAACACAACAGCATGGCTTTAGACCCTTCTATAGCACCACCACCGAAATAACAGAATTCATCATCGTCAATACTCACAGAAACAACAGACTCCTTGTATCTGCCACCTTGCTTGACTTGTCCAAAGAATTCGATATGGTTAACCACAATAAACTCCTTCTTTCACTAGCAACTCTAAACCTTACCACCCCTGCCATCTCCTGGTTTAAAAACTACCTAGAGGGAAGGAAACAAGCTGTTATGTGGCAAAACCAACTCTCCCCCTCCCTACCAGTCTCCCTAGGAGTACCCCAAGGCTTCATCCTGGGGTCACTTCTTTTTACCCTCTCTTCTATGGAAATTGTATGTCAAAAGTCTGTCCTTAACACTATGTTTTGTAAAAAATTGTTCTCTTGGAGCTTTTCTCCCCAGGCCTCCACTGAAAATGAACTTGTAATCCAGTTGGACTCTCCCAGTTAACAAATGTAAAATAAATAAATAAATAAAAGAAAAAGGGGTGATAGGAAAGTGGTGAAAAAGGGCCATGCAGAGGGAAAAACAATATGAAAGATACCTAGGGATGTGCTGGATGGGTGTAGGGAAGGTCCATAGCTGTCCATTACTTATACGCCAACAGCTGTGCATTTGTACAGAATTTGGAGGTGCATTTGGACACAAACCCCAGAGAAATGGGTAAGGACAACAGAAATTTATTGTCAAGCCAATTGGACTGGATTACATGTGTCCAGTGGACACGGGTGTGAAATGGACAGCTATGTATGGGGCGATATTTTTGGGGGGACAAATGCCCTTTTCTTTTTTTAAGGTGAGAGTGGGATGTTGGGGAAGGATGGTAGGTACATCTGGGAAGATAGGCTGAGTAGGGAGACAGACAAGACAGACAAGACAGCAGACAGGGGCGATATATGACACATGAGGGGAGTAAACACATTTGACAGGAAGAGTGGTTGAGAATTTGAAGCCCATGGGCCCCCATATGGATACAGTGGGACTGAGATCCCCACCTATGGGCAGTCACCACTGCACCTTCATGGCCCCAAAGGTGGCTGTGCTGGGGGCTGGACAGTAAGGGCATCCTGCCCCTCAAGGTGCACCAGGCAGCCCTCAGTCTGGTGCAGCTGCTCTCCAAATTCAGATCGAAGGGTGCTTTGTACCAAACCCCAGATCTGACAGTGGGTAACAGCCTCCTTTCCACGCCCACTCCCAGGGGGGGCCATCCCCTGCAGTGGTTCCACTCAAAGGTGGTTCAGGACCAGCGGATAAGGAAGATCCAGGTTGGGTCCCAGATGTGCTGGGGTCCAGTGCCATGGCCAGATGAGGTGGGACAAACAGATCCACTGGGATCTGCCTTCCCAAAAGTGCTATGGTGTTGAGGTTTTACAAAATATGCTGGTCAGTCATGAACAACACATTGCAAGATTAGTTATAACGGCATACATGGGTGTTCCAATTAACCCTATAAAACAGATCTGAAACAATTGCAATACAAACAGAACACATGCATAAATGGAACAACAGTATGCATCGTAACAGCAGGCCACCAACAATGGTATTTGAACAAGTTATGTTAACATGCAAGCAATCAACATATTAACAATGATATAACACAAGTCCCAACATTAGGGTTGGAGCACAACATACCTGCAGTACATGAGTAATAATTACTGATGCATATGAGGGGTGGAGGGAAGACAGAAAAGCCATCAACAACTGTTTATACTTCTATTTTCCACAACAGTACTGGTCAATACTCTATGGGTCTGCCCTCACTTTACATCTACCTATGGCCATAGCTTCTGTAGTACAAACATACCTATTAAACTGTCAGCCTGAAATGGTATGAGGCAAACTGTGACAACTCTGGGTACATGACTAGAGGGGACTCATACATGTCAGGGTTACATATCTGGCACAGGAGGGGTACCCTGAACTGCTGTTATGTGAGTGTGCTACTGGCATACGTCAACTGGTTTACTATTTGTCCAGGATTATTTCAGGCAGTGACCACTAGCCGTGACAGTGTGACACTTGAGAGACATGCATCGGAAACATACCTCTCAACCTCTTAGAGCATGACATTTGGACAAAGCCATACATAAGGGTGGGACAAAGGCCCATAAATATGGGCATGTTTTAGATACTGTTCTTACAAACTTAGAATGTTGCTAAAATAACAGGTTTTGCATTTGAATGGCTTTTCTGATGGACATTACATCTGACATTTTTATGTCTATCGTTATTTTCTAATGTCAGTCTATAATGGTTTACCACTAATTTGCGAATGCACCACTACTGTATGTGAAACGGACCAAAAAACAGAGACAAATATCTGGACATTCAGTGAATATCTGTACAGTTGAGAGGTATGATTTTGGAAGAGTGCATATTGTATGTACCTACCCTGCTGTCATTTGCAGGCATATGGTGAGACAATTGAACAGTTGTACACAGTTTATTAGTATACCCGTCATACAGCTACTGGCAACATTTACTTACCTGTAAAACCTGTGGGGAAAATATCTGTTAACACTACCTGACTGTTTTTTACATTTATTCCTGATTCCTTGTGTGTAGATATGCACACAATTTAGTACCACTACCTGAATCTGAACCATGTCTGGGTGTGCAAAATTAACAACTAAGCTATTTCTCATCACACTGCGCTACTGGGGAACTGCTGTTTTTTTATTTCAATGGTTTCTTCCTAATAATCTCTTGGTTAGACAGTCTGAACTTGTAATCCTGTGATGCATGCATGAGAGATTGTTATTGTACTGTCAATTACTCCTTTGGATTACTACAATCTAGAAAGCAAAGGTTAACCCAAGGCAGTGCTGCATGGTACACACGTTGATACTTTCCATATTACTATTCAGGGTTCAGAGCTTAGTGCAGTGTATATATTTCAGATTTAATTTATTATATCTCATTTTACAGCTACACCATCTACGGTTTCTCCTAATGGATTGTTCACAGATGAACCTCATTTAATGTATGCTGTCACAGCCGTATTTGCTGTGAAAAATGTGTATACATTCTCTGTATATGTCTACAACAACATACCAGAATAAACACAACAGTTTTTTTAAGGGATATTCATCAGCCACACTTTTTTATTTATTCAGTTCACACAGCAACAGTATACCTACTAGCAGTAAGCAATGTAATCCTTCTCAACTATTTTAACATTATACTGCAAAATAGATTTGTACTCACCAGTCTGTTAGCACAGCCTCAGCAGTCTGTTACTGTGGGCTTCGATGTCCACAGCCCTCTCTGCTATAGCTGTAGGGGAGGAAAAACACACATTATGCATATCTGTCTATCCCATTCTCAGGCTAGAATTTGCTACAAACTACTTGATAGTGTTACTTACACACACTACTGGAGCATTCTGGGCCCATCCATCTTTGATCCACTAGTCCAAGAGTGTCCCCGTACCGGCTCATCAGTCCAGGGAATGCCAATAGCACTGGTGAGGTCACATGTGAGACAGTCCCAGGCCTCCGCTTTGTATTGGGATACCTGGTACTGGCCTTGCAGCAGTCTCTCCTCATGGTTTTTAACTAGAAGTCCAACCATGACCCTGGACTCCCGAATGCTCCAGCATTGCACCCAACAGCACACTCCCTCTCCTACGCCAGCCATTGTATCTGCACAGATGAACTATAACAGATTATGGATGTATCCTGCCTGCCCAGTTTAAATAGTGTGATATTCCCACCCTTTGCTGTCATTGGACCATTTTGAAAAGGTTAAGCTCTACTAAGCAGTGCACAAATCTGCTAAGCTGGTTTTAACACAGTTTAAAGGAGAAGTTGTTAAGCACTGTTTAGCAGTGCGCAAATCCACTTAGCTGAGCTACCTGCTGCTTAGCATTCATGTCTTAGCAATGGTTACACCTGCTAAGCATAGCTGACCATTGCTAACCATTGCTCACTTTTAATTTTTTAAATATATCAGAGGACTGATTTCATTTATTAAGTGTATATGATGTACTTTACATGACCATACCTCTATGTGCTTTCCTTACATTGGCAAGGGGTGTGACTATACTGTATGGAACACTTGTGTGTACATGGGTGGTTTCACATGTTATATATACTCACACTTACATTGTACACCAGCTACAATGCCCTAGTTGACAAGAAACAGTTACTACATAATTTAAGTTTAAAAATATAATCTTAACATTACTTTCCCATATAAAAATAACTTGCCTGCCTTGGAACTCAAACTGTGAATGTCTGCATGTAAAGCCAGGAATCTAACAACTACACTATCTCAGCTTGGACATTTCACCTCTATATTTGTATTTATCTCCTATGGGATGTTTAAGCTATGGTAAGCAGAAGGCCATAATATGCACACCTGTTTAGCTATGCTTAAACATTCCTTAGCCTAGAAAAAAAAATTATTATATTATTATGTTATATAGTGAGTATTGTGGTGTTCTGACAAGTCATTGATTACTGCAATCAGGAAATAATGGCATACATTTGGCTTTCAGGCTTCTATCCTTCAGAGATTCCTGCTAATACATATCCTGTTTTCTATCAACTTTCTAAGTGTGTGAGGGGAATATTTCAGAAGTGTCCCTATTTTTATTGTTTTGTCCCCCCCCCCATTATTTATGCCTTTGTCCATATGGACTGCTGTCAGGGAATACTGGCATACATTTGCTTTCAGACTTCCATCCCTCAGTAATTTATGCTAATGCATGACCTGTTTTCTATCAACTTTCTAAGTTTGTGAGGGAAATATGTATGATGTGTCCCTTTTCAGGGATTTATTCCCCATTATTTGTGCTTTTGTACACATTTCCTGCTTTAGCAAGTTGCGGAGGTGTCATACACCACTTTTACAATGCAGGGGGTGTGTCACAGTACCTGTCACACACTCCTTGCATTGCTTTCCTGCTGCTGTGTGTATTTTGGTGTCTGCAGACACTGAAATGATCATTTATTTCATTTCAGTGTTCGCGGACACTGAAATACTGGCATGATATTACAGTAATTCTCTAATATTATGCCAGATCATATTAGAAAATGCCATACAGCATTTTCTGAGTGCAGGGGCGTGTTCAATGTCCATGCACTACTTGAACATGCCCCCTGCACTCGTTCATGGTTCATGTCCATGTAGGTTAAACAGCAGCATGCCTTCATGAATATGCAAGGTGAGCTGCTGTGCTACACAGACACAAACCACTCCATGCAGGAATAGTGCTATTCCTGCACGGAGTTTATTGAAAGCCAGGGTATGTCTGAGCAGTGATTTTTCTGTGGCAAAAATGGAAGATCAACACTGTGGAAGAAAATGTTTCGTCCCTTATACCTAGGTTTGAATCACACAGTTTAAAAAATCAATTTTAGCAGTGTATAAAGTCAAAAACAAATGTGTCAGGTCATGACATTTATGCCCCCAGTGCATGTCTGCAAACCTAACTCACCTAACAATTACCTCTCAATTTCTAATATGTATTTCCAAGCTACATAACCAGACACCCTTCAAACTAAGGCCAAGTGTAAGATTAACCTTCCAATATTTCAATTATTTAATTCCTCCCTGTTGGAAAGCATCAGTTGCCATTGCTCTAGTTCAGATATTAGATATGTTTGGCTTTAGAGGTGAAGCTGCCCAGTTTAGGGTGCAGAGGTGGGGTGTCCAGGATATTTATTCAACTTCTGGTAAAGCACCAACACCAATGGCTTTTGCAGGGGGGATATTCTATCTCTCAGTACAAATCTGAGGCATGGAGTAGTTTGGCTCAGGCTGTATCCAGTGCTACTGGAATCCCATGCACTGGAGAGCAGTGTAGGCATCAGTAGAAGCCACGGTTGTGCAGCGGTAGTGTTGTCGCCTCACAGCAAGAGGTTCTCCTGTTTGATTCTCGGCTGGAGCTCCTTCTGCGTGGAGTCTGCATGTCCTCCCCGCAGTCCAGTGTGATTCGAAAGACATGCGTGAAAGGGCATACTTTTGTTGAAGATTGGGCATCGAGCAGACACCTCGGCATCGTAAAAATCTACTGCCAATCATTAGCGGACCGGAGTTCCACTGTGGTGACCTCTAACTGGGAAAAGCCAAAAGAAAAAGAAGAAGAAGAAGAACAACAACAACAGGTGTAAAAGGGGGGAACACTTCACAATGCTGAAATCCTGAAAGATAGAATTTCATATGTCCGAGACCATATGATCGAACTTTCGGAATCCCGACATTATGAACGGAGATCTGCATACAGTACAGAATGCGAGATTTCCTTTTTCCTCACTGTAGTGCAATCTTGGAGTTGGAATATTTAAGTAGCAGGGGTGGGTGTGGGGGGTGTGGGGAGTGCAGGGGTGCTTGCCCCCTGCAGAAACATTTACATTATTTTTTTTTTTTTGGATTTGTTTCAGACTTTTGATATTCCGAAACATCGATCATATGAAATTCGATGTTTTGGAATTTTGATATTCTGAAGTAAAACCATAAAAGGGATATCCTCAACCATTGGTTGAATGAATTTGAGACTGTGACATCCCACAGATGTGTAAGTATGATTATAAGAGAGTATTTGTAATACTTAGAAAGCTAAATATATGCATGACTGGTATGCATAATGTTCTTCTTTTCTTTCTGTTCTTTAACCAGCTAATGCCGAATGTGAGTTTAATAGACAGGTTCATGTTGTTTGAATGGAGAGATGGAGGGAAACAAGTGGTATGTATACAACACAAGAGAAGTGTCAGTGTAACTTTAAAAGTTAAAGATAGATTTCTGGGTTTTTATACAGTTGTAGCAAATTGAGCATGCATATCCTAATTGTAAAAGCAAGTATGCATGCATTACTCTGTAGCACGAACAAAATTTAGGAGTCAAATATTAGACTGTAGTCAGAGGTTGTGGGTTCAAATACCACAAATCACAACTGTATGATACTACATTTCTTTAATAATATTTACATTAAATTAAACTCTATACAAGTGGTATAAATGACCTACTGTTAACTGTAATCTGTATAATTGGAAAATGCTTATGTGCAATATATGCACATTTCAAGGATTACTGTCAGCAATCTGTAGTTATAGTTTGTATTTGTTAGGACATATACTTAAATGTTGTACCTCAGATAAAATAGTTGTATACTTGTGTTAATTCATTGTATGTCACATATGATGGCTCTAATTTTATCTCTTTTCTCTCTCACCCCATCCCTTATCTCTCTTTTTTTATTTTCTATGTGTCATCAAAATGTCTCCATGTCATTCTTCTGTACCACATCACTAAATGGTTCACAGCATAGCAGTGTAGGCCAGCCCCAGTAGATCAGCCTGCCCCCACTCCACCGGCCCCAGTACCAATGCCAAGCACATCTGAGACCCAACCTGGCAGCACTGCCTCTACTGCCCTTGCACTACCTGTGTCCTCAGGTAGTACTGCCCTGGCAGCTGGTGTAGTGGTACCCTCCTGGAGCTGTGGCAGAGGTGGGGATTTCATCACCCACCAGGAGATGCCAGTATTGGTGCATAGGTTAGTGCACCACACCATTGGTGTATGTCTATGCAAATGGAGAGGCTGCTCAACCTCGTGGTCCATAGGAGAAGATGCCAAGCACTCCAGCTACCAGCGGCATAAGGGGATGGTGAAGACAGTCTAGTGGGTCATTACTCAATTCTCACTGTCTCCAAGTTTGATGGGCATGAGCGTGGGCTGTCCCCTCCCTCACCCTAATCATGGTGTCCCCCAACCTTTCATTTCCCTTATAATCCCTGTCTCTTTTCTTGTTTGTTTGCATTTACTTCCTCACCTACCCAACTTACCTGACCTAGGCATACCTACATCCCTTACTCAGCATTCCTCTCTTACTGAATTTTAAAAAAATATTGTCCCACATATAACACTCCATTTCACACACACATCTTCTTGACACACTTGATTCAGTCCAGTTGGCTATAGAACATGATTACATTGTTATCACCACTCTCTCCAAAGGGTGGCACCTATGTCCCTCATGGGCAGGGCCATTCGGTGTTGATCACAAAATCGCTTTGCTAACAATGAGCATCTAACTACTTTCAGTAAGGGTACTTGGGATTTTACATGACTAGGCTTATAAAGGCCCTAGGGCCATTAGCCTAGTAATCTCCTAGGAACATATGAAGCTATGAATCTATGCAGGCCTCCCGTCATCTTATCTCCTGTGTTACTCCTACAGTTACCACTCCAGTCCCATGGATTGAAATATTTTGATACTTGCACATGCCTAAACATCCATTTCATGCATTCTCCCCAACATCTTCTTGCCTACATGCAGTGCTGATGTCATCCACTATAAGTTAGCCTTCGGCCTTGTAAAAGTCAGACTTGTACTGTGGCTTTTGCATAAATCACTGAGCTCTGTAGTCTATGTACCTAGATATGTAGGGGCTCTATTCACACTGCAGTCAGCTGGGGTATGTTTGTATGTGCATTTGCTTGGCATTAGAGAGAGCATTTTACACCAGCATGTGGGATACTGTTTTTGACATATTCTCCTCACTAGACACTGCTGATGTCATCAGCTATATCTGATTTGTGGTTGTTTACTATTCCCACCAGGGCAGGGTCAGAGATTTGCTTGGAGGCCAGGCAGAAGGCACCTCATCCTATACAATACAAATTACAGTGAAATGGCTTTCAGTCTGTCCACAAACATCATGGCATGGTTTGTAGGCCCTGCTTTTTTATTAGTGAGAAACCCCTGTGGTCTCTCCAGCTGTTGCATGTGTCTGTTGAGGTGCTTGCAAAAGAGAGCATTATACTCCAAATTAGTGTTCTGATGAGGTTCAAGTACAGTGTTGTAATATAATCCCCAGATATGAATATGATGCTATGACTTATGATGTGCACAACATAGGCTTTCAATACCAGTGTGGACACTTGGTAGTCGAAGTTCAGATTGCTATTTAAGTGTGTTACCAGTGATTGCATCACTGAGTTTCAGTGTAGTGGGTCTGTTGTCAATGCTGTGATTAGCAGGGAATTCCACTTTGCAGAAAGACAAAATAAAGACAAGTGTTTGCATTTATTTGTAGACCGTGTTGCTTTGTCACCAATTATTTGTCTGTGTTAGCCCCTACTGTGACTCAGTGATTGCACCCACTATGCCAGAATCAGCAAACGCAGTAAGCCAAAGGCAGTATACTTTAGGCTGAACTAACGAGAAATAGATTCCAAAACAGTAAAGGGCCAAGCACAGAGCCTGGGGTATGCCAGTGGTAATATCTCTACTGGTACAGATTGATTCACCAACCTTCACAGTATGTGTTCTATCAGTGAACCAATTGGTTACTCATCTAGTGATGTAAGATTTAATCCCCAGCTGTGAGAGTTTCTCAATGATACTTGCATGGGGGATTGTGTTCAAACCCTAGACCAGCTCAGGATAGCCAGTATGCACTGTCTTACCTTCATCCAGGCCTATCAGACAGAATCAATAGGCTGTGATGACATCACAGATTACCTATCACATGACTCATCAGGTGCTTAGGATTTTCCTCTCTCTTCCCCCCTTGGCTGACCTAGTGTGATTCAGTTTGAACTCTACATTTACCTACAAAACGGAGTCTACAGGACTGCAATTGGTCACCATAACAAAATCAGTTTCTCTCAGCATTTAAGCAGATTGAACTCTACATTTACCTACAAAACAGAGTCTACAGGACTACAATTAGTCACCATAACAAAATCAGTTTCTCTCAGGATTTAAGCAGAGTAGGTTGCACACAAAAAGCATTTGTTAAGCTTTCACTTACAGTGCTATGTAATTAAGCAGGTCACCATTTTGGTCAGCCATAGGGCTCTTTTTTCTACTTGAGTGTTTGCATCCTTCCCCTGTAACTTAAGTAAACTGACTCTTACATTAAGAGCTATAATACTTACCTTATAGCTTTAGGACACCTTAGGAAACCTTGTAAACTGCAATAGCCCCACTATGTTCACCCTCGCTATTCTCGGGCTCTCTTCGCTCCCCTCCCTGCCCCCAATTCCCTCCCGCCTCCAGTACCTCTAAATTTATAGTACTATAGCCACTCCCCCACTTTCTAGATCCTATCTGCTTTCATCTGGGATAATTCCTCCCACCCCCATTCTTCTACCTACATTTTAATAGCACTTATTAGCTTTCATCTGGCATTCTTCCATCCCCCTTCCAGTACATTTGCCTCACCATTCTATCTTCTGGTGTTGCATCACCAGGTAAAACAGTTCCTTAACTCACTAGCTGAATCACGAATAATGATATACTCCTCTTTACTACCCCTCTTGTTCGCACCATACCTCCTTACCTTGTATAGAAAACAGTTTCTCACGGGATTTTAGGTCCCGAAAGGCCATACTATCACCCCAGCTGTAAATCCTCCCACCTTCAACCATACTTGCAGTACCAGGTCCTATCCAACATTATGTTCAGTCTATCAACATCTCAACCCCAGGCACATTAGCTCTAGATCCAAACACTACCACAAACTAATAAACAAATTCCTGAAGTTCATCACCAAGTATAGACTTAACCTAATACTTGGTGGTGATATTCACCCCAACCCTGGTCCACCCACTTCAGATACACATACCCCCTCTACTTGCAATCTAAGCTACAAACCTAAAATTAATAGGCCAACTAACTATCTCCTAGCCTGTCATCTGAATATTAGAAGCATTAATAACAAGGTACATGAATTGCATGCACTTCTGGATGTCCACTCCCCTGAGATTCTCTGTTTATCTGAAACCTGGTTAAAACCAAACACTACAGACAATGAAGTGTTACCACCTGGGTACAAAATACACAGGCTGGATCGTGCTTCCAGGAAGGGGGGGGGGGGTGGAGTAGGTGTACTCTATAAATCTGAGTTGAATGTCACCATAAATGTAATACAACCACCTCAGATTAATAACTCAGAGATTCTTGCCACCTAATTGCAACTTAATAAAAATAAATGCATTAATATCATCTGTATGTACATTCCCCCAGGTAACAATATATCTACACTTGAAGATATCCTGCACTGGCTATCATGTCAGTACCCCCAAGAAACCCTACTACTTGGAGACTTTAACATAGACTGGGGCACCTGTTCCTCAGAATCTCCAACCACCCATATTAACCTGTATGCATTTACACAAATCATATCCACCCCTACCAGGATAGGTAAACCCAACCAAAAAGAAAGTATACTTGACTGGGTACTCATAAATAGTCACCACCAACTGTACACCTCTGGTACCCTCCCTGATGGCCTAAGCGATCACCTTCTCACATATATAATTAAGCACAAAGCCATTAATTCCCAACAACCCTTACTCAGAAAGGTTAGAAACAATAAAACCTTTGACCCTGCCAAATTCCAACAAGAGCTAAACTCATGTAATTGGTCTATTCTAAAACACCTCCCCTTAGAGGAAGCAGTAGCGTACTTTAACAACAAATTCCTTGAGATCCTTGATTTGCATTCACCTGTTCATTCAAAGAGAACAAAGGTAAAAACTGCGCCATGGCTTTCTAAAGAGTCTAAACTCAAAATTACCCTTAGAAATAAAGCATGGGCTTTATGGCGTTCTTCTAAAGACCCTCAAGATCACATTAAATACAGGCAATCCAGGAACAAAACTAAAAAATCCATTTTATAAGACAAAAAACAACACTACTGTAATTTACAGACAGTAAATCAAAATAACCCTCAGAAGTTTTGGGCATGTTTAAATAATCTACTACATCCCGGACAAACTTCAACCCTAATCCCTGCTGCTACTATTGATAAAACCCCTGAAGATGTTTCTGACAGTTTTAACCGATTCTTTACTGAGACAATTCAAGCCCTAGCTAGCCAACTACCTCCTAGCTCCCCTGGTCCTGAAAGTACCACCCCTAGAAACCTACTCGGGTTCAGCTTCCAACCAGTTGCCACTTCACTTATCCGTACCTTGATCAAAAAATTAAAACCCACTACACTTTCTACTGATCAACTCCCTGCCGAGTACCTATAAAAATCAGCTGATGCTATTGCTTACCCTGTCTCAATACTAATCAATCGAACCATAGTAGAAGCTAAAATTCCCACCATCTGGAAAATATCCTTTGTAATCCCACTTCACAAAGGAGGCAGCTCTACTGAATTTTCCAATTATAGGCCAATAGCTATACTCTCTCCACTTGCAAAGATTATGGAAAAATGTATTCATAGACAACTCATGAGCCACCCAATCCAGAATCACCTTATGGCAGACACTCAGCATGGCTTCCGTCCTCAGCACTGCTTCAGCCCTCCTAGCCTTTACCAACACCATAAGCCATAATTGCAACAATAATTATATATCCTCAGCCCTCTTCTTGGATCTTACAAAGGCATTCGATATGGTTGATCACCAACTTTTAATCCACACCCTGCAAACATTCTGTCTAGATACTAGAGCCCTTCATTGGCTTCAATCCTACCTTAATGGTCAACAGCAGGCTGTCCTCTGGCAGAACAAACTCTCTAACCTTCTACCTAACACCCTTGGAGTACCACAAGGCTCTATACTAGGGCCCTTGCTGTTCTCCATCTTCATTAACAACCTTTATACTGTCATCCCAAAAGTCAGCTGTATCCAATATGCTTATGCCTCTACTCTGATTTGCTTGGCCACATCTCCAATAGAGTCATGGTCAGCTACACAGACCACCTTTAATACAATAGAAAACTGGATTTCTGAACGTCGTCTGATCCTAAATCCCAAAAAAACTAAAATGCTGTTATTTTCACCAACACGTAGGTCTACCGCTTTCACCTTTACCATAAAATCAAATGATGGTACAATAATCTCCCCTGACCCCTCTACAAACCTATTAGGTGTCATCATAAATAATAATCTAAAATTCAACCTACATGTTAACCAAACTATCAAAACCATCAGTAAAAAACTAGGGTCACTTTACAGAATAAAAGCCTTCCTAACCCTTCCAACTAAAATTGCCATAGCTTGCTCTCACCTTCTTTCAACCCTTCTGTATGCATCCCCTCTACTCTCAAATTTAAACAAGATTGTCCTTAACAAATTCTCAATTTGCTACAACCACATTGCCAGGTTTGCCACTGGGCTGCCTTTTAGGACACATCATTGAATCAATCTAAATCAGTTTAGGTGGCTTGAACTACCCAGCCTAATCCAGTATAACCAACTGATTATGGCCTATAAAATCCTCTATAATCCGGACAATACTCCTGCACTTAAAAATATTATCACCCCCTATAACAATCCTAGACCGCTTCGATCCTCTAACAAACTATTAATTAAGACTAGCAAAATGAATAACACAGCCGGTGACTCTCTCTTTGAAAACTCTGTAAGTAGACCCTGGAACTCTCTTCCAGCTGATATTACCTTACTTTCCACCTTAGGTCAATTTAAAACTAGACTCAAACAACATTTGGCATTTAAATGGCTATGTCAATGTATCAAGCCTGGCTAACTCTCTCTAGAATGTGTAAAAATCTGTTAACCAGTTTACTGTGTAATTTAATTTAATCCTGGTTTACGCTCTGGATTAACTCTAACCTGTGGAACTTGTTTAACTTGCTTACTTATGTAATCACTGTAAATAGTCTGTTTGTAATATTTAGTGCTGGTATTATGTAATGCTGTATCTGCTTACCCTTGGAGCTTTTCTACCTGGGCCTTCGTTGAAAATGGACATGCATCCAGTCGGACTATCCCAGTCAACAAATGTAAGATAAATAAAATAAAAATAAATACACTTCCTGACATGGTTGGATACACACTTTAACACACCCTCCACATAGACTATGTTCCTTGAAGGGTGTACATCAACATGCATCCATCTGAGTTGGGGGGACTGCGCCCAATGCATGCATGTATAGACACATCCTAAATGTCCTCATCTGTGAGGTAAACCAACATGTCATCATGGACCTTTTCTAAATGGACACTAGTGCTATCTCAGCTGTGTGCAACAGACCTGTATGAGTTGTTAATGCTACATCATGTCTGTTACATCTGTTAGATGTCCTCAAAGAGGTAATCAAGGGCATGCATGATGACAACACTGTCATCCTTTTAAACTTGACAAGCCCAAGATGTTTGACACAAATCCAAACTGAGGTATTCACTCAACACTGTCAGATGTGGCCAGAAACACCTGTATCACCAAGTGGATAGACCACTGTATCACATATGCAGCATCAAAATATGTTGAAATGTGTGAAATGACCTCTATCTCAGGTTCAGTGATCAGGTCCGCACATCAGGGCTGTCTGCTACACCCTTTCATGTCCATTTTTAAGTGACAGACATCACAGAAGACATAGTCATCCTGTGTCCAAACAGCTGTCTGAAGGACTACAGAGTGTGGGCAATCATTGACTCCAGCTGTAATATTATGAACCCAGTCCAAAGATTGCTGCTACAGACATGACAACACCTACAATGACACAAAAACTTAGATTGATTTGTTACATCAGGAAAAGAAACACACAACCAAGTATAATGTATACATCACACTCTATACTCAGAAAAATAGGTATATAACCTGTTTCCTGGGATAGATGGTAAGTGAAACGTCCAGCAACATGTGGTCACAGTGATGACTACTTCCTTGTATGTAACACAGCTACTGAGTATGTTACACCAGGTCCATGTGTACTACCTGTTCTGCTGATGCACACAGTACACATAGTACATACATAGCTATTTGACAACATTACTGGCATTTGTAATATTTGTGTTAGTGTAGATTGTGTCATATATATCTGCCATGCACATCAGCCAACTAGCCTGTATTAATCATAATGTCACATACAGGTATAGCAGTGTTCCTCCTAACACCTCCAGCAGATGTTACAATGCCCGAACAGCATGCATGATTACCCTCAGAGTGTGGACATGTCATAACAGTTTTACAAGTGTGTGTGTGCAGAATTATTTCTGATCACCATAATCACATATATCAGAGACATGAGATTACTGGTGGTATTGTTCTGATATTGTCCATGACTGTTCTTGCTTCTTTTAGTGTTGCCCATGAGCCTTTACCTGTGTCACATTTGCTGGAGACCTCTGCTGAGATTACATTCATATTCAGGCAAATCAGTTTGCACAGCTTTACAATATGCACCATATCTCAGTTGCATGTCTCATCCCTGGTAGATGTCCTCTGCATTGTTCATGCAAGGATGCTTATCTCATACAGAAATTTTTCCCATTGTTATCTCACCTTCTGTGACAGTCACATAATACACATTTTCACTGAGCAGTCCATACTGTACCATACTTATATGTGATTGGTGTTGCTGCTACAACTACCTTCCATTGACATGCCCTCATCTGTTGTACATTAGGTTTTCATCTGTCCTCTTTCCCCTGTGTTCATTCCTACAATTCATGTGTGTGTTTCCCTGTTCAATACACACACTTCCCTTGAGTGTTTATTTTACGTGGCAGTCCAGGGAACCTTACAGATCCAGGAATGGGATTTTGCAATACTCTACACTGTATACATTGTCCTGCACTGTGTTTGGACCATATACATAACTATCATACCTCTCAACTGTCTAGATTTTCACAGAATTTCCAGATTTTTGCCTTATATATCTTTTGATGTGCTCCTTATAAAACCTAAGGTTTTCTGCCATATCACTGGGATGATCTCAGGACTGATGTCACACAATAATTACATATATTTGAGTTTCAGAATTCAAAACCTTCAGAAAATGAATCTTCACATACAACACTTGTTATTCTAGCACATTTCTGAATTTAAAAGAACAAATATGCAAAATATGTCCCTATTTCTGTGTCATTCACTCCATTATGCTGTGCTTTGTCCAGATTCTTGCACTAAGAGATTGAGACTTATGAAAACTATTATCTGTTAAGCTTTGGTGATCATTGTGGCATTCAGCTCAAAACCGCAAATCTTCTGTGCTCTGACTTAAACAGGATTGCTATGCATGTTGGTTTATACAGTTTACTGGCCGGCAACAATGTTGCCATCCATGGAACCAAGCTTATTTACATTTAGATGTGGTGTGCAGCATGAACATGCAATGAACACTACTGCTCACTCAGCACACATTCAAACTCCATGTAAACTTCCTGCAAAGCTTACACTGAGTTTACTGAATCCCAGGGATTGCCTTTTTTATTTACATACATTATACAATACAAACATGTCTTCTTTCTTTAAAAGAACTATCATTCAGTCCAACATTGCATAAATTGCGCAGTACCTTCCTTTCCTTAAACCTTGTGAACAAATATTCTACAGGTTTTGTTCCCACAAATTCCATTTATTTCTATATAAATGACTTCCTTTTTCTAAAGATCCCACTTCTAGTTCTTTTATTCTTTTACAATATTCACTGCTTCGCATATTGGTTTAGATAAAACAATTAAGTTGTACAGTTTCCTTCATTTATGGTTGTTGTGGATATCTAACTGAATTTCAACTTATTTATGGCGTGCCTACTTTTGAAAAAGTGAAAATATGATCTAACATATGCCTTATCATTATGAACAGCTTGGACATGTGAACAAGAGTAGATAATGTATTCTGCCACGCCTATTACATCCTCAGACCAATGGCATCATAAATACCTGCTAAAGGGATCTCATTCTCTTTTGCATAATAAATAGAACATGATAGAGGGATTGGTACGCAACACACAGAATACTGCTTCTATGGAACTGTCTTCCATTCCATGCAAAGCAAGTACTTATTCAAACGTAATTTAGATGAAAGGATGGGTAACTGCAAATTCACCCCCAGTTTAGCATCCCTGCTCTTTATGGATAGGAGAAACATGTAAGAAAGATGTAAATGTCCCAATATATCCCTGTTCAGCCTCTGTCTTGGTTATCGGTATACAAAACATAAGGGCTAAAAGCTACCTTGGGAAGGTAAGGCTATGCTTCTTAAGCTCCACATGGATCAATAGGCTAGTAAGTACCTATGAGACTATGTATATTTACCTGATTTAGAGAGGCACCAATTGAAGTGGATGGCAGAAGCTGTTTGGTACTTGATTAAACAAGTAATCGATGTTGATAAATTCATGACTAGAGATTTATGTTGCAGAAGATCTCCTTCCCAGTTTGTTTCTAAAGCTTCATGTTGCTCTGGGGAGGAGTGGATGTTGAAATTCTGAGGACTGTAACTCTGATAGTGTGATCACTGGAGTAGTGGAGCTAAAAGTGTGAATGTGGGGGAATATAGACCAATTTCACAGCTACAGTGTTTCAGTATTCCCCATAGTCCACTGTGTGTCAGTCTCAGAATTAATTTATATAAATAACAAGGGTATAGGAGTACAGCACCCTCATGTCATTACTACAGTGGTACATAGCCCTCCTCCCACCTGCAAAAAATGCTTTGAAGTTGTAACAATGAGGTATGGAATTTGCTGTGTTTTGTTTCATTATCAGTTTATCTTTTAACATATCATGGCCACAGGAGTTGGTCTCACATTTCTGACAGTGGCCGACTTTGAGGAACTAGAAGAATCAGCCTGGTAACAGAAGCTTCCATTTTCATCTGTGTTCCTTTTTACTGAGTGCCTAGTTTTGCCATTGGTTGTGATTTGTTCTCCCTACTTATATACAGTGCAACATCCTTAACTTAACTCCATTCTTTTTCATCTTATTCATAAGCATGGTAACATTTTTCTGGCATGAACTGCATGACGAGATGGACATAAACATGCCAGTGTTCCCAATATCTCCACCAGTATGAAAGGCACAACACTGTCATGTATTTATCATATGCCAGAACCTACATGAACCCTTTTTATACTAGTCATTGACTCAATTATATTGTTTCTTACTAGGTGACGACAGGAGTTAGTTGAGATATACTGCCGGTGTGGTACCCAGAGTGGGACCAGACATTTTTAAATAATAGTTAGAATTACTAAACATGATCTCCCTAACTTAGTGGAGGACTCATTTTTTCCTCATGTCTCATTATGGGGACAATGCTGCTGTACCAAAACAAGTATAATTATACCTTGTGTTATTTGTGAGGAGAAAGAGTCATTCACATGAGGGAAATTTGTGATAAATACATGTCATAATGCTGCTATTCACAGTCAAAAGGTCTTGTCTTATGTGACTGTGAAACCGGAGCAATAACCCTCAGGGGAACTGTGGACATGGTATACAGTACAGGGTTTCATTGTGTCATGTTGCACATAATACAGTAGTGCTTTATAATGTTTTCATTTACTAGGCAGTGATAAGAAACTGACCAAAACACAATCAATACACCCAAATCAGGTGCATTAATCAGAAATCCACCCTTGCTCAATATATCTACGTAGCAGTTCCTTATATGAATTCTGTCTCCATGTCTTACACCCCTTTGCACTTTATCTTGTCCACCTGATTTTCTCCTCATTCACCATATGACAATGTGAAATATATTACTTTTTGATCAGTTTTAATACTAGTGGTGTGTGTGTGTGTGTGTGTGTGTGTGTGTGTGTGTGTGTGTGTGTGTGTGTGTGTGTGTGTGTGTGTGTGTGTGTGTGTGTGTGTACGTGTTTGCACCTAGAAACATTCCAGAGGCACAAGTTTGAAAAAAATGCAAAGATTTATTAATCTGAGGTAGAAGAAAAATAGAAAAATACCCACTTTATTGTATAAGTTAGACATTGAATAGTAGTATTACAATAAACTTTATAGTCCATTTCAGCAGTCAAGACAACAGCCTCTCCACCAGCATTCTATTCTTCTGCTAAACAAAGGTGTAGGCCCTGTGAAGCCTTCCATTCAGATTTAGCAATGATAGAAAGTTGTCAACTGAATTTTGTTTCATTCTGCATCCAAAATTACCCCTGAGTGGATTGTTATGCACCATAGATCTTGGACCTTTAGGTAAAGACCCTGCTTTTCTTTACTCTGAACCTCTGATGGAGGAACTTATTTCTTGTTTTTTCTTGAACAGGATCCTCTTTTTCATATGACATAAAAAAAAAGGAAATTGCTGTCTAACTAATACAGTTAACTGCCTAATTGTAATATTGTGAAAGCTCTTACATGCACAAGTCACTTTACCCATTTTTAAAAGCACAGTCCACATTTTTTGAATATAGATGTTATAAGAAAATCAGGGTGTTGTAAGCAGTGCAAGATTATTCAAGACGGCACTAACATTACAGTCAACCAGTATGATAAAGGTATTGTGCAAATTGAATTTTAATTATACAACTTCTGGGACTATTTACTTAGCAAAACACCTATTGCAAACAAGGTTATATGAACACTGTTGCGTAGTTTCAGAGAACAATGGCAACAATGCGCCATATAATCAGTCATTACATTGTCAGATTTTTTTTTTTTTTAAGTATGTAAAAGTAAAAGCCAATACCAAAGTGCTCTGGCTGACTAAGTTTGCAGATGACTGCATGCTAGGAGCAGCCACTGAATCCGCAAATGGCCTAGTCGTCCTACAGGAAGGTTTGTCCCAAAGAAATAACTGGTGCAAAAATCAAGTACTGAAACTAAATGCCAAAAAATTCATTATTTTATCCTTTGGGAAATTATTTACTAAAGGGGACTACCACACTGACAATATGCCCCTGAGATGACCCGTATGTTCAGGATTTGGGAACGTATGTGGAGAGTGACCTAAATTTTGACCAACATGTGTTCATTCTTGTAAGAAATTCCTATATTGCACAGCTTATAAACAAAAGAAATACGTCTAGATCTAGGCATGTCATTATTTGCCTTTACTCAGTCGTTATTAGGCCAATAATGGAATATAATTATCCTTTTTGCATTTATCTGTCAGGACACATGCAACAACTACAATGCCCACAGAAATACCTTACTAAAAGGATACAAGGCCTAAACAATATGTCCTACTTGGCCTGAGCCCTATACCCTATACTCGGTATCCTATAGATTGCTAAGAGGTGATCTGTGTCTGGCATAAAAGGCATCCTCTGACCCAATAGTGATGGATTTACTGCACATCAGCAAGTCAAATGACATCAGAAATACTTGGTCTAGAGATATAAACTTCTGCAACATTAACAGAACAGTTTGGAGGGGCAAATGTATCTCACAGTGATCTTCAGAAGCTTGAGGTTTCAAAACTTTGAACTTCAAAAGGACAAGACCATAAAATCGAAGATTTGAAATTTCGAATGTTTTGAATGGAGATAGCTTTACAGCATGGAATGGGACATTTACAGCTTTCCTCAGTGTACTGTGATCTCAGAGCTGGTATATTTAATTAGTGGGGGGCGTGAGGGGAGTAGGGGGGCTTGCCCACTTGCAAAACCGTAAACATTTTTTTTGTTTTTATTTTTTTTATTAGGTTTTTAAAGTTTCAAAACTTCGATCTTATGGTCTCAGCCATTTGAAGTTTGAAGTTTTGAAACTTCAAGCTTCTGAAGTAGAGCCATCTCACAAATGATACCGCTGCTCAGGAAAAGACTCCCCATCCACATGAAACAAAGTTCATCCCTGTCCATATTCAAGCATAACTTAGATGTATGGATGGGAAACAGAAACTTTACCCCAGGACTGCCCCCTGTACTACTAATGGACAGAGGCAGCACCTAAATATTTTATCCCATGCACGGGTCCCCCTCAAGTTATCTTTGGCATGATTACAATCTCTAACCAAATGGTACAGGTTATTTTGAACACAAAAAGGGAAACTGGCTAAGCTTAAAATGGCCCATAAGGGCAGGTAGCCTAGTACGTACCTATGAACCTATATGACTTTTACTTCAAACATTATATCCCTACAAATTCCATGAATATGTGCAAAACATTTACATGGATTGTAGTCATGACATAATGACTATACCATGAATGAGGTGGGGGGACATATCTGAATAATACAAGAACGTAGACCAAACCATGCAAAACTTTATACTTCAAACGTATTCATTATCCAAAATGAATGATAACTACTACCAAGTTTTGTTACACTGTTTTATATCCAAATGATGGTTAGTCCAAGTTTTTAAGTTGTGACTGAACTTATGAAAGTAGACTGTCCAGTCTGTCAGAACTTCTTTCTACAACTGAAAAGGTAAGGTAAGCACAACATTTCATATCTCAAAAAAAGACATTGAATAGGTTGGGTTACCTAATAGCCAAAACAGAAGGATTGTGCTTATCATGGGGGTGGGCATGCAATGCTGTCTTAATTTGACTATCAATTCAAGTGACAATGGGTGGACTGTAGCACAAGGCCATATAAAGGGAAAGTGGCCTGCACGTATGACAGGGCATCTCCAGCACTTGCTATTTGGGGTGCATCCCTATCTTGGGAAGAAGGGCTGGAATGTTTTTTCCAAAAATTAAGGAGTTTTACCAAGGTGAATATGGATATAGTGGGAAGTTGTGCATCATACACAGAGCTCAGCCACACTCCACAAATAAACTATGAATTTCATTTGATAAAAAGGTGCTCCATTTGTGTTTAAGTTCCAGCATAGTGCTTTGGGCTGAAGTGGTAACTAACTGATAGCAAACTTTAAGTTTCTCTTCCACTATTGGACTAATCCCTTGAAGGGATTTTTGAGATAGTAGTAGTAGTGAAACCAGCCAGCATTGTTGTGAAGTTTCAAACGGCCCATATCCTGGGGCCTAACACTGCTCTTAGTTGAAGGTCCTGCCACCAATATAATTTTTTTAGAGAAGCATTCCTTTAATTGGGAGAAATGAGAGGAGGGCCTTATGATCTTATATGCAAAGGCCCTTAACTAACAAGACAATCTGAGTAGTCCAATCCATCTAGCAGACTTTTTCATGATCTATGGTGCTAAGGTAATAATTCCATAAGGGGGAGTGAAGTATGATGCTGAGCGTGGACGATATATCAAAACATTATGTTTATCAAAGTGAATAAACTTAATAAGATATTGTCCAACAAAATCTATGCTTTCTTCTTGTAAAATTAATGTTTATAATGAGATAACATCAATTAAAATTGTTTGTTATCAGTAATTCATAATTTTTGGTAAAATGAATAATATTCAATAATCTTTAAGATAAAATGTGAAAATCTATACAACTGGATTAGGTACAGAAACTAAATATATGGCTGTCAACTCAGTTTTATTGTTACTGCCCACCACTATAGGTCTAAAAGGTGGGCCACTAATATTTTTGTAGATTTTGGGAATGCTGAAAATCTTTACCCAACAAGGATTTCCATTGGCCATACATTCAAACAATAAAAAAAAATCAATGCAATGTTCATTTATCAAATCAAATAAATAAATATCAATTGCTCTGAATGTATTGAAAAATAGATTGAGTTTGTAACAACATTATAACAACTAGTCCCGATGAGTGTTTGTTCACAGCTTCAATATCTTTATCAACATCCCTAACAATTGCACCATTGCCTATATTGGCCTTCATTATTCTTAAGGTGCTACTCTGTAAATCATGAAGAGCTTTTCTGTCTCCTAATCATAAATTAAAATACTTTTTACTAGGTTTGTTATAAATTTCTTAAAATCACTTTCACAAGTGTCGGAAAAAACTCACAAAGTACCATTATGACGTGGATTAAAAGAACTTTTCTTTTTGCATAAAATTTAAATTCTATGTTAAAATGTTTGACATTATGTGAAATATAATGTAAATTATGTTTTCCTGTGAACAACTTTAGGCCCAAAATCAGTTTAACTATGTTAGCTCTCATTCAAGGAATAAATGAAAGTCCTTTACTTAAAACACTTGTGTGAACATTGATCACTGTGATGGAAGTCAAATTCAAAACTGGATAACATTTAATAACTGTCATCTCCCTCTACCATAGCTCCTTTCCATTTGTCTGCTTTTCTGATGTAGATTCTGATAGTCTTGTTTTTTCACCTGTGAAGGCTTCTGGGAAAAAGCCACAGGACTTGTAACATAATTCAAGCCATTTTGATGCCGTCCACTTTAATGATGTTGAACACTGCTATGAACAGTATCATGATGATGTTCAGGAGAACAAAGTCTTTGGTTCATAGGTTCATAGGTTCGTAGGTGTTTACTAGGCTAAATACCACAAGGGCCTTTTTAAGCCTAGCCATGCATCCCAAATCTCTGACAAGTTCTGATACCCTTGATAAGTGTAAGCATGGGCCTGGGAGATGAACCATTTACAAGTTACCTGTTTGCATCAGAGACATAGGTGCCAAACCAGGGATGAGTTTCCGGTTTCCCATCCAGTTGTCCAAGTTGCACTTGAATTGGATTCAGGAGGAACTCTTGATTTTCCACCAGTCTGAGGGAATGGCAAGGTGAAGGCAGGAAATCTTCTATATAGAAAAAGAAAACATTGTCAACTGAAGACATTATACTTTTTCCAACTTCTTGAATGCTGCTTGATCCATTAAAATTATCTCCAACATTGCTGGTGGTCCGAGTAGTCATTAATAAAAATGTAGTGCTACTTTTATAAGCTTCTGCATCTCGTTCAAGCTTTTTCATTTTTTTTTATTCATGATTGTAGCACTGACTCCTTCATATAAAGATTTGTGGAGTTTGAATGCTCCATTATCTCTCACTTGCTGGTCTAAATGTTTAATTTAGTTGAATAACATCATCTTCAACTGCCTTGTGTTTTAGTGAACCCATCACAACCCTGCAAATTATATATACTAACTTTGAGATCACACTGTTATAGGAAAAGGGGAATTTCTCAGCCCCCACTGTACTATGATCTCGAACACCCAAATACCATCAGTGTTCAAAACTGCTCAAACATGAATGTAAACCATTTAGATATAGTTATAAACATATAAACCAAAAAGACCGTAACCAGTGACACCAAAGTAATAAAAATTCTTTTACTGAAGAACAATAAAATTGAAGCGCTTTTCGTCAGGTCAAGTACTCGACTTCATCAGAATCTCCACACACTTTAAACCAACAATTACATTTTTATATATAATAATTGTGTTACAATTACATCCTGAGAGCCTATTTAACTTCATTATTCAATTAAGTTCTTAAAGGGCTTACAACAAGGATATAAAAGCAAAAAGCAAGATAAATACAAAAACATAAAAATACCTAATAAGTAAAAAAGTGGTTTAGTTAAATAGTAATCTATAATCTTATCAAGTATGTTTAGCAGTTTAACAGCAATTCTGAACCTTATCCTGTAGCACAAGTTATCCAAGTAAACTCTAATGAAGTACTTACTGACAACAACGGCTTTCTTAGTAAGGACAACACAACAGCTGTTCCTGTGATTACGAGCGGGATATCAGACAGAACAAATACAACACAAGTTTTACTTGCAACTACCGGTATTGTGCAACCACCGGTTGTTGCGGCGGATCGAATTGGGACAAACGAAGGTAAAAGAGACATTGGTCATTCACCTTTATGGCTTAAAAGTAACTTTTGTTTGTCTGATATACGTGAAGCTGGTGCTTCTTTTACAAATGATAGTTCAAGGAATGTTAACAATGAAAAAGGTAACAACAGTATCACTTCTTAATTAAAAGACTTCGAAGGGTGTTTGTTGAAATATAAAAAGCTACAATTAGAGGTAGCATATTTCAACGAATGTCTAACACGGAGAATTGTCCCTAAAGGTCTGAGAAGGTTTCCGTATCCTACTGGCTTGGAAGCTGGCTCTACCTTCCATAAAGAACTAGTGGAACTGTTTGATAATCAGGGTTTAGAACTTATAACTTTATTTATCAAACACTACAACTTTTGGATTGCAGAACTTAGTCAATATATCACTGAATTGGATAGATCTATATCTATTGACATGCAATTCAATAGATATAAGTACGAATATGATAGAATATTCTTAAGTATAGATGACCACATGACTAAGCTCAATCTCCAAAAGATTAAAAAACTTAATAGGGACAGTCGTGATTATAGAACAGGGGTGGCTTACCCTAAACCACCGACTGGTCAGACATGGAGGAAGGGCTTATTTAACTACAGTCTGAATGACCCATCACATGACCAAACTGGGCCAGCCATACCCCAACTTGAAAATACTCAATATGCTTATCCACCAAATAGAGGGCCGGATGATTTAGACCGAATAGGTAACCTTGATGAATTTGGTGAAACAACAAGTACACCGTGGAGTAAAAGACTGAGAAGTGGAAATAACAACAGGGGGGGGAGCAATTACAACAATGCACCTGATAGATATTCTTTTTTAGGTGCAAGACCCAAGAATCAGAATTCGTATCCAAACAAGGTTGGACAGAGATGGATGAACAATCAATAGTCATAGACTTGTGTAATGAGCCACCATTTCTCGACAAATCAACAACGGAAGATCATCCAACGCCAGAACTATGTATTGATTTTACGAACATTACTGGACTTGATGTAGGAGTGACTGACGTTAGTATTATTACACCATTGGTAGATATAACTCCAGCTCCACTTCTGCCAGAAATAGTTAAAAATGTATCAGGTGACTTTAGTCTATATAATTTCAGTCACGTTAAATTTGACACCAGTATGGTGGAATTATTATCTAAGGGATTTAGTTTTATTCCTACAAAGCCTATTGACATTGTCAACACCATATTAGATGTCAAACTCTTTGTTAGGAAATTAAATTTTAAAGTATTAATTGGGGATTCCCTAGACACGACTAGTTCAAATACACTACATACATCTAGTACTTTTAACCCTCCCCTACACCCTGTATTGGAACTATTTGAAAGGTGTTGCGAATTGGACTTGAGACATTCATGTTTGAATAAGTCAAAAAAGTATACTAATAACAACACTTCCAAAGAGGACAGGGAATTCATCGAATATCTTGGTACACAAAACTTACGGTTTTGTAAACCAGATAAGGGTGGAGGGTTGGTAGTATTTACAACTGATGACTATGAGGAACGTATGAACCAGGTACTAAAATCAAATAAGTATGATCTTAGTTCAAGGTCAGAGGTCAATCGCGCTTATAGTTTAATAAAGGACACTATTGAAGATCTATTTATTGAAAGCAGAATTGATTCCAAGATGCATGCATACTTAACTACATCTTATCCTAGTTATGCATGTGTCTTTGGTATCCCGAAAATACATAAGAGTATTAATGATCCACCTCTTAGATTATTACTGGACAGCAGGGGAACACCTACATACACATGTGCAAAGTTAGTTGACAGCATGCTTCAAAAATATGTCCAGATGGAACATCATATCTGTAAGGACTCATGGTCATTTCTGGACACAATAAGAGGTATTGGGACTGATATGGAAGCAAACTTTGTAACAGTAGATGTCAAGGACCTGTATAGCAGTATCCCACAAGACATTGCTTTGGAATGGGTTTGCCATATGATGAAGAAACACCATGCACCAGATAGGGAAATCTACTTGGTTACATTATTGGTTGATTTAATTTTAACATACAATTTCTTCATCTTTGGAGATGAATTTTACCAACAAAAAGTGGGGGTTGCTATGGGCTCGCCATGTGGTGGTAGTATAGCAAATTTGGTTATGGCATATTGGGAGTCCAATTATGTTTTTTCACAACAAAACCCATACTTTGACTCATTCCTTTTTTACACTAGGTTCTTGGATGACATCTTCCTACTTGTGAGGGTAGGTGAGTTTGAAGTAGAAAGGATGGTTCAATATTTTAATCAAAGTACCACCTTTTTACAGTTCACTCACACATTTTCGATGTTGAACATTGCTTATTTGGATGTGATGTTGAGTAAGGACTCAGCATTTAATTGCTTCACTGCAAAAATTTACAGAAAGGAAACATACTCGAACACATTCTTGCACTATACCAGCTGTCATCCATTTTTTCAGAAAAGATCTGTAATTAAAGGACAGCTGGTTCGTGCTGCTAGAATGGTATCACTTGACAATGATTTTCATGCTGAATGTTCTAACTTGAAGAACATGTTTATGGCACGTGGATACCCCTCCGAGCTATTAGATGAATTAATACAAGAAGTCACTAATAAAAGAAGTCAACATATTTATAATCCACTACTACCAGTCATTACTAATAACACCATTAATACACTTATTAGCCCTGATTTTAACAGTTTTACGAGGGGGTTAGAAGGGTCTGTTGAGTCCAACGTGGTTGACAAACTTGGGACATTAAGGAATTTAGTGTTGCCAGCCTCAACAATGACTGATGAAAACTGTAAGAGTACTTTCATCACTACATTTAGTAAAGACAGTAAAATATGCACTGACATTATATTTAAGAACTGGGAATTGTTCAGGGCAGACCCAGACATTTATAACAAAACGGGCCCTTGCCCAAAGATTGTATACAAAAAAGGAAAAAATCTAAAAAATATTTTGGAGTTTAAGAAAGGAAGTAAGACATCGAAGGTAGGAACATACAAATGTCAGAATTGCAATCATTGTAAATATGTCGAAGAGGGTACACAATTTAGCATTAACAATTGTAGATACAAAATAGGGTTCAAACTAAATTGCAATTCATGTTACGTGGTTTACTTAGCTAGATGCCAACAATGTCCGGCCTTCTATATTGGTAAAACCATTAGAAGGCTGAGAGACCGTATATATGAACATTTATACGCTATTAAGACATCTAAAATGGAAAATGCACTAGCTAAACATGTATTTACTAACAACAACCATAGTTTTAAATTTATAGCTATAGACCACATTCCAGTTAACAAAAGAGGTGGTCCGAGACCAGTACAATTAGAAGAAGCTGAATTAATATGGCAAGTAAGATTGTATGCTTATTGCTATCCAGGCTTAAACGATACTTGTTCAATTTCTAGCCTGTTGAAACTAAAGAGTTTAAAAAGATAAATATATTTGGTATATTTTAATTATGTGTTTTGACAATGTTTGTTGTTTTATACATTGCTAGTAGCATACTTGATAAGATTATAGATTACTATTTAACTAAACCACTTTTTTACTTATTAGGTATTTTTATGTTTTTGTATTTATCTTGCTTTATGCTTTTATATCCTTGTTGTAAGCCCTTTAAGAACTTAATTGAATAATGAAGTTAAATAGGCTCTCAGGATGTAATTGTAACACAATTATTATATATAAAAATGTAATTGTTGGTTTAAAGTGTGTGGAGATTCTGATGAAGTCGGGTACTTGACCTGATGAAAAGCGCTTCAATTTTATTGTTCTTCAGTAAAGGAATTTTTATTACTTTGGTGTCACTGGTTACGGTCTTTTTGGTTTATTTGTTGGAGCTGTTGCCGTTCGTGCTTTTCATAGTTATAAACATAGACATATATTTATAAATTAGACACAGACCTAGATCTACACATAGACACCAGTACAGTTATACATATAATTTTTAGCATTTATCCTTCTTTTTATTCAGTCCAGTATTTCATATCATTTCTTGCTGGTCTGTTTTGTCACACCACTCTCACTTTTAGTGCTTACTGGCATCCCAGACATTTATTTTTAATTGTCATTTATTTATTGTTTTTCTTCACCCTACCCTTTTATTGTGTCATTCTTGTTACACACTACCTTTCTAAAAAAGAAGTGTGTTATTCTCTATTGTTCACCTTCATCATGTTTGCTGCCTGTTCATATCCCTTTCCAACATCTTTCCCTGGACAGACAACAAAAGGTGTAATATTAGACCTGCATTACTTGTGGTGATTGTCAGTGTTATTTAATTTCCCTTTGTTCTTAGGAATGGTGTTTTATTTGATGATCATTTATTTTACTACTACCTACCTTTAGGAATGTTTAATTTAGTGTTGGACCTCTGTGTTATGTGTGCATACATCTATATACTTGTTGTTCTGTGCATAGTGTCAGAAAAGAAGGGAGGCCATTGTAAGTAACAAACATTTTTAGAATAAACAAACTTTTACAAGATTTTATCTGATGGATTTAAAGATTATATATACCTGCAGTATCCAGTTTCAGCTGTCAGCCCATCTTTATAGATTTGACTAACCCCCAACTTCCAATATCTGGGAAGAATGTCTTGAAAAAGTGAATATTGGACAGAGTTAGCAATGACATCCATAGCCACTAAGAAGTATTTTATGGAGATGGGAAGGATAAAGTGTCCGTCAGTTCCAGTCATAACACCTGTCTTAATACTGGGAATTTTGAAGTTTGTTCTTTGTGTCACCGCATTTTGGCTCCACCTACATTATTTTAAAGATAATTTGTAAAGTGCTGCAACTGTGACTGAAGCCATTTACAACACATGCATTTTTTGAAGTGGGACACACCACTAATGCAGCTTAAAATATAAACAGTGTTGACTCTGTGCCAGAAGAATAACAATAAATATATTCAAATACCTATTTTTATCCATGCAGATGTGCTCATTTTGCACTCTTTTTTAGTTAGCGTGAGTGTAGTACTGCACATAGTGCTGTCATTTTGGTTGTAAAAAGGGTTTTGTGGGTGAGCTGAGCAAGTTAGTGGCATGACATCCTGGTGATAGATCAAATAGTGGCTTACCAGTGAAGTGTGTGTGTGTGTGTGTGTATGTGTGTGTGTGTGTGTGTGTGTGTGTGTGTGTGTGTGTGTGTGTGTGTGTGTGTGTGTGTGTGTGTGTGTGTGTATATTCTTCAGTAGGCATTCCATGGCAAAAGATACAGGGAAGATGAATGGCATCTTTATTACCTCAACAGCCATGGGGGATGTATTGGAAATTTCTACATTTACCCTGCTTTATCTCCTGAACACATGCTTTTCTTAGTTCACTTAAAATGAAGAATGCATATCCAAAATGAGATTCATAATTAGCAAGAAAGAAGGGAAATTAAGCACTTTTTTAATAATTACATTACTATGGTAGGCTTTAACAGTACTGTTTACATAAATAATTTCACTATGTTGTACATATACTATTACAATTCATTTAGGGAATGATCTTAGAAATGTGTCATTTCACATCAAGAAGAAAATTAAATGACACCTGGGTACATTGTTGCTGCCTGATGCTAAATGTATTCATGTCCTCTCTGCTCTGTATTTAAGTTGTTGTGTCTTTCGGCTTTTCCCGGTTAGAGGCCGCCACAGCGGAACTCCGGTCCGCTAATGATTGGTAGTTGATTTTTACGTGCCGAGTTACCAGCCCTGATGCACAACCTTCAACAAAGGTATGCCCATTCACACATGTCTCCACGCAGAAGACACTCTAGCTGAGAATCGAACTGGACAGCGTCTTACTGTGAGGTGACAACGCTACCACAGCACCACCACTAATCAAACATTAAGCACAGCAATATACTGTAAGATTAGGAATAATTTGCTATCAAGTGTTCTCAATTTACTTTCTTGCTTTAAAACTGCATGCACATACATACAAAGCAAAGAATGCAGCTGACACTTTTTGCAAGCATGCCTGCAGTTTGCGATGATTGTTTTCTTCAGCTTTATCCATCTACAACATTTCTTTATGTGGTTTACTGATTTTCATAAGACAAGGTGCATGGCATAATATTGTGCCTGCTACATCTTTGGTTACTAACAATAAATCTCTGTTTTATATTTCAACACTGATTCTTGAATTTAAGAAAGCTACAAAAGTCATGCAAAAAATCTGGATGGTGCAGTCTCAAAGGTTACTGTAGCTACTCCAGCAAAATACAACAGGTAGCAAACTGTCCATTTCCTGTTTGTAAAGGATCAATTGCACATCATGCTTGTATCACGTGTGAAGTTAACATTTTGCCGGTGTAGCATTCTTTTGGATGTGTGTATGTATAAATACATAGGTGCATGTCTGAATATTTCTTAATATTATCTTTTTGTTTGCTGGCAATGCAGATTCACTGAATTTAAGTTCACATGCTTAAACCAGAATGGAATTTATCGTATGGTGGGTGTTCTTCCACTGGGACTTAGTTTTATTGTATATTGCAACTGATGGAGTATATCATCTGTTCTAGCAAAGACATCTAAATAATTGTCCATATAACTTTGAGCATAAGGTAGAAAGCTGTGAATAAGAGACATGTTGTAGTTCATGGGTTTGATATCTACAAAAATGTGTTTACATATTGCACAATTCTGAGAAAGACTGAAACCACACTTGTGGGTATTCGTCAGTAATCAAAGAATTATGTATATTGTTTTTCTGTCTGCTGCGATGCAAGTGCAAGGGAGTAGCCCATGATGTATATGAAATTAAATTAGTAAGTCAAACTTTTAACAACAAGAAGAGCAGAATTAAAGACAATAACTGGCCAAACGAGATATTTCACATGCAAGACTTTTCACATGTGATGGCAGCCCTTCCTAAAAGGTGTGGAGTTTTCTGCAGACCTTCTATTTGGTTATCAGCCTTTCATCTTTGCTGGAGGGCTGGTCTCAGCCTTTCACCTCAACAAATTTAACTAAATAGCTTGACCTTGACAGCTGACCTTTTTAAAATGCAACCAGGTGGATGACTCTTGACCTGTGATACAGAACATGTAACCAGCTGGGAACTGAACTTTCACCTCAGAACACATGACCGAGTGGGTAGAAGTTAATGATTCTTACTAATATTTTAGTAAGCACAACGCCTTAGTACTTATTCCCAACACCGGAATTTATGAAGATGAGCCTGTGCTGCACATCATTAATCACTTCCCCTTTTCCTGGCACAATGGTGCACCTCACAACCATCTGTGTCCTGTTCTTTAACCATGCAGCAGTTGAATTCTTCATTCTAAATTCTACCTCTGTCTAATAGCATGTGACTTTACGAGTTCATTCTGAAAGGCCACATTAACAGGTGTAATAAATGTACATGCTTCTACTTAGTTTACTATCATGTAAGAAAAAGAAGAAAAGCCATATGATACACTCTTCATCCACTTAACTTTATGGATATTTATTGTATAATATGGTATTCCTTTGTCTTGTCTGTCTGTCTCTCTCATGGGTCTATATAAGGTAATTTGTGCTACCAAATATTGCATTACTGGATACCGACACAAAATAATCAACCCTCAAAATGTTGACAATGACCTGTACATCTTCCAAGACACAAACATGAAACATGTGAATCAAAAAAACATGGATTCAACTAAGAGTTGACAGAACACCTGTCAAACATCCAAAGAAAATCAATTTGTCTGGAGGAACCCATGTATGAGTGTGTGTGTGTGTATGTATATCTACCCATCTCGCTCACTCACTCGTCTCTCTCTCTCTCTCTCTCTATATATATATATATATATATATATATATATATATGTGTGTGTGTGTGTGTGTGTGTGTGTGTGTGTGTATGTAGGTATATATATATATATATATATATATATATATATATATATATATATATATATATACATTTATATGTGTGTATATATATATTTATTTATTTGGGAAAGTCAGACTGTGTAGGAGTCCATCTTCAGCAAAGGCCCAAGGAGAAATGCTCCAAAATTGTGCAAAACATTTTGAGAACAATAATTTACAGTCTTTAAAAAGAATATAAAAAACTATAGTTTAAATAAGATTTACTATCAATTGCGCGATCACACCTTATGTGAGTTATCGTTTTCCCGCACTAAACAACTGAAAAACAAAAGAACGAGTGCAAAACATGTCAAACACAGAAGTGGAGAATGTTGAATTTGACATTTTTCAAGCCTTCTCCACACTTCTGCAATGTGTAGTTTCCAACAAAATACAGTAAAGAACATCTTTGCGGGGGGGGCAAGCCCCCCTGCACCCCCCTGGTATTTATATATGCAAACTCCGACATCACACTGCAGTGAGGTAAAGGGTACATTTCCTGATCCCCACTATAGTCCGATCTGCATTAAAATGTTGAAATGCACAACAGCAAATGCTGTAGTGCATTCGCTGTTGTGCATTTCAACATTTTGTTTTTTGTTCTTTCAATACTCTCGAATTGGGCATTCGGACTAACATAAATCAAAGTTTGATTGCCCTTTTGATAGTAAACCTTTAAATAATTAGAACAAATTAGACATCATGGGAAAACACTGGTTAAGAATGGACACAAGTTATATGCCAATGATTTAATAGTTAGCTAAATTTTAGCCAGTTTATACAGAAATTAAAAGTAGTTTAGTATAACACATGCAGGAATTGCAATACAAAGTGAGAGGAAAGCAGGCTTATGGTACATTTAGAGATAAAGCCACAGGGGAGAAATTGATAGGTTCATAGGTTCATGGGTTGGTACTAGGCTATCGGCCCTAGGGCCTATACAAACCTAGCCATAACAATTCCCTAGCTATTTCTTCCCACAATATTTATTTCCCTGGACCCCTGTCTAGCAGGGTGACTGACATGATCCCTGGGGTGAATTTCCTATCTCCCATCCATTCGTCAAGGTTCCTTTTGAAGAGGGCCAAAGGGGCACTCTGCTTGACATGTATGGGCTGTCTATTCCAGAGTCTGTGGAGTCTCTGGGTCAGGAACCTATCCCTCCAGCATGTTTTGTTCATTGTGATGACAAGGTTTAGATCACTGGAGCATGTGGTTCTGAGGGATTGGGATTTCTTTAAGTGTAACATGTCCAACAGCTCTGGGTTTGACATGACCTTGTATGTTAAGCAGAGATCACCTCTGAGTAGATGATATGCGACAGAGTATAGCTGGAGTTTCTTTAGATGGTCAGCATAGGACATCTGGTTTAGGCCTGTGATCCTTTTAGTGAGGTATTTCAGTGGTCTTTCCAGTTATCGCAGATGTCTTGAGAGGTACATACCAAACGGGGCATTGCATTCTATAATGGGTCTAATGAGGAATGAGTACAGTGGGACAATGACCTCCTTTTTTCTGAATCAAAAGTCCTTAGTGATGAGGTGTGCCACATAGAAGGATTTCCTGACTGTTGTGGCGATGTGGTTATCGAAGGTGAGACCACTGTCCACCTGTGTCCCTAAGTCTCTTATCACACTTTTCGTGTTTAGTGTACTGCCAACTACATGATAATTCATGGGTACATGTTTTTTTCCCAAAGGGAATAACTATACATTTCAGGTCATCAGTTTTGTGTGTATTGTGTTGTTTTTTCAGAAACTCAATGTTGATTTCCTCTTTTTGTATTTTTTTTTCCATGTCATTCACAGCTTCTTTTCTTGCCTGTCATCTGGATCTTCTGTCTGTTGCAGGTCCATATGTAACAACAAGTTTTGTTGTTTTTTTTTCTATGAAAGTGTCTATTTTAGTATCCATTTTATCCATCTTAGCAGTAAGTTGCTGGACTATAATTATCAGAGACTGAAGTTACATTTCTTGGCATTGAGCTTGAGCCCATGGCTCTGGCACCAAGCATCTGTTTCTGTAAGGCCCTTTTGTAGAATATCCACATCATTTTGGGGATTCAATAATGGCTCCCAGTTTGCAGTCATCTGCAAACTTTGTTAGCCAGCGTCCCTTAGTGTTGGCCTGTACTTCAGAGAAGTAGATGCCAAA
Source organism: Protopterus annectens (assembly GCF_019279795.1). Lineage (NCBI taxonomy): Eukaryota > Metazoa > Chordata > Ceratodontiformes > Protopteridae > Protopterus > Protopterus annectens. The sequence goes on from NC_056739.1 coordinate 732,238,918, forward strand.
CAAGAGCGGTCCCAGGACTGAAGCCTGAGGTACTCCACTTGTCACTTGTCTGGAGCTGGATTAGGAGTTGGCTACTTTTACAGTGTGGATTCTGTCAGTAAGCCAGTTGGCAACCCATCGAATGATGTAAGGATTAATGCCTAGCTTTGTAAGTTTATCTATGATTCCAGAGTGGGGGATGGTGTCTTAGGCCTTGGCGAGGTCCAGATAGGCTGCGTGGACCACCTTACCCTCATCCACAGCTCTGGAGACTGATTCGAAGAAGTCAATCAGGTTCAGGAGACAAGATCGGCCCTTCACAAACCCAAACTGGGTCAGGTCCAGTATTTGAAGGTTACCAATGTCTTTGTTTATAAGTTCCATGATAATACGTTCCATGGCCTTGCAGATCAGGCTCATCAGACAGATGGGGTGGTAGTTTCCAGGATCCAAGGTGGATCCCCCCTTGTGGAGTTGGATAACTGTAGGTGTGCGCCACTCAGTGAGCATGAAGCCTGAGGTGAGGCTATGATGAAACATGACACTTATATGAGGTGCCAGTTCATTTTGTAGTTCATGTAGTACACAGCCTGGGATGTTGTCTAGTCCCATAGATGCTGTATTCTTAGCTTTGAAGAGTGCAGTTTTTACTTGTGTGGCCGTTATTACTGGAATTTGGCAATCTTTTGGTATTGAGATGGGCCCTTTATGGGGTGAGAGGGGGGTGAAGTTGGCACTGAATCAATCTGCCAGGATATTGGCAATATCCTTGGGATCAGTATATTTAATGCCATTCTGTTGTAGCTCAGAGCAGATCTGAGCATTACCATTTAGATTCTTGACATAGTTATAGAATGCCTTGTGGTTGTCTTTGGAATCTTTGGCAATTTCATTTTCGTAACTAGCTTTGGAGGATTTTATGAGGGATCTCAGCTTCTTACTGAGGCTGGTAAGAGAGTTTTTTGCATCCTGGGATTTTTCCTCTTTTCTGCAACAGTTTCTTCCTTTTGTTGTAAAGTTTGTTTATGGCAGGGGACCACCAGATTGACTTCCTTTTTTTTGGAGGAGAGCGTCTTGGTTCTATTTGGGATGGCATGATTCATGCACAAGTGGATGTGCTCATACAGTGCCTTAGTGTAGGATTCAGCAGTCAAACTTTCAGTTCCCGTCTGCATGGGTGTCATGAAGTTTGTCACTTCTTACTTGGGTAGCATGAAGTTGGCTTTGGAGAAGTTTTTTACGGAGGTTTCCTTACTGGGGGGTGGGATGTGGATGTCAAGGGTGATTAGCTTATGGTCAGACCTGACCAACGAGGGGGTGACCATAGGTGTGGAGCATCGATTTCCCATGTTGGTAATGACCAGGTCTAGGATATTGGAGCCCCTGGTGGGACTAAGGATTAGTTGATCCAGGGCATTGGAATTTATGAATTCCAAGACCCGTTGGGCAAAGGTGTTGGTACATGAGTAGTTTTCCCAGTTAATGGCAGGGTAGTTGAAATCACCTAGTATTAGGGTGTTTAGTTGTATCTTAATATTGGCCAGTATGTTTAGAAAGGTGTAGTAAGAATCTTGGGGCATGGTGGGGGATCTGTAGCAAGCTACAATTTGAATTGCAGTCTTACCTAGTGTTAGTTGCACCTGGAGAATTTCAGATGCATTGTGCTGGGCAACTAGCCTGGTGTTGTGAATGGTTTACTATCATAATTCCGATGCGCATCTTGTCGACACCACTACAGCAAATGGCAAGGGTCGAATGATGACAATGTCAAACCCGACATTGTCGAAGTACAAATCTCGCCCTCAACCCATGTTAAAGCCCGTTTGGAGGTCGAATTTGAGATGTACTTTTGGCAATGTCAGAATTCGACATTGTCACTTTCGCACTTGGGAGTCGGAGATACCGGCATTCGACCGAATGCACTTCGGAATTATAATAGTAAACCATTGTGAATATCCTTGGTGAATATGGACACTTCTCCACCTTTACTGTTTCGGTCCTGGTTTGTTGGCCGAAAAGTGTGGTAAGAGTTGTAGCCTGGTATTGCAGGGGTGCTCTCTGGAGCCTTGAACTAGGTCTCAGTTACTGTACAAATATCGATGTTCTCCATTTTTAGGAGTGCCTCGAGAGAGTGCATTTTGAGGTTTAGACTTCTAGCATTGAGTAGCATTACATTCAGATTTTGCATGCTTGTACCTGTTACAGTGGTGGTTTTGTCCTTTGAACTTTGCCTAAAAAAGGTACTATAGGGGTGGCAAGAGCCTTAGCCAGTAACCGGAATCCCAGGCGTGACAGGTGCAGACCATCTCTGGCAAAGCATTGTGGTCTGTCGATCATGTCGTCCCAGACAGGCAGATACTGAATCCCCTTTGAATGACACAAGAAGCTTAGCCAATTCTTGAAGTCAATCATTTTGTCCTTATACTGTGGTATCATTCTGGGTGAAGGCAGGATGCTACTCAGGGCTAGGGTCATACCTGCCAGGGCCACATGATCCAAGATCTCTTTCATGTCTCTTTTCATGTAGTCCAGGGAGGTACGTCTCAAGTCATTCACTCCAACATGGACAATGACAGGGTCATATTTGTACTTGCTGTGAAATGACTTGAGTGCATGCATTATGTGGCAGATCCTAGCACCAGACAGGCAGCTGACTGTAATTTTCTCCTTGTTCGGCCTGTTGAGTGGGACATCAGTGCCTGACTATAGAGTCACCTATGACTAAATTGTTGGGTACGTTGTCTTGCCTTAGAGGCTGTTGTTGGGTGGCACACTGGTGTTGTGAGCTATGTGACACTTTGGTTGTGATTGGTGTTTGTTTGCGCTTCAGCTTCAGAGGTCCTTGTTACTTGGACAGGTTAATGTTAAGGGCCTCCACATATGTGGGTTTAGTTTTGCTATGTGTGGGTGTTGGTGGTGTGGGTTTAGAAGGGCTATGTGTTGCTTGAGGTGTAGTGCGGGTGTTAACCTTCTCCTCTTGACTGTCTAGCACCATCTTGGGTGGAGAGAGCTTTGCTTCCAGTTTGGCTAGGTAAGTGCATCTCTCGCAGGTTGTAGTGCTGGGTGGTAGGAGGAGAGGGTTGTCTGTGTACATGAGGCAATTGCTGCATTGCCCCAGTATGCCCAGATTCACCATTTGGACAGGAGAAATCACCGGAAGCTGACCCTAGACATGCCTGGTTTGGTACTTTTTTTTTTTTGTAAAGTACAAGAGCTGTTTTCCTGTACCTTAGCAAGGTACTTTGCAATTATAGGCTGTTTAGTGCCTACAATTAATTTCTCCTTATTAACAAGGAGAGTTGAGTGCTTGTATCAGTTTAAGGCTTCCTAGTGCTTTCCAGCAGGTTCTAGAGCAAGTGCTAATCACAGGGGTTCAGATTTTAATGCTGCTACTGAGAAACCAGCTAGTTCTAAGGGAAAATTTGAAGAGCAGACTTTCTGGCACCTGGAATAGTTTAACTGCAGCCCCGCGGTGCTGCACAATGCGAAAAACATGCAAACACACGTGTTTTTAAGCCAGAAAGTTGAAAGGGATAGAAATCAGCCCAAAATGGCTAATAAAATTACAATTTCAGAGCTGGAAACCACTCCTCTAGTGTTAGATAGGCAGTACAATGCTCACCACTCCCACTGGTAAGCAGTAGGACTTCCCTCTACCACACCAAGGTCTGTATAGCTCTGAACACAGAAAATAAATTCCTGGTAGCAAAGCCTGGCAGGACTTCCCTCTACCACAGCAAGGTCTGGATAGCCCTGAACACAGAAAATAAAGTCCTGAAACCAGCAAAGCCTGGGATCTGGACTATACTAGCTAGGAAAGGCAGGAAATGAGCAAACAAGATAGTATTTTTTTTCTTTGTTCATTAAAACAGGCTAAACAATGCAATAATACAGTAAATAAACACTGAAAAGGCTAACACACTTGAGTGTGTAGCCCTAAACAGTAAATGTAATTTAAACTCTACAAAATTAGCAATTTAAAACTTTTTAAATGAAGCAAGGCAAGTGCACAACTGAAAAACAATTTAAGAGGCAGTAATACAGTAGAATAAGTAGCTAGATAACATCTACAGAAAAGTCTATATATACAGAAAAGCAGCTAAAACAACACTAAAACAATTCAGATGCAGTGCAACCTGGAACACTTGAGTTGTAGCAATATTAAGGCAAATACTGTTTTAATAAATGCACTAAAATATACTCTATATTTCCAAAACGTTTGAGAAGCACAGTCAGAACACTAGGAGCTTCAGGCACTACAGTAACCAGGTGGGAGGGTGGGAAAAAAAATTCTGCCTGACTCACAAGAGATAGAGCTGTGGTCCAGGGAGGTACATCTCAAGTCATTTACTCCAACATGGACAATGACAGAGTCATATTTGTACTTGTTGTGGAGTGAGTTGAGTGCATGCATTATGTGGCGGATCCTGGCACCCGACAGGCAGCTGACTGTAATAAAAGTAAGAAAGTGAGTGAAGAAGGGATAGTAAGGAGGTATTAGGTATGAATAGGTATTTGTTGACATTTAGGGATATAATTATCCTGGTGTTCAGCAAGAACAGAGACAGCTTTTGGCTAGGAAGACTTTCAGAATGGTTTTGAAGGATGGGAGCAACAGTACTGACCTGATGGATAGCGATAAGGAGTTCTGGGCCTTAGCAATACGATATGAGTACAGACAATGCCCAACAGATTTGATATGTTTTGGACAGACAGGAGCTTTGGTCATTGGATTGTAATGACCAACTGGGAAGATAGTTGTGTAGAATGCTATTTAGTGCTGCTTCAGGGTCGGCCTTAGGTCAAGTGGCACCCTAGGCAAAAGGGTCCAACAGCAACCCCCCACCCACACACAACCTGGTGGAAACATCTTGGTCTATTTACACCATCCAGTTTACCTGAAAAGTGGCCCTGATAGAGAGGCACCTAGGCAGCCACCTAGTTGGCATATGCCTAAGGCCAGCTATGAGTGGTGGACAAGCAGATGGATTTTGGATAATTTTATAGGGGGTTAAGAAGCTGTGTATATGTTAGTTGATGGGGTAGTTCTAACCAATGTAGACAAAGGTGTGCTCTGAAAGGGATTTTTGCTACAAATGTAGCAATTTTGTTATAGCATTGTTCAAGTTTTGATTTCTGTGATGCCTGAAGGTTAGTAAGGATGGAAGTGCCATAAAGAGGTGTGGTATGGAGATAAGTAGTGGCAAGCATAGCTTTAGTTGTGTTGGTACAAAAGTGTTTTGCTCCAAAGTTCCTAGTTTTTGATGAGTTTTTCTCATGCAATTCTGTATATGCAAGTTGAAGCAGGGACCCTAGATTCTCTGTTAATGATGAATCCAATACAGATGTTTTCACATGAACCTGCAAGAATAAATGGCTTTTCAAAGGCTAAAATATTCTGTTATAAAAAGAGTTTTTAAAATGGATTTTTTTAATATAACGTTGTGAATGAATCTTTTTCCTTAATAAGGAGATGGAGATAGAGGTGGATAACAGCCTAACCAGTCTATTCCTCATATTCTATTTAGGGACTTAGCATTCCTCTAAATCAGCTGGCCCATTTATTTGCCAATCCATAACTCTTATTTTAATTAGGGACTTTTCCTCCCCTTCAGTCAGCTGGCCTGCACATTAGCCAATCTATGAGTCTTATTCTAATTAGGTACTTGACCTCCCCTCCAACTGGCAGGACCAGCTATAAGCCAATCAGGAACCACAGCCTTACCCACAAATTTAAGGGCTGTTTTCCACCACACCTCCTTGTTTAGGGCTATTTAAATAGCTAGAGTTGTAATGTTTTTTTCAGGAAGAAACACTGTATCTGATAAAGTTTGATAGATGAAAGTACTCATTAAAAAAATGGACAATTTAAGGCTAAAAGAAGGCTTGCTTTGTATTTCATTGCTTGATTTTGAGAATGTGTGCATTCTACTCTGGTTAGCTGTCTGCCTAGAAAATACCTACAGGAATACAAGAGTGGATTACTGTGAACAGTGAGGCTTTTTGTTTTTACTTGTTGGTCCTAGGGAGAACCAGCCATTCCACAGGGTTTGGGGAGCCTATAAGGGTACCTGCTCCACAATAGGTACCCTACATTCTTTATTTATAAGGACTGAGACAGGGTAGGTGATGTTATTAGCTGTTCTATTAAGGTACTCGCTTGGAAGGTCATCAGCTGAAGTAGACATGGTTAGAGTTTGTTTAATAGTCATTTTATTTAGGATGTGAGCACAGGTTTGAAGCTGAAAGTGGATGTGGTGATACATGGCTGTTGGGCAGGGTAAGGATAAGTGATGGGAAATCCTTGGTTAGAGATGCTATACTATCTATGAAATGAGTTGAATCGCATTGCAGTTTCAAGTGATGAGTTACTGGGAGAGAGGTTAGGGTTGAATTTATGGCCAGCATGCAAGATTTCTGGCTTTGTATTAGAACACTGCCCCACCGGCATTTCTGCTCAGAAATGGGCATGGTGAAAGTGATTGACATGGCAAGGGTGTGTGAAGTGGCATGTTAATCATGCATGATTGACAAGTCATGCAGATTTGCCAGTGTCAACGTGAATATTCATTGTGAATATTCATTGTGTGGTCAGACTGTGCCGCTGGTGTCAATGTTCATTCTGGCGGAGTTCTTCTTTTCTTTTTTAGTCCATTTTTTTTAAAAAGTCTCCAGCCATACAGAGGTTACAGTTTCCTGCACAAACTGCCACAGATTTTAGCAAGTACTGCTTAGCTGTTCCCTGATAACCCACTTATTCATTTCAGAATCATGGAAGACCCAGTATCCTAGCAATAGATGGGCACAATGCTACTAACTTATCCTGAGCAGGGCACCAAGCCATCACAGGATGAGGACCCACACATTTTTGCTTTCCAAATAAACATAGTAATATAAATATTGAAAAGTTAGAAATAAAAATAAAACAAAATTTATTTTACCAAAATCACTTTCTGTAGCATAGTACAGTATAGTAATCGCTTTTTCAGGGGGCAAGCCCCCTGCACCCCACACCCCCGCTACTTAAATATATTAACTCTGAGATCGCACTACTATAAGGGAAATGGTAAACTATGCTTAGACGCAGTGCCTACAGACCAGTAAATAATGGCATTCACTCATACATAAATTTCTTTTCATAAGAATGCACTTTCTTCAAATTGTTGATTTCTATAAAAATGTTTTATTTGTCATAACTATCCAAATGAGGCATACTGTGCTACTTGATTGTCACGTGTGAAATCCCCCCCCCCCATGACTACAGAAGTAGCCTAAAAACTGCAGTTTTCTTCCAGCAACTACAGTTGCTTATGTCCGTTTGTTATGTGTTGCATTTAGGTTGCTGACAGTAGCTTCTGCACTGCTATGGACCAAGACATACATATTCCTATTCAGATGAAAGTGTGCACAATTTATTATTTGGAATATATTGCATAATATCTGTAACATATATTCCTATTAAGGTCACTGGTGGTAGGTTCTGCACTGCTATGGTCCTAGAAAGCCATATTCCTACTCCGAGCATAAATAATCCACCAACCACAACACGGCTTTGTTTTATAACACGACCAGGCACAATTTACTATTTTGAATATATTGCATAGCTGTTACAATATTACAATTGTAAGCTTTACTATATCGAATTTTAAACTTTACTATTTCCATTATATTGCATTATATATTCATGCAGTGTTATATATTTCGCCTTCAGGCCAGTTACAGCAGCATGCACACTTAACTATTGTGAATGAAGATAAACAGTTCAGTGTTTTGAATATTCATATGGCGGACGCAGATTTTATGTTTATTCACATGTACAGAAGCAATAAACATCATGCGCAGGGTGTTGGGTGGGGTTTGTGCGGTTATTACTACTGCGCATCTGGTGGGGTGGTGTTCTAATACAAAGCCAGATTTGTTTATTAGTTGTTCATAATTTTTTAGGGTTGTGTTTATTTTTATTTGAAAGTTATTATAGTGGAATTCCTGCAACTGTCTTCATTAATTAGCTTTTTTGTACAATTGCAAATAATTCTGACATTTTTGAGCTATTTTGGTGTTTTATATATTTGTTCTTCCAATCTTTCCATGCTTTTTTCTATATCCTGCATTAGCATTCTCCTCTTTCTGGATAGTCACATTGTATTATTCGCTTTAAGTCTGTTTCTTCTAGTAGGTGCAGGGCTATTTAGGATAATCACGAAAGTTGTACTGAGTTCATTTACAGCGTGACCTAAGGAAGCACTTTTAGGACGATCCAGTTAAGAGATGAGAGGGTAGTAATGAACATTCTGGGTTAAACATGGAAAGGTCATGTGCTGTTTTATAAACATGCTGGTTAAGTAGATGTGTGAGATGTCATCCTCAGGTCAAATTATAAAAAAGAGTAATCCGTTTATATCCAATACAAAGCAATTAGCAGAGAGATACAAGGCAGAACAGTTTTCCTTTCATTTCCTGAATGCAGAAACACGTCAGACAGGAAGACTAAGTAACTGGCATGTACAGTGTAAGCTATTGGTCAAGAAAAAGCACAATGGCCAACTTTAATAAGTGTTCCTTAGTGCAAGGACTGTTGTTTTGTTGGTGTGTGTGTGTGTGTGGGGGGTGTTAAAGCCAATTTCCAGCAGAGACAGACATGTATTTGATTAGCTGAAGTCAATACACAGCAAGGATCTTCAAGTTAAATGTGCTTACACTGTAAAAAGAAAAAAGCAATAAACTTAATAAAAAGAGATGGAGGAAGGATCCCAGTGAGTCAGAGCAAGAGAACATGAGGAAAGTATAAGAACAGAGAAATGGTAAAAAAAAAGTTTATGAATGTAAGCTCATAATAGGTTAGCAAGCGTTATACTGGCAGAGAACCACATTAATACAGTGTATATATAGAGCTGTACAGAGCAAGTTATCATAACAGCACTACACTGATAAGCACAATATAACATCATCACTTAATAAACATTCATGGGATTAACCAGTCTAACAAAAGAATATTTTGTAAATATCAAAATACCAGAAATTAACATGACATACTTCTTAAAGGACACACTTTCAACATACATAAAGCTTATCCGATTCAAATGAAATTAATACAAATCATTGTTCTACACAGTCTTAGACAAAATAACATATGACACATACCTGCACTGTGAAGGGTCTGTGTGTGTGTGTGTGTGTGTGTGTGTGTAGATATATATATATATATATATATATATATATATATATATATATATATCTCCCAGCCACACTAAGGACAAATTCATGTTTCAGTTACATGGCTTCTGAAAGCCATCACTTTTTATTTTTTAAGTCTTTATGTGTATGTTCATGCCAATAAAGCCAACCCCCACTAGCTGTAGACAATCATGTCTCTGCTTTATTTTTTTTTTCTATTTTGTCAGTAGTTTCAGTTTGAGTCCTGTGAAGGTATTATCTCAACAGGAAAATGACGCAGCAGTGTTTCTTTTCTCAAAAAAGCTAGGTGGCAGTTTTATTTTGCACTAGCAGTGTGCTTCCTTATGGCATTTTTGACTGTCGGGTAACTGTCCATTTGACAAATGGAGAATGCATATTTCAGACTGGTCATGGCTTTTCTGAATTTCCATTCTTGAGTAAATTTTTGATTAATTCCTGACTCACAAACTAAGGATCATTTTCAGAAACATTGGTATCTGAAACAGTCTTGTCTCACAGCAAGAGGTTCCCCAGTTCGATTCTTGGCTGGGGTATCTTCTGCATGGAGTCTGCATGTCCTCCCTATGTTTGCACAGGTTTCTTCTGGATGCTCCAGTTTCCTTACATATTGCAAAGACATGTAGTAGTTAAATTTAACATTCTAAAATTGGCCATAGGTGTGAGTATGCATGCACGCAAGTGTATGGTATGGAAGAATAACTGTGTGAAGGCTAGTCACCCAGTGGTGTAAACCTTGGCTCTTTATGATTGTCACTGTTGAAGTGGCACCCTGACCCCATGTGCAAATAGAAAAAAGGTGTTGTGGATGGCTGGAATGGTATCTGAAATGCTGTGCCCTGAAAACTGGTGCAAGAAGCATGATGACTGGTTTGGATAATATGATGTCTCAAATGGTGTCTAAAATTGTTATCACCTCTGAACTCCGAGTAATAATCCACATGAAGAACCTACATTTTAAACTAAAGTTAAACAAATTGCATTTTTTTCCATAAATAATGTGGTTGCATTAACTATCGCAGCATGTAAAATACATAACATGTAGAATTTAGTAGATATGGTATTTCTATGTTTCACTTATTTCAGTGGAATGGAATCACTGTTAGAAACTGAAAGTAATCTGGCATCTGAAATATGAACATATTAGTACTGCTTTCATCCTAAAATGTAGATACTGAAAGTTAGACTCTACTGTCCTCTTAGACTAAGGTTCTAAAAAATAAAAAAATTCAGCTAATTTTTCATCCAATGTGAAATGAGTGCCTTGAACTCTTAAAAGTAACTGTCATTTGAATTACTGCCTTACTTCTGTACTGTGCACAGTGAACTGTGTTCTGGGTATACTACAGGTGTTTGTATGCCTTGCTCAGTACCTCATGTTCAAAAAGTGAAGTGCTGTAACTTACACCAGCCTGATCGTACTACTTAGCCCTCTCAACACCCATATTTATGAAACTGAAGAGCCGTACTGAAGACCTAACTCTAAACCTAAAAATCCGACCCGGTTCCTAAACCTGAGTCCTTGATGCCTAACCCAAAAAGTCCATCCCCCAACCCTAAAGTATTAGATCACACCCTAAACAAAAACACGTCCCTCTCCTTAAACCTAAATTCACCAATCGCTAGTTAAACCTAGACTCCCCTCCCTGCTCCCTAATCTTAAAACTCCCCTCCTGCTCCATAAACCTAACCCCCCTTCTTGATCGCTGTCCTAATCTACACTTTCATCCCCTACCACTCCCTTCCCACCACTAACCCACTCAAATTTGAATAATGCATTTGGGAAAGGTGCTGCATGTATTTGCCCAAACTGCAACCTGTATGAGCTGTAAGATGCTCCAGTCCCTGGCTTTGTTGCGGTGGTCTTGGAGTTCTCGATCTCGAGTGCTTGTAGCTGAATTCTGCATTCTTAAAATAAAGAGTAAGTATGATTTCAGGTGTCCATGAAGATTTACATCTACAGTGTGGATTTCCATGTCAGAATTCAGTATCCAGTATCTCTTTAGCTACTGGCAGTCCTGGATCAAGAAAAAAATGTTAGTTCAAGGATTTATTTAGACTGCAGGTTAGAGATTGCCTTCCTGTCAAGGACTGATATCAGAGTATAGGTAAAGAGAAAGAAACAGGGGAGTCCTAAACGAAAAACCAGCACTGGTAGAGTTTTTAGTGGAATCTTGAACAGAAGCTGCCATTAAGAAAGGAATAATTAGTAAAGCATATAAAATATTGCATGATAACTATACGAATAAATCAGAGGAGGTTAGAAAGGATTGTGAAGAGAGATTGGATAAGCAATTCACAAAAAAACAATGGGAGTATATATGTATGTATGTCTGCCAAATATGCAATAAAATCTAGACGATTTAGGATTTTTGCTTGGAAATGTTTACATACATATTTTTATACCCCAAGCAGACTCCAGAGAATTTTTCTTGAGGTAGAAAGCAAATGTTGGAGGTATGATGGGGAGGAAAAAGGTACTTGGGAACATGTTTTCTAAGAGTGAGGTGGGTTGGCAGACTTTATGGATTCCCTGCAGGATGCACTGTCTGAGATGCTGGGTGGGCGGATTGGTGTGATGAAGGAGATGATTTTTCTGAGCTATGATACAGAATCGGAATTGCCTAGACATGGCAAGGCCTTGCTGTGCCTAATTATGGTGGCTGCCAAAAAAAAGTTACTTGTTGTGTCTTTCGGCTTTTCCCGGTTAGGGGTCGCCACAGCAGAACTCCGATCCGCTGATGATTGGCAGTTGATTTTTACATGCCGAGTTACCTGCCCTGACGCACAACCTTCAACGAAGGAACGCCCATTCATGCATGTCTCCACGCAGAAGACGCTCTAGCTGAGAATTGAACCGCAGAAGATGCTCTAGCTGAGAATCGAACTGGACAGCGTCTTACTGTGAGGCGACAATGGAAATCAGAATCTAATCCAACTATATTAGAAGTAGTGAATATAGTAACAGAGATAAAACAATTTAAACTGAGATCTTTAGAAAAGAGTAGGAACAAACTACATCGGAAAAATGTGAATTGTGGTAACAATATATACAAGGGAGCAATAGGGTTTTAAAGAAGGCAGGACCTGAATGTGCTATGTAATGTTTGAATGAAAATGATTGGGTAGATTATAAGTGATGTATAATGTTTGCAACTGAGAATGTGTCAGTATTGTTTGTGATGTAAAATGCATGCAACTAGGATTGTGTTGTAGTGGTTTGTTTTCATTTATATAAATGTATGACTGCTTATGTCGTAAGTGATGGTTTAATAAAGATGTTTCCTGTTTAAGAAAAAGGGGCAGGATATGAACAATTTGTGTAATGCTGCTCAGGTTATATGATATATGGCAGTATATGTGAAGTATAATGTTTATTAATATTAATTTGTTAATACCGTTTGATTACTTTTGTATATATGTACAATTGCCTCTGTCACAAGTAATAATTCAATAAAGATGTGTTTAAAAAAAATAAAGATAAAATGTTAGTTACAATTTTTCTTTATGCCATTTCTTTAGTTGAGCATATTTACTTGGGATTTCTTTGTGTATGCTTTTTAGCTGCTTGTATAACTGATCTTGCCAGATGCAGATCTTAATTGTATTTATTTCAAATAAAGAACTTTATATTTTTGCAGTTGGTGATTCATTTATTAGCTTAATGGATGTGCATTGGAATGGTATTGTAATAATTGTTGGAGTTATTACCTAAGTATTGCCATTATACAAATATTTAAAGGTTGGTCTTTTTAGCAGTAAGAAGTATTTGTGTTTTGGACTGTTCTGTTGGTCTCTCTGGAGTTACTCAGAAGTCTAAAATAGGACACAGAAGGTATGGTTAAAGTATAACAACACTGTTGGGTGTAACTTATGCAAGGTTTAACCTTATGAAAGGTTTACTTCCAGGCTATCTGCATATCATTGATAAACAACAGTTCTGATCATGGTGCAATATTCTAGAAGTACATTTTAAACCAGATTCTGGACTGTTGCTAAACAAACCAGGAATCAACATTAAAAAAGAAAAAAAAATCAGAAGTTTACATTTTTACATATCAAATCCATGCATGCAACAACCTACACTCCTTTAACATGAATTCTAGAGATGATTAGTCCAATGAGAAATGTGATTGTGAACAGACAGCACTTTAATCTCTTAACTATCCAGATTTTCACAGAATGTCCAGATTATTACCTCAGTTTTGTTTTGTTCCTCAGAAAGAAAAAAATTGAGAACTGAAGTCACTAAATGATAGACATTTGTATTTCAGACTTCCCAGCCTTCAGAAAATACATGGTAACATGAAACCTTTTATTCTGGCAACTTTCTAAGTTTATAAGATATTTAAAATATTTAAAATCTGTCCCTATTTGGGGGTCTTTATCCCCCTTCCTCATTATTTTCTGCTTTGTCCATATTTCTTGTGCTAAGAGGTTGAGAGGTGTGCACTCAAATTCTTCCAGTGAAGTGAACACAAGGAAATAGTTTAACAGTCTGTTGTAGATTATAGGCTGTGCAATGTCAGAAGATATGGAAGGTAACAGTCTATTGTACATTATAGATTGTGTAATGGCAGATGATATGGAAGGCAACAGTCTGTACATTATAGGTTGTGTAATGGCAGGATATATGGAAGGTAACAGTCTATTGTACATTATAGGTTGTGTAATGTCAGAAGATATGGAAGGTAACAGTCTGTTGTAGATTATAGGTTGTGCATGTCAGAAGATATGGAAGGTAACAGTCTGTTGTACATTATAGGTTGTGTAATGTCAGAAGACATGGAAGGTAGCTGCCAGGGCACTGTTTTCAGGGGAACTATGACCAAATGTTTATTAGGTGTTTCTAAACATGCATATTCTGCTTACAAATGTTAAATTCTATGTATTCAGTTTACTGAGGCACTAACTGGTAACATTCTAGTTTGGGAATTCATCCTCTAATCCATCTGGCAGTTTGCAGAGAAGTTTACAGTTAGTATAGAAGATTAAAGCTGTATCATGTTAATGCACTGCTTTCTAAAGTCCTGGGCTTGAATCAAAATCACCCTGCCATCATTACTGTGATTTTCTAAGCATGTCATTTATTAGCATACGGCTACTGAGCTGTACTTAAAAAGTCATCAGTGCTATACCCAAGTGAAGAAGTATAATACAATCACAAAACACAGAGCAAATATCAAACCAGTAAAGAAAACATGAAGGAGCCATGCCTGGAGACACTTAAATAAATTTAACTGAGTGCTTTCATCTCACAATGGAAATGTCATCAGAATCAAATTCTGATGAAGCTTCCATTGTGAGACGAAAGCGCTCAATTAAATGTATTTAAGTATAAAACAAAGTAATTAAAAGTGCAAGTCTGTGCATAGCTGCTAAATGCAAATTTGTTTAGCAGTTGGATGGTGCAGTGGTTACCTCACAGCAAGAGGTTCTCCACTTCGATTCTCAGCTGGGGTACCTTCTGTGTGGACTCGGCATGTCCTCCCTACATTTGTGTAGGTTTCCTCCAAGTGCTCCGGTTTCCTTCCACATTACAAAGACATGCATCTGGAGTGTTTCTCCCTGGGCCTCTGCTGAAAGGTGGCTTGTTCTAAGTCGGACTTTCCTGGTAAACAAATGCAAAAAAAAAAAAACTGCTTGATTTTACAACTAAGACAGTGTAGCTATTTTTGCAAGTTAAACCTGCCTATATTTGGTGCAGCGGTAGCGTTGTTGCCTCACAGCAAGAGGTTCTCCCATTCGATTCTCGGCAGGAGCACCTTCTGTGTGGAGTCTGCATGTCCTTACCGCGGTCGAATGGAGTTTGAAAGACATGTGTAAAAGGGCATGCCTTTGTTGAAGGTTGGATGTCGAGCTGGCACCTTGGCACTGTAAATATCTAATGCCAATCATTAGTGGACTGGAGTTCCGCTGTGGCGACCTCTAACCGGGAAAAGCCGAAAGAAGAAGAACAATCATAGTATAAAGCACTATTAGAAAAAAACTAGTAAGCAGCTTCAGTAACAAAATTCAGATTTTGCAGAAGTATGATTTCAGCTGGCAATCTTTACTTCATTCTTATAATGCAATGTTTCAAAACAGCAGTTGCTATTTAAACTGTAACGAGTTTAAATCACATTATTCAGTCCAACTGTTTTTAAACTTATCTTAGCCTCTGGTACTACAACTGCACATACTTCTTAAAAAAATATGTAATTATATATAGTTACATCATACAAAACTGTAAAACTTGATTCTAACTCCAGGGTAGATCTGTTATATAATGTGTACTTTTACAAGTCAATGTTATTTGAACTGTAGCAAAAGGCAGTCTATTATGGAACAGAAGCTGAATGAACAAAAACATCCCATGCTTCAAAGATTATTCTAATTGTCTGCATACTTACACCACATTGATTCACCTTACAGGCACATATGTTTATCTACACAGAAAATACTGACTACATATTATATAAACTGTCTGTGTAAAATTAGGTTTCATAGGAGAAGTATGTTGTCATTCTTGATGCGTTTTGTCAATATGATTCAATTAAATATTTGATTTTTTTGACTATATAAATGCTCCTTCAGCTCAATATATTAGCATTTTTTCATGAACTTGATTCAGGATGGCATTTTTGTGAAGTATAAAAATGTGATAAAGACATTAGGAAGTAGATCTGTATACACACACATACACACACACACACACACATATATATATATATATATATATATATATATATATATATATACACACACACACACACACACACACACACACACACACACACTTACAAAAAACACACACACATACACATACATACATACAGACATACTTGTGTGTGTGTGTGTGTGTGTGTGTGTGTGTGTGTGTGTGTGTGTGTATATATATATATATATATATATATATATATATTTATATGGATCCCCTTCACTACACAGACACGCCACAACGCCGACACCCAAAACACCGACACCAAAAGACCGACAACACACAATACCGACAACGCACAAAACCTGCACATTTTTATAGTATACATGATGGTAAAAATGACAGTTTTAGATTTAGTGTACTAGCTAGGCCCCATTTATGTAAAGGGAACTTTAAAGTAGCTTTAAACAAGCTTGAACAGAGGATGATTATAGAATATCATACCTTATTCCCTAAGGGAATGAATTTGGAGATTTAATGAGATTAATTGAAAATTAATTTATATTTGTTAACTTAACATATAATAAAAATGGAATTTTGTAAAAGTCAAAGTGATTTATAGGATGTTATATTTACATTGCACTTCTAAATGAAGAATTTATTGTATAAATTAAATTTATTAATTCTGTAATTTTGAGTATTTATTCTATGTTTATATTTTTGTAACATATATAAGAAATTTTGCATATAATGGAAAAATGATTTTTAAATGGTTAAAATTATTGTATTTTTTTCTCTGGAAAATGTTTCAGTGTTGAAAGAGTTAAAATGTTTGGTATAATTAACTGTTTAATTAATTGATTAATGCATATATAAAAGAGCACTGAAAATGTTAGAGTGTGTCCCATTGAAGGCGAATAGCTGAGGTACCAGGACGGAAGAATAAAGATGGAATAAAGCCACTTCTGTGTCTTCATTTGAATTTTTGTGGTGTTTTCTGAAGAATTTTCGAGGTTTGGCTTCAAGTTGCTTATTGTTTCTGAGATGTCTGTATCAGAGGAAGCACAGAGTGGTGAGACTTTTTCTTTTGCTGATTTATTGAAAGAAAGAGAGTGAAAATATGCTGCCTCAGATTTGTGGACTAGGGGCAGCAATGAACTTTGTTCTGAAGAATTTGTGCATCTTGAACGTATTATGGCAAAAGAAATGACTGTTTTCTATTACTCTAAATTACTTGAAAAATATGTGATGTTGAATATAACACCTAGAGGTCTGCGCATAGACAAATTGCCAGCAGGAGGTTTTAAGGAAGATGAAAATGACTTGTTGATTGAATGGAGACAAGCTGCACAAGATTGTTGTCTGAACTGGCTGAAAATTTTGATTAAAAAGAATCAAAGGACTATGGACAGTTTGCACTGTAAAATCATTGAGTTACAACAAGATATAAAAAACAAAGTGTCCATAAATGTGTTCCAGTCAAATTTTAAAGAAATAAATGAAAAGCTAAAAAAAGTTGAAAATGAAGTGATGGCCAGAAAGAAGTCTAAATTAAACAGAGATGTTCGAGATTACGAGAGAAATGAGATTTACAACTGGCCCAGGAGAGGGCGACGTTTCCAAAAGAATTTCAAAAGACATAGAGGAGGAAACGATGAGATTTCCAGTTGTTCTTCTGCTGAGACTGGTGGTAGCCGTAAAAGTGTGTCTTTTGAGAACATTGCAGCTGAAGACTCGGATGTGAGTGAGGAGAACCAAAGGGGACAGCAGAACTCTCGAAACAGGACGTACAACGTGCAGACCAGATCAACGAGAAAACAACAGGGTAAGACAAGTCATTTGCAAGTTAACAATCAGCCAAAAAACTAACATTAAACATCCAATATGCTCAGCGTGCTTCGTTTGTAAGCGCGCTATCTAATGTTAAATCTTATGATGAAATTTCGTCATTTTATCATGAAAACGCTTTGAAAAATAGCAAACATGTTTCGGAGTATTCCAGTGGGGTTTTATTGGATAGTTCATTAAAAAACATTGGCGCATTAAAATTAAATACGCAATTACGCCATGATGGCAAAAAGTTAGAATTATCTTGTGTTCCTCTTGAACAAACTGTTAGTGTAAAAGATTCTCTTTTTTTGATTAGTAATGCTTGTGGGATTTTGGAGCAGGCAGTTAGTTCGGAAGCCGAATGTTTAGATAGTTTTGTAGGTTTGCGATTTTCCAATGATCTAACTGCTGCTCAAACTGCTGAAAATCTTGGTGCATTGGATTTAACTTTTAAATCACAACGTGAAGGTGAAATGCCTGGGTTTCTTAGTGTTCCTTTGGAGCAGATTGCGACTGTGGAGGATCATGATTATTTGGTTAGTGATGTGTGTACATGTTTGGGGCAGGCAGTAAGTATGGAAAGTGTTGGTTTGAATCAAAGCCCGCAGCTTGGTGAAGCTGCTGAGGATGTAATTGCATGTCACTATACTGATAACTCTGGAAATGTTCACCTTGACACCAATAATTTTATACAAATGCAGTCTCAATATTCCTGTGAGCATTATGGGGACAGTAGTAAGGATGGGAACAAACTCAGCAATACTTATGGGAGTTATAGTGAATCTGTTGTTATTCAGGATGGATATCAGGACAAAACTAATGAACTCTCTGAGTTTGCTAATACTGCTGAATTGCGCAATGGTGTAGGATATGAAATGGAACCCATTGTTTGTCTTACTGCTAATACTGGTTTAAATGTGATCAACCTCTCTGATGTACCTTTGTCTTGTGAAATGCTAAGTGTTTTTTCTAAAGGGACAAAATTTGTACCCACTAGAATACCTTCTTTCTCAGATATTCTTTTCGATGTTAAAGCTTTTATTTGAAAATTAAATTTGAAGGTTTATTTTTATGAAAGAGAAAAAAGTATGCACAAAGGAGATGATGATATTTTGGATGAAACTCTATTAAACCTAAGCATATATGACTATGAAGGTTTGGGGTTGGATGAAAATGAGAATGAGAATGAGAATGAGAACACCCATGAGCTTTCTATGGAATCTAACATGGAGGGGGTTTTTGGAGGTGGATATGGCCATTTAGAAGTTCCCTATTTTTCAGGTGACAGTAACTTTATGCCTCCTAAGAAATCTTTGGCAATAAATGCCTTTGAGCATGTTATTTTGGCTAAACTGGAATTAGCACATAAATCCTTTTGTATGCGTAAGAAGGCCTTTAATTTAAGTAAAGATGAATGGGCAGCTCTTAAAGCTTTTAGGATGGAACTGGATAGAGTTACTGTTAAACCTGCTGATAAGGGAGGTAATTGGGTGATTATGAATAATGATAGGTATGAGAACATAGTTAACAATCTATTAGTGGAAGATACCTATCAAAAGTTAGTAAGTAACCCCTTAAATTCTTACTCTTATGAACTCAATGAGTTACTGGAGAGAGGGGAAAGACTGGGATTTTTCACTAGTAAGGATGTAAAAAGCTTAACAATGAGGGAACCTCGACACCCTTATATGTAAATAATACCCAAGATTAATAAAAATGTTGCTAACCCTCCAGGTAGACCTATTATTTCAGGAATAGAGTCTTTTGTTGAGAGAGTTAATCTTTTCCTGGATTTCCACCTCAAGAAATTTCTTCCGAAGGTTCAATCACATGTTAGGAATACTCAGGATGTTTGCTTGGCTTTAAAGGGACTTAAATGTGAAGACAACTACTACTGGGCTAGTGTTGATATTGTATCACTCTATACCAATATTAAAACTAGGTGGGGTATGGAAGCAGTATATAAAATGATGGGAGAAGGACCATGCACTAGATTTTTGTTAAGTTTGCTTGAGTTTAGTTTAACACATAATTATTTTTTATGGAAAAATGAATATTTTTTGCAGACAAAAGGAACAGCTATGGGTGCAGCTTTTGCACCCAGCTATGCAGTGATCTATATGGGAGAGTTCGAGAAGGAATTCATGTTCCAGAATACATTTTTTGTCAATAATGTGATTTTTTTTTAAACGTTACATAGATGATTTGATTTTTGTATGTAAGGGGGATATGTTTTTGTTTGATGAGTTCTTGATGGATTTAAATAATAATTATCATGGTCTAAAATTTGTAGCATACACATCTGAATTCCAAATTCCTTTTCTTGATGTAGAATTTTATGTGGGGATAAGTGGTTTGGTTGAATATAGAACTTTCAGGAAACCTACTTTGGTTAATAATTTTTTGCATGCTAGCAGCATGCACCCCGCACATCTGATTAAGGCTATACCAGAAGGGGAATTTAAAAGGAATTTGAGGAACACTTCGGATAAAAATCTTTGGGAGGAGGTGTGTGATGAAATTTTGGAAAGATTAACTTCTCGTGGATATGACCATGATAAGCTTCAATCTATAAAATGCAGATTGTGTAAAAATAAGACATTTGGGATGCGAGGGTGTGAGAATGCTTTTGACTTTGAAAATGTATCAGACCTGAATAGGTTATTTTTTGTATCCAGGTATTCTAACTTTTCAAGTACTATGGAAAAATTATTAGGGGTCTGTGGCATGTGGTGAGTGAAGATCTAGTAATAGGTCATCTTTTTCCCAAGCACATTACCTTTTCTTATAGAAGGTATCCGAATTTAAAAGAAATTTTGAATAGAAATCTTGAAACCAAAGTAGTTAGTAGTGTGGGGATGCATAGTTGTGGCAAATGTTCCATTTGCAATAAAATCAAAAACATGCACGGGGTGAAAATAAATGGAAAAAAATACACTGCTTTTGAGAGGTTTGACTGTAGGTCATCTGGTGTAGTATACATCTTAGGTTGTGACTGTGTTCCAGTAAAGTGGTATATTGGGCAAACTACCAGAAAAATTAAGATTCGCATTTTGGAGCATCTGGGTGACATAAGGAGGGGTAACTTGGAGAGCCCTGTAGCTGCACATTTTTGTAGTATACATGATGGTAAAAATGACAGTTTTAGATTTAGTGTACTAGCTAGGCCCCATTTATGTAAAGGGAACTTTAAAGTAGCTTTAAACAAGCTTGAACAGAGGATGATTATAGAATATCATACCTTATTCCCTAAGGGAATTAATTTGGAGATTTAATGAGATTAATTGAAACTTAATTTATATTTGTTAACTTAACATATAATAAAAATGGAATTTTGTAAAAGTCAAAGTGATTTATAGGATGTTATATTTACATTGCACTTCTAAATGAAGAATTTATTGTATAAATGAAATTTATTAATTCTGTAATTTTGAGTATTTATTCTATGCTTATATTTTTGTAACATATATAAGAAATTTTGCATATAATGGAAAAATGATTTTTAAATGGTTAAAATTATTGTATTTTTTTCTCTGGAAAATGTTTCAGTGTTGAAAGAGTTAAAATGTTTGGTATAATTAACTGTTTAATTAATTGATTAATGCATATATAAAAGAGCACTGAAAATGTTAGAGTGTGTCCCATTGAAGGCGAATAGCTGAGGTACCAGGACGGAAGAATAAAGATGGAATAAAGCCACTTCTGTGTCTTCATTTGAATTTTTGTGGTGTTTTCTGAAGAATTTTCAAGGTTTGACTTCCAAGTTGTTTATTGTTTCTGAGAAGTTTACAGTTAGTATAGAAGATTAAAGCTGTATCATGTTAATGCACTGCTTTCTAAAGTCCTGGGCTTGAATCAAAATCACCCTGCCATCATTACTGTGATTTTCTAAGCATGTCATTTATTAGCATACGGCTACTGAGCTGTACTTAAAAAGTCATCAGTGCTATACCCAAGTGAAGAAGTATAATACAATCACAAAACACAGAGCAAATATCAAACCAGTAAAGAAAACATGAAGGAGCCATGCCTGGAGACACTTAAATAAATTTAACTGAGCGCTTTCGCCTCACAATGGAAATGTCATCAGAATCAAATTCTGATGAAGCTTCCATTGTGAGACAAAAGCGCTCAATTAAGTGTATTTAAGTATAATACAAAGTAATTAAAAGTGCAAGTCTGTGCATAGCTGCTAAATGCAAATTTGTTTAGCAGTTGGATGGTGCAGTGGTTACCTCACAGCAAGAGGTTCTCCACTTCGATTCTCAGCTGGGTACCTTCTGTGTGGACTCTGCATGTCCTCCCTGCATTTGTGTAGGTTTCCTCCAAGTGCTCTGGTTTCCTACCACATTACAAAGACATGCATCTGGAGTGTTTCTCCCTGGGCCTCTGCTGAAAAGTGGCTTGTTCTAAGTCGGACTTTCCTGGTAAACAAATGCAAAAAAAAAAAAAAAAACTGCTTGATTTTACAACTAAGACAGTGCAGCTATTTTTGCAAGTTAAACCTGCCTATATTTGGTGCAGCGGTAGCGTTGTTGCCTCACAGCAAGAGGGTCTCCCATTCGATTCTCGGCAGGAGCACCTTCTGTGTGGAGTCTGCATGTCCTCACCACGGTCGAATGGAGTTTGAAAGACATGTGTAAAAGGGCATGCCTTTGTTGAAGGTTGGACGTCGAGCTGGCACCTTGGCACTGTAAATATCTACTGCCAATCATTAGCGGACTGGAGTTCCGCTGTGGCGACCCCTAACCGGGAAAAGCCGAAAGAAGAAGAACAATCATAGTATAAAGCACTATTAGCAAAAAAACTAGTAAGCAGCTTCAGTAACAAAATTCAGATTTTGCAGAAGTATGATTTCAGCTGGCAATCTTTACTTCATTCTTATAATGCAATGTTTCAAAACAGCAGTTGCTATTTAAACTGTAACGAGTTTAAATCACATTATTCAGTCCAACTGTTTTTAAACTTATCTTAGCCTCTGGTACTACAACTGCACATACTTCTTAAAAAAAATATGTAATTATATATAGTTACATCATACAAAACTGTAAAACTTGATTCTAACTCCAGGGTAGATCTGTTATATAATGTGTACTTTTACAAGTCAATGTTACTTGAACTGTAGCAAAAGGCAGTATGGAACAGAAGCTGAATGAACAAAAACATCCCATGCTTCAAAGATTATTCTAATTGTCTGCATACTTCCACCACATTGATTCACCTTACAGGCACATATGTTTATCTACACATAAAATACTGACTACATATTATATAAACTGTATGTGTAAAATTAGGTTTCATAGGAGAAGAATGTTGTCATTCTTGATGCGTTTTGTTAATATGATTCAATTAAATATTTGATTTTTTTGACTATATAAATGCTCCTTCAGCTCAATATATTAGCATTTTTTCATGAACTTGATTCAGGATGGCATTTTTGTGAAGTATAAAAATGTGATAAAGACATTAGGAAGTAGATCTGTATACACACACACATACACACACATACACATACATATATATATATATATATATATATATATATATATATACACACACACACACACACACACACACACACACACACACACACACACACACACACACGTATGTCTGCATGTATGTGTATGTGTGTGTGTGTGTGTGTGTGTGTGTGTGTGTATATATATATATATATATATATATATATATATATATATATATATATATATATATATATATATATATACCAGGGATGAGTCAAACATTTATCAGTACAAAAAAATATATATATATATATATATATATATATATATATATATATATATATATATATAAAGGAAGGTTTAATAACTTTTATTTGTCGCAAACATTACATTGCTGTCCTAGAAATAACATCAATTTCATGTGCAATTTATTGTAGGAACATTTTACTTGTAAGTTTGAATTTTTGAAAACATTTTGCACCAGTTTAAATTATAATTTGCAAGTACATTTTTTTGGGTGCTTATCTCTGAGTGAAGTCATGACTGAGGTTTGGTGGCGAAGAAAGAATGATTAAAAAGTTCTGACAGCACATTAACATCAGCTACACATAATAGAAATAAAAATATGACAACACAATCATCAATTAAAAAAAAAAAAAAAAAAGATAAAAATGTAGGTTGGCAAGCCTTCCTGCATGCCCGGCAAGCCTTTTTGCATGACACATCCATCATGATGCGTCATGCAGGAAAAGCTCACCCAGACTGCCACAGCTTGCTGTGAGGGGAAAGGTTAGTTTGCTTTTGATTTCTTGTTCTTTGTATTACTTCATTGCCTTTTTTATTTTGTATAGTGTGATTTGTTTAATTTGTACTGTGTTTTACTTATATTATGCTTTTAATTGCATATTTATTTATTTATTTTGCTTACCGGATAATATCCAACTGGGCACGAGGCCCATTTTCAGTGGAGGCCCAGGGAGAAAACATCCTGACATACAGCAGAGAAAAATTAACAATTGGAGACCACAGCTGTGTTTCTCATGAGTTAGACAGACGTTTTCCAACCCTCCTGAGCTGCTACTGCTGTGTTGTTAAACACCACTGTCTTTCTAGTTGCCTGCCCCTTATGTTAATTTGATCATATATCTCCTTCCCTCTCTCCTTTCACTGGCAGGTGAGAGTAAGCACAATTATCACGACTCCCCTTCATCTATTTAAATTTATTGGCCATCCCACTGTATTCCATAGTACCAGAATACAAAAGTGCCCACCCCCTTTCAATCTAGCTTGCTCTTTTAAAAATAGTGGCTCGCCACTTAGCTAAAACTTAAGTTACCCACTTTCATAACTAACTGCTTAGTGTATACTGCAGTGTTTAGGATAAACCATTTTTTTCATCTTACCTTTAAATATCTATTGCAAGACCACCAGTTATTGGAAAGCCCACATTCTGCCTCTCAGTTGTCATCTTGGAATTATTCTGTTTTCTCCTTCTGAAAGAAGGAGTACAGGGACATTATTTCCTGGAGACTGCTGATAACTAGAAAGTCTAATAACTGCTTTATGGGTGACAGCATGGAATCTGTGCTTATATTCTGGTCCTGGTGAGAGAAGGACCAGAGTGCATTGATTCCTGACTGTTTCAGGTTGGAGAGGGAGTGTCTGTGCTTAACATTCCTAAATGGTCTGGTTGCTATTCAAGGCATCTACCAGGAAAAGGCTACAATCTGGAACAAGACTGTGAATCACCAAATAGGCTGTGTCCTGCTCCTCATCTTGGGATCGGTGCTTACATTTTGCTTCTGGTGAGAAAAGAAGAAAAGGAGCATTGTATCTCAACAGAATGAAGCTGTGGTGAGACCAGCATTAGTAGCAGCCAGGCAGTAGCCATTCATGCGACTCCCCTCTTTCATCATTCTTGACAAGCTAATTCTTTGTTTTCAGTAGGTACTGCTTGATTTGTTTCTAACTTCAGAATATCTGCCTAAATAGTTCATCCTTAAATTTTCAGGGTCCACATATTAGTTTCCCCTCAAGTGTTTGGCAGTGCTCTGTACAGACACAGACACCTTGAGTGACATTTTCCTGTAAAAGCACAATTTAAATTTCTTCAATACCTAGTTGCACACAGGGCAACTAGTTTGCAGTGGCAAGCGCTGTCCCCATAGTTGCAAACCGGATACTCCTGACAGTGATTGATATTCTCACTCCAACTGTCTAATCAATAAAAAAGGGTCTGTTGCCATAGATATGAACTTTCTTATGGTTTTCATTACCAGCTTGGTGGATATGGGTATCCTGAGGCAATGTAGAAATTACCTCTTGTTTACTGACAACCAGTTAATTCTCAAACTGATATGGTATGTGGAAGATGTATTTACACAATGTCACTGGAGGCAAAGCTCTCACATAAAAGTACTCCTAATGTCAATAAGATTGTCAGTAGTACACACTGCACCTATCATGCACAACTCAAAGTAGACATATCAACCCACATATGCTGAGGCACTTAAATGTAACCTTCCTAAACCACAAACATCTCCTAGACAAAGTACACATAACAAATACCCTCAGCAGCCCCCAATGTGCTCTTTCAAAACAACATCCACGTCAACACATAGAGCTACATCTCATGGAGCCTCTACCTCTAAGCCCATAAGGCAAGTCACCACACAATCCAACATTCTAGTCATTGGAAACTCCATCGTGAGACACACTGATGTCCCTCTCACCAGGCTGATTAAGGAGAAAGTCACAGTCAGTTGCTTATCAGGGGCTAGAATCCACCACATTACGCAGACACTCAGGTCATTGAACCACAATTGCCAATAAGACTCAGTCATAGTCCATGTGGGAGTAAATGACCTGAGACATACCTCCCTAGACTATATGAAGAGAGACATCCTTCATCTCTCGGAATATGTGTCCCAGGCTGGTATGAGCCTAGCATTGAGCAGCATTTTACCTTCTCCAAGGATGATGCCACAATATGAACAAAAGATGACTGATTTTAATGATTGGCCTAGGTTCTGGTGTCATTCTAATGAGGTGCAATATTTGTTAGCAAGGAAGGAGATGGTCAACAGACCATACTGCTTTGCCAGGGATGGTCTCCACCTCTCCCCTCTAGGCTTTCGAATATTAGCTAAAAGATTGTCTTCCCCCATAGTGCCTTTTTTAGACAATGCCAAACTGAAAGTACTTCTGACATAGAAAATCAAAACCAAGAAAATCTAAAGGTATTACTGCTCAATGCTAAGAGTCTAAACAAAAAACTCCACTCCCTAGAAGTTCTCTTTACCCTAGAGAATGCTGACATCTGTGCAGTCCTTAAAACATGTTTTAAAGCCAGGGAGAGCACACCAACAGTGCTAGGTTATAATGCCTTCCACACATTTAGGCCAGCTACATTACAGGCAAGGACTAAAGGTGGAGGTGTTTCTATTTACATCAAAGATAAATATACTTCAAGGCTGGTCAAACAGGACAATGCACTTGAGCTGATCCATGTTCAAATCACCATAGGCAAAATCCAATACCACTTCCTTGCAAGCTATAGGTCCCCCTCTATGACCCAGAAAACCCATAACAGGTATTTAAACTTATAAGAAACACTAACCCTCCAACCCAATACCATACTCACGGGTGAATTTGATTACCACACTATTAACTGGGAATCCTATACAGCACCAGGTGTACATGCACAGAGATTCCTGGATTTTGTAAACACAAACTCCCTGGACCAGATAGTCAATACACCAACCAGGGGTGGAAACATACTGGATCTGGTCGTGAATAATATGGGAGAGTGCTGCACACCCCCTACTGTAATGTCTTCCCTGGTAAGGTAAGACCACAAAATGGTCTCCTTTGAAGTAAAAATAAAACCTGGACCCACAGCTAAACTTGGAATATTCAGGAATTATTATAAGGCTAACCTCCTACTATTAAGTGAGAACCTGGCAAAATTTCAAGCCACTATAAACCCTGAGAACACTGCTGCCTATGCACAGAAACCCTGTACAAGCATGTTAATACCTGCATAGAGACAGCAGTAAGCACCAGGAAGAAGTATATCCCTAACTCAAAAAACAAGCCACCCTGCTGGAATCACAAAATCAATAGGCTGTATAACAGGAGGAAGAAAATCATGACAAAAATTAGGAGGTGCAGCACCCAGCAGGATTATTGCACTCTCATAAAGCTAAACAAACAACTAGGAGAACAAATAAAGTCTACCAAAGCCAAATTTGAAGAAAGTTTGGCCTCCCAGGCCAAGGACAAACACAAAGCATTCTTTAGCTATGTCTGCAACCTCAAAGGCAATACACAATTGTGTGTAGAGCTCATTGCAAATGGAACCACCTATACTGAGCCAGAAGACATAGCAAACCTCCTAGCTGATAAATTTAGCTCCACCTTTCCCCTCTCTCCCCCTCATCCTTCCCTCAGGAAATATCATAAAATATAACTCCCCCTACTATCAGTAGAGAGCAGGTCCTTAATGCTCTCTCCAAGACCAAGAACACTGCATCAATGGGCCCAGACAATATCCCAGGATGCTTTCTAAATAGCATGAAACATGACCTATCAAGGTCTCTGGAATTACTATTTAACTGTAGCCTCCAACAGGTTTTGTGCCTCATGAATGGAGAAAGGCAACAGTCATTCCTCTGCACAAAGGTGGGTCATCTATATTCCCTGGAAACTACAGACCCAGAAGTCTCAGTAGCCTTATATGTAAAGCCACAGAAATAATTATCATGGAGATGCTCAATAGAGATATAGTAAACCTCCAGACAATGGACCCAACCCAGTTTGGTTTCGTCAAGGGCAGATCATGTCTACTCAACCTGGTGGACTTTTTTGAGAAAGCCACCAAACTAATGGATGAAGGCAAAATTGTTCATGCTGCCTACCTTGACCTGGCTAAGGCATTTGACACCCCACTTGGGCATTATTGGCAAACTCAAGAGGTTAGGTATAAACCCATATGTCACCCGGTGGATAGCCAACTGGCTCACAGACAGGACCCAGAAAGTTAGAATTGGGAAGTCCACCTCTACAAAGAGGCCAGTCACAAGTGGAGTCTTTCAGGAGTCAATCCTTAGACTGTTCCTTTTTGACATATACTTCTCAGAAGTCAAGGCCAATGTCAGTGATTTGCAGATAATTGCAAATTAGGAGCTGTCATTGTCTCTCACTCTGACATAAATGTTCTCCAGGAGGGGCTGACACAGACAAGCAACTGGTGCCAGAACAATGGACTAAAGCTAAATGCTAAGAAATGCATAATAGTATCCTTTGGGAAGTTATCCATCCCTGGTAACTATCATATTGACAACACACCCCTTAGAGTTGACCCAGTAGTCAGGGACTTAGGGACACACAGATAGTAAACTAGCCTTTGACCATCATGTGTCTACAGTAGTGAGGAAATCATTCTATGTTGCACAACTTATAAACAAAGGTATGACATCTATGTCCAAGGAAGTCATTGTTCCAGTGTATTCTGCATTCATCATCAGACCTATCATTGAGTACAATACCCCTTTGGTATGTACCTAACCAGGCATATCCGACAATTGGAATGTCCACCAAGGTTCCTCACTAAAAGAATACAGGACATAAGTAAAATACCCTATACGGACCACCTCAAGGCCCTATTCCTGTATTCTGTCTCCTACAGGCTTTTGAGGGGACATCTATGCCTGGCATATAGGGCATTGTCAGACTCCACTATGATGAACCTCCTGCATATCCACAAAATAAACAGCACCAGAATTGCCCATTCTAAAGACTTAAACCTTGCCTGTGGTATAAATAAGACCTGCTGGAGAGATAGGTATGCATCCCAGAGACTACCCCGTCTATGGAACAGGGTCCCCATCCATGTGAGGTAGAGTTTCTCCCTAACCCAATTCAAGTGTAACTTGGAGACTTGGATGGGAAACCAGAAATTCATCTCTGGTTTGTCACCTATGTCTCTAATGGACACAGGTAACCTGTAAATGGTTCATCTCCAAGGCCCATGCTTACACTTATCAAAGGTATCAGAACTTGTCAGAGATTTGGGATCCATAGCTAGGCTTAAAAAGGCCCTTGTGGTCGTTAGCCTAGAAAACACTTATGATCCTATAACAAAAAAATGCAATAAAATTATGTCTATTCTCTCTATTTCTCATAATACAAAATATACTAAAACCTGCATGCAGTCCAGACCATCTATAAAATATACTAACTCCAATGTAGTTCAGCCTTTGGGATAAAGGAATACCTTTTACCTCAATACTAAACAACCTTATACTTGACATTTTTAAAACATGGAGAAAAACATGGTTGTATGTATCAGTCATAACACTGGACTGGCTACCAGGTATCATCAATGAAAGGCTTGAATCTCAAGATACAGGCTGTTTGCATCTCTCCATCTACATTTGGGAGCATGGTGATTAGGGATATAAACAAATAATCTCATATGCTCTGTGCAAGATTGTTTATTAGGAATGTAAATAATCTTACATGGAGGAGCATCTTTTCACCATGTTCTGCTTTGCTACTTTAAATAAAAAGAGTTGTTGACAAGATATCAATACGTCATTTGAGACACTATTTAGTATGTTAATTGTGGCCATTTTATATTGTACTCAATTTAATTTGAAAAAAGTATTCTGATTTAGGAATGGCAGTGTAGATTGGGCATTTATCAATTGCTGACATTTTGTTTTCCAAACTGTGTAAGAAAATGTACACCTGTACATCTATTCATCTCTACATTACAGATAATTTCACTGTTTCCTACTCATATGCATTGTAGTTATAGTGGTTCTTTATTTTACAGCTTTTATTTATTTTAAATGAAACACCAGAGCTAAATGGCACACCTTCTGTTCTGATGTAATGTTGTTGTTGAGGTTTAAAAATATAGAAGCCAGATTTCAGAGGCATGTTAAATAACCCCACATTAACCCCTGAAATGCAATAACCTCATCTTTGGAAAAAATTGTACCTTCAGCCATATCTTGTTAAGCAGGTAGTATTCAACACTCGACACCATGTATTTGTACACCTTAAGATAAAGGAATGCTAATTTAAAATAAATCAAACAAAGAAGTGATGGTGATGTATGGCTGTACTTTGACACCAGGCTGTTCACTTAAATAGTTACAAAAAAGTGCATCCTCAGCGGTCTCTTTATTCAAACACAATTCACCTGTCAGGACTTCAAATTCACATGAAATCGTACCTGTGATTCAACAAACACATTAGAGTCTTATTTCTAAATATCTTCACTGGTGTTGGATAAATAAAAAAATTGACCCATTAATGCAGTGCCAGGTACTGACTCATCATCATCTTCTTTCAGCTGTTCCCATTAAGGGTCGCCACAGCAGATCATCTGTTTCTATTTCTTCCTGTCCTCTGCATCATGCTCTTTCACACCAACCGCCTGCATGTCCTCTCTCACTACATCCATAAACCTTATCTTAAGCCTTCCTCTTTTCCTCTTACCTGGCAGCTCCATCCTTAGCATCCTTTTCCCAATATACCCAGCATCCCTCCTTAGCACATGTCCAAACCAACGCAATCTCGCCTCTCTTGCTTTGTCTCCAAACTGTCCAACCTGAGATGACCCTCTAATATACTGATTCCTAATCCTGTCCATCCTAGTCACACCCAGTGCAAATCTTAACCTCTTTAACTCTGCCACATCCAGCTCTGACTCCTGCCTTTTTGTCAATGCCACCGTCTCCAACTCATATAACATAGCTGGTCACACTACCCTCTTGTAGACCTTCCCTTTCACTCTTACTGGTACCAGTCTGTCATAAATCACTCCTGACACTCTTCTCCACCCATTCCACTCTGCCTGCACTCTCTTCTTCACCTCTCTTCTACACTCACCATTACTCTGAACTGTTGATCTCAAGTACTTAAACTCATCCACCTTTACCAACTCTACTCCCTGCATCCTCACCATTCCTCTACCCTCCCTCTCATTTACACACATATATTCTGTTTTTGCCCTGCTGACCTTCATTCCTCTCCTCTCTAAAACATATCTCCACCTCTCCAGGGTCTCCTCAACCTGGTCCCTACTCTCACTACATATCATAATGTCATCTGCAAACATCCATATAACAAACATAACATGTACATAATATGTAACAAACATAACATATGATCGGCATGGATTATCACATCCATAGATTACTTCAGAGACTTCTACCTTTAAAGCCAATCACCACATTTAGCATAATGTTCATAAGAATAAGTTTTGCCTACCTCCTGAACTACTTTCATTAATATGCATCATAGAATGTATTACATGTAAACAAATATGAGGCAGATTGTCTAAAACACCCAAGAGTGAAGAATACCAGGTGTTTGTGCTGTTTGTATAAAATACACAAGAACAAGGGGCACTAGCATTGATTGTGTTTGCACAAAATGTTCAATGATGAAGTATGTTAATGTTGTCTGCAGTGTCTGTGCAAAAACACCCAAGAATGAAGGACACAGGTGTTTGAAGTCTTTATAGAATAGGTATCATCCCAATAAACATGAGACTGAATGCATTAAATGCCCAGGACTAACACACACTAAAGGTGATGGTGTTTACAGGATGCAGATGATAATAAGCCATTTGGAATGGAGAGGACATGGTTTGTGATTTTACTTGGAATGGAGAGGACATGGTTTGTGATTTTACTTGGAATGGAGAGGACATGGTTTGTGATTTTACTTGGAATGGAGAGACATGGTTTGTGATTTCATTTACAAACATCCTCTTCTCGGAAGCATGTGGATCAAAGGCAGATATCTAACTTTTTGTTGTCCTGTGAAGGCTAGTACATACACTGAGACACTTTTGTTATGGTTACCTGCCTACTTGATTGCCCCAAATGATCTTTGCTATTCTTATGTACTAGCTAAATGAAGCAGTTGCAGTGGGTTTGACCATCCTGGTGAAAGTTGAATTTGTGGTGCCTGCAGCATCCCCACTGTAATGATGCTAGAGTCACAGCTGGATTAGCTAACAATGTCAAAAGTAAAAAAGAAAATAAATAGAAAAGTGTAACAGCTTTGATTGATGCCTTATGTATCGGAATAAATATGGCTAGGCTTGTAAGGGATCTAGTGCAGTTAGCCTGGTAACCTTCTGCAAAATTATGAATCTTATGCATACATACTCTATGGATACAGAATGTGTGATGCCAGCCTATATTTGTTTTATATAATAACCACCATAAGTTTTATCCATACTAACTCTCACCTGTGTCCTTTCAACCAATAAAGTTACTGTATTAAAAAAGTGAAAAAAATTAAGGTGTTCAGTATTTCTCCCTCCAAATCCTATGCATGCTGTGCCATGTTACATGAGCTCTAATGCAGCACTTCCTTCCCTAAGAAACATCATCTTTTCCACTTTGTACATACTGTCTGTAAAGATACCACATTACTCTTTAGCATTCTTCTCTTTGGGAGACTTGAGTCCTGAATTTCTTTATCAGATGTATAACATCTTATGGTTAGTAGACCCCACCCTTGCCATGCACACATATTCATACATACATACTCACTCCCTACTCACACACAGACACACACACACAGATACACACACACACACACACACACACACACACACACACACACACACACACACACACACACACACACAGATACACACACATGCATGCACACATGCACATACAATGTCTAATCCTATCCCCTTCATTTCAGGAATATTTATACAATTTTGTTCTTTATCTTTAAACTACAATTGTAAATATAGAACATTACTTACTCTTTGCATTACAGAAGTACCCCTAAATTACTTTAGGGCTCTTCAATCTGCTTGTCCTATATGTTCCTTACAATCAAGTGATCATTTGCAGCTGTCCAAAACAACTGGTTTAGTTAATATTTTGATCACATGCTGTATTTTGATATGTTGGTAGAGCAGGACATCAGTTTCTGTCACAACACTGTTCACTCTCTTGAGGAGTTTCTCTTTTCCCCACTGTTGTGTGCTTGAGTAGTGGTACATTTTGTACCATATAATGGTGCAGATGGATTTACTTGTCTGCATAAATGCAGAATCAATATGTTCAGATGGGTTTTAGGTCTTAAGTGTTTTTGACTAAGTGGGATCACTTTTTAGTGCTCTGTCTTGATTGTGGGTGTGATGACCCACCACTGGACCAGTAATCAAGGAGCCTCAGTCCTCACCACTTGCATCAGTGGGGGATGTACACTGGGAGGATGACAAGTACACACACAGTATTTCCAGATGCAGCTCTCTGCACCAAGTGCAATTTCCCTTAAGAGCACACAGAGACCACAGTCAGTCCGGGGATGGTTTCTCCCTCTTTCTCCAGACCCCTAATAAGACTCCCACACTAGCCCAGCTATAGAGTTGAGATCTCAGCTGAGTGGCCAAGCCAAGACCTCCAGCACCCTCTATGTCCAACCAGTACTTTGTGTCCATGCCCAAGTAACTGACACGCACACACTCTGAGGTTTGATTTATACACACGCACACCTGGGAATGGCTGGCACAGGTTTATTAGCTAGGCCCCCTTTTGCCCAGACTATAAGGTAGTTATCACTACCACCAGCCAGCTCCTTATCAGCTACTTTAAGGTCCTTAACAAAGGGTGTCTAATCTTACTGTATAATGTTGCTATTAATACAAATGGTAGTTTAACCAAGAGCAAGGCTATTAGGAGTGGTCAACAGGGTCACCAAATAAATATGCAAGAACACTCAGAACTTAAATATGTCTCATAAAGATCAGCCACAATGAAACGTTTAAATATATTTAATATTAAATAATAAAAGAACAAGAAAATACTCAGTATATATTCACAGTGACATCAGAGTTCAAAACCACAGGAAAGATTTAAAACAATATTGCAGGATAGTCTCAAATAAAGAAAGAAAAACATCTAAACTTTGCTTCACTATATTCCTGACTGAATCTAAGAGAAGTACTATACCCTAGTTAACTTACTTAAGAAAAAGGCAGATGTAGTGAATGGATCTTCTAGTTGTTGTCGTCAGGTCCGAGACAGAATGCACATGCTGGGTCTCTGTCAGAGTTTTCAAATTAATATCTCAAATATTACTGCTGGGACAGCTTTTAGAATGACATAATTTCTTGTCATCTGACTCTATCCCAGGTGAAAGCCCCACGGCTGGAAGCTAGCAGTATTTAGCATCTACCTGTGAAAATACATAGACCTCAGATCTTTGGCAGATGCTGGCAGTCATAAAACAGTTACATCCCTCCACATTTCAAGCCTAGTAATTATGCCATCTTAAACACAATACAGAAAACTCCCTAGTATAGACATTGTGTCTCTAGCTGCCATAAAGTAATTTAATTTCAGCTACTTTTCTAAGTTAACCTCCTGTATTCCAGTTTCCACTATTAAATATATATACATTTAAACAGTTACAATAGTGCATGCACATTTCTGTTCTGTTCCAGCAGGGCACACTGTGGTTACATTTTAAGCACAAGCACTTTATAAAATATATTTTCAACACACATCTGTACAAATCTAGTTTTATATACACATGACATACAATTGCAATACATTTGTAACACAAGCATCCTACACAAATCATGCTGATATTCACAAATGACATACAATCATTTACAAAATTCCAGATAGCTGTGCTGGCAGTATCTCCCTTTGTCACACTTGTTTATAAATCATGCTGATATTCAAAAATGACATATAATTATTTCCAAAATTCCAGCTAGCTGTGCTGGCAGTACCTCCTTTGTCACATTGGGAAATGCTGACTGTCAGTAAAAGTATGTTCTCTTCATGGTAATTAGTTTTTCCTTACTTGATTGCATTACAATAGCACATTTCATTTTGATTTGCACTTGTGTCTGCAACTATCAAATTATATATGAAGTGTATTAAGGACAGAAACCCTTACCATCAGCATTTTGTAATTCTGAAAATGCAGCTTTAATTTTAGGGAAAATGTGAATTAAGAGCAGACATCCTTATCCATAGTAAGTCTTGCATATTTTAAGTTATTAATAGCATCAGTTTGGAGGAAGGAGATTGAAACTAGGGATCTTCTTATTGAAAACTGTTAACTGACAGGATACTTTACATAAAAAGTACAGTTAGAACAGTCATATTTTGTTACCACACACAAAATTTTTAGCAGTCTGAATTTTAGGACTTAAACATCCATTCATTCATCAGTCTACCCATTTTATAAACTGCCTATCCTGGGAAGGTCCATTGTGGTAACAACCTAAACAGGGTAGTTTAGGATGATGTCAGTGGCTTAAAAGATAGCAATTCACATTTGATTATGGAAGATGAAAAGGTTATGGACTGCATTCTTCTCCCAAGTGAGTGGATTTATTTTCCAGTAGTAATACTATACTAACATATAATATGTAATATGTAGCACAGCATAAAGTGTGAGGCTTTTTTACTGCTGAGGTGCTATGACTTGGCGGAGATGCTAAACAGAAATCCCTTTTTGCATCATTTGTTGGCATCTCAGGGTAGTATTATAGATGCCATGGCACCAACTGAAAATAAGTTTGGGTTTTTAATACAAAAGTAAAATCAAATGATATACAGAAATATCACAACTGGATCTTACATACACAGTCACTATACAGCAGAACCATTTACTAAAATGAAAGTCTACTATTTCACCTTGGATGCACAGTTCTATATCTTTCATCATAAATTTGCAGCATGATATATTGGCCCTCTCATCCCATTTTATGATAAAGCAAAACATCTCTCATTCTAAATGTTCCATTGTAAAACATACATTTCCAATCAGAGTTGTCAATAAAAACAGAATAACCACCATAGTAACCATACTGTATTACAGCTAAACTGATTTCATAAAACATCCAGGCAAACATTTAATTCAATTAACATTTTCCACAAATGTCTGTTTCATATACATTCTAAAAATAATAATATCACTTTTCTTCAGTGTAAACACACTTTGAATTATCATAAAATGTCTTTCACTTGCATTTTGTGCAGTCTTTACAACAAATTTAACATAGGTCAACCTCCACAAAATAAAAAATTGCACTCAATTCATTCTCTTTTAACATACCTTTATTTACAGACTAACTTCTTGCTAGGCTATTTTTGTTCCACATAGTAAGACAATACAATGGTATTTACAATCAAACACATGGACTATTAAGATCTGTATGTGCTATTTCCAATATTAAGATGACTGTTCTAATTTTTATTTCTTATCTTTTTTAAGTTGTCTAGATTTGCACTAGTGTCCATTATTTTTCCATTTATCCATTTATGATATACACTTTGATAAACAACCATTGCCCTAGAGTAGGTGGTTTATCAGTAATAACATCTCCTAAATTGTACACCCACAGAGAAAAAATGCTATATAAACCAGTCTTAATTCTCCTATAACATGTCTGATATGTTCACGTGGATACCCAAATATATTTGAAACAAATTTCAAGTAATTATTCTTCCAAAGTTTCAAGAAGAAAAACAATGACTGCTATATAAATTAAGGGTCTATATGACTAGACCGAAAGATCATAACAGCGAATGTATGTACATCGACACATTTACGTCGATGTATATACTGAGCGAAACACCTAAACGACAAAAACCAGAACGCCAAACGTGTTTCATCATCATAATGCGCCACATAGGTAGGTAAAATCTAAACTAAAATATTAAATTAATTAGCTTTTGCAGGGGGGCAAGCCCCCCTGCACCCCCCATGTGG
The DNA here is from genome assembly GCF_019279795.1 of Protopterus annectens. Lineage (NCBI taxonomy): Eukaryota > Metazoa > Chordata > Ceratodontiformes > Protopteridae > Protopterus > Protopterus annectens. The sequence goes on from NC_056739.1 coordinate 732,275,809, forward strand.
GGGGCTTTTCCGCCCACACCCCCTTCTTAAATATACCAACTCCGAGACCGCACTACAGTGGGGAAAAGGATATATTTCCTTTTCCCCACCATCATGCTGCTGGCTATGAAACACGTTTGGCGTTCCGGTTTTCGCCGTTTAGGTGTTTCGCTCTGTATGTACATCGACGTAAATGTGTCAGTGTACATACATTCACTGTTGTGATCTTTCGGTCTAGTCATATAGACCCATAAATTAATTGTCTTAAAATATTAATAAAATAAGCCCACTTCCTGAAGGGCATTTTATAGACAGCCAATGAATTAACAAGTTTCCTAACATTTTACGAAAATCCATTCGCTGATCATTACTGCAAGATTCATAAAAAAAATAAATAACCATTATTCTATGATACCCACTGTAATGATTTTGACATTGTCACAGAACCAAACCTTATAACTTTTATCATCATTAATATGCAGGATGAAATCACATCATCATTTTTTTCTTACCCATCTTTGACATAATTGAAGCATCTTAAGCAATATGTACCATATTTTCTGTGCAAGACAGAATGTGGGATACAGCGAGGGACACCTAAACATTTCCATGCATAATACCTAAAAAAGTATAAACTAGGGCTATTCGGTCAGAAGTCTATAGGCGAAATATGTCTGTAAGTAATACATAACTGACTCTTTGAGATTATTAAGCTTGCACCTTTCAGCCATGCTAAAACTTTCCACAAAGGTGGTTCAAGGTATTGGCTGCTGGGTTGCAGCACCTCTGTAGTGGAAAAACAAAACAACTACTTTGAATTATTTTACTTTTTTAAATGCTACCTTTGTTTTACTTATTTTATTTCCATACACTGGTGTGGATCTCCACATAAGGTACCATGTATATATGGAGTTCTGAGCTCTTCCAGATAGCAGTGCTACAGAAAAAAAAATTATCATCCTATTCCATTTGCCGGGCTGAGTGCTAAAAGTGTTGTCCAAGACCAAAAATAATGCATACGTGGGATGTAATAATACCTCAGGTTGCCTCCTTAATACCATTAAAATGACCTGTTGGGCACACTAGAATCATTATAGAACAGGACCCTCCAAATAGGTTTTATGCAGAATGAATTAAGGATTGCAACTGTTATCCTTCAGTGCAAGGGTGGGTCATCCACAGACTCAGGGAACTATAGAACCATAAGCCTATAAGACTGACTAGTCTGACATGCAAAGCCATGGAAGGAATCATCATGAATATGATAAATGACAACATAGGTAACTTTCAGACAATGGCTCCAACTCAGTTTGGATTTTTAAGGGTAGGTCAAGCCTACTCAACCTGGCAGGCTTCAACAAAGTCATCAAAGCAATAGACAAGGGCAAAATGGTGCATGCTGCCTACCTTGGCCTGGCCAAGGCATTTAACACAATACCCCACTCGGGCATTGTAGGTAAGCTCACCAAATTAGGTATAAACCCCTGTGTCACCCACTGGAGAACCAGCTGGTTTACAGATAGCACCCATGAAGTAAAGATAGGGGAGTGTACTTCCACTAACTGGCAGGTCACAAGTGGGGTCGCTCAGAGCTCAGTGCTGGAGCCATTTCTCTTTGGCATCTATTCTCTGAAGTCAAAGCTAATGCCAAAGGCCTCTGGCTAGCTTAGTTTGCTGACAATTGTAAACCACAGAATTACCTGAGGAAATATCCTCCTAGAAGGCCTGACAGAGACTAATAACTGGTGCCAGGATTATGGTCTAAAACTCAGTGCCAAGAAGTGCATAATAATCTCTTTCTGAAAGATGCCCACCCCTGCAATTACTACATTGACAATACACACCTAAGGGTAAACACAGTAATCACAGATTTGGGAACACTTGTAGACAGTGACTCAGCCTTTGACCACCATGTCTAATGTAGTAAGGAAATCATTCTATGCCATACAAATTATAAGCAAGGGTATGGCATCCAGATCCAGAGATGTCATTGTTCCATTGTACTCAGCCCTTGTCAGACCAGTCATTAAGTACAATGCCCCATTTGGTAGGTACTTGATCAGGTATATGTAACAACTGAGGTGTTAGCAGATACTGCTCACAAAAATACCTCATGGTGTAGTCAACATGTCCTATAAGGACCACCTCAAAGCCTTATTCTTATACTCAGCCTCATACAGATTGCTAAGACATGATCTATGCCTGGCCTACAAAGAATCTCATGATCAAGTGTTAATGGACCTGTTGTACTTTTGCAAAATAAATAGCATCAGAAACAATCAATCTAGAGACCTCAATCTCACCTGTAACATGAGCAAGACATGTTCGAGAGACAGGTATGTGTTGAGGCTTTCTATTCATGTGAAGCAAAGTTCTTCCCTACACTTATTCAAGTGGTTGGTGACTGTAAAATTTATCCCTAGCCTGGTATATGTCTCCCAGTTAGAAAGAACAGCTTGTAAATACTTGACCATCCACACTCAAGTTATATATACTACACAGAACTGATGGAGTCCAAACCAGTTCTTTACATTTGGGTAGCATGGCTTGGCTGAACTTAAAAAGACTCTTTAATTCATTCCTTCCAATGTAACTGTAAAAATTTGCATGGTAATTTCCAATGGGCGGAGCCTAAGCTTTTTGATAGAATCAAATTAAGTCCCCACTTTTCAAATAAATGCTTGTATCTCTGGAATCACAGGGGTTACTAAAGATGTATAAATTATAAATTCTTCAGCACAAACTATTTTACAGGGTAGTATTCTTTAGGTTCTAGGTCTTAAACTGTATTTTATAAGTCACAGTAAAATATTAACTATTAAGTTTGTAATATTTTCATCATCGTCATCAGCCCACTTTTTCCCATTTTTCTACATGGGGTCGGGGTATCATGTTAACTGTCACCAACTTTCTCCATTCAGTGCCACACTCCTGCCTTTTTCAACACTCATGCCTGACTGTCACAGATCTTCTTTCACACAATCCATCCACCTCTTTGCTGGACGTCCTCTCTTCCTCTTACCTTCTTCCTGCTTGCCCCAAATCTTTCTCACCAGATTGTCTTCTGCTTTTCTGCACGTGTCCAAACCACCATAATCTGCTCCCTTTGATCTTTTCTGCAATTGGAGCTACTTTAACTTCTGCTCGTATGTCTTCATTCCTTCATTTGTCCCACAAAGTGCATCCTATCACCTTACTCAGGCACTTCATTTCCATCACCTCTAGCTTCTTCAACTGTTCTGCCTTACTGCCCAGGTTTCTGAACCATACAGTAGTACTTGTTGCATTACTGTCTTGTACTCCTTACATTTCAGTTTCTTTGGCATACTTCTGTCATAGACTACACCTGACACTCTATGCCAGTTGACTGCAGCCCCTCTGATTCTAGCTTTGACCTCTTCATTCAGATTTCCTTTATCCTCAACCACCCCTCCCAGATACATGAAGCTGTTTATCTGTTCCACTATCTTCCTTTCTATTTCTATTCTCGGCTTCTGATCTGATCTGATCTGATTTCCCCAATTTGCCATTATCACCATCTTATCTGCTTAGTTTCATCCCATGTGCCTTCAGTTTTGCATTCCATTCTCCTATCCTTTGTTAAAGTTCTAGCTCAGAGTTAGCCTGTAATGCCATATCGTCTGCATACAGTAGCTTTGTTGATCTGTCCCCTCCCACCTGTCTGCTAATGTAATCCATCACAATATAAACAGCAGGGGCTCAGAGCTGAATCCTGGTGTACACCCACTCCCACTGGGAATCCCTCTGTGAGACCGAATACTGTTCATACTTAAGTCATTGAGTCCTTGTACACAGCCTGCACTAATCTGACCAATATTTCTGGGACTTCATACCACCACAGTACTGCCCAGATCAGCTTTCTTGGAACCTTGTCATATGCTTTCTCCAAGTCTAGGAATGCCCAGTTGGACTGTCTCCTCATTTCTAGCTTATTCTCAAGTATCTGTCTCACTGCAAACAACAGGTCTATTGTGCTGCATCCTGATCTGAATCCAAACTGCTCATTTTCCATCTTACTTTCTACTACTCTGTGCATCTATTTATCAATCACCCTCTCCAGAACTCTCATGCAATGTGATAGGAGTCGGTTGCCTCTGTACTGCCCACAGTTGTGGATGTCCCCTTTGTTCTTGTACACTGGTATGGGTACGCTTATTTTCCAGTCATCTGGGATACGCCGTTCTCTCCTCACTGCTATTAGTACCCTCAGGAGCCATTTCTCCCCTATATCACCCAGCATCTTCATCATATCTGCTGTAACCGCATCTGAGCCTGCATCTTTCCTGGCCTTAATTTTCCTTAGTGCTGTTCTTACTTCTTCTAGGCTGGGCTCCTCTCCTTCTATCATCATAGGCTGTTTCTGGGGAAGTACAGCTTCTGTGGGGTTTTCTTCATTCAGAAGCTGCTGGAAATACTCCTTCCATCTGCCTTTGATATCCTGGAGACTGCTGAGCAGGTTGTTGCTAGCATCCCTTATGAAGGGTGTCTGAATATCATTTATGAACTTATAATATCTCAGCAACCACTCATGTTACACACATATACTGATAAAATATCTGAGTCAGGCTATGCAGTCAGTAAAAACACTGTAACCGTCTGAAATAAATAGTCATAGTAAAATGGTAACTATTAAGTTTGTAATATTTTATGAACTTATAATATCTCAGCAACCACTCATGTTACATATACATACTGACAAGATATCCGAGTCAGGTTATGCAGTCAGTAAAAACACAATAACCTGCCGAAACAAACACAGAAAATGAAATAATTTTATTTAGAAGCTCTGCCTTTTAATTAATGGCAGCTAGATGATGAAAGCTAGTTTCTTAATTCTAGCTTACATGTAAGGATTGTAGTCTTTGTATTTTAATGTTGGTGGTGTAGGGTGGATAAATAATGGCAGGGGATTTCTAGGCATGATTTTTACTTCTGGTGGAAGTAAGATACTCCCAAGGATTCAAG